>NW_027397080.1:23215027-23335727 GCF_003265705.2 Callorhinus ursinus
TTTAAGATTTTATTTATTTATTTGAGAGAGAGAGAATGAGAGATAGAGAGCACGAGAGGGAAGAGGGTCAGAGGGTCAGAGGGAGAAGCAGACTCCCTGCTGAGCAGGGAGCCCGATGCGGGACTCGATCCCGGGACTCCAGGATCATGACCTGAGCTGAAGGCAGTCGCTTAACCAACTGAGCCACCCAGGCGCCCCGAGAGACCTGCTTTTGAATCTGCGCTTTGCTATTTACTAGCTCCGGTAAGGAGAGCGTCCACGGGGGTAACCGTGGCCCAGAGGTTAGAGCCTGCCCAAGGCAAGAAGGCCACCCCATGGAGGGTTGGCCTGGTGGGGGTAGTGGAGCCCAAAAGGGGTAAAAGTTTGTCCACGTGGGGGAGTGGCCCCGAGGAGATGCCAGAGCACTAGAGGGTTGAGGAGGGCATCCCGTGCGTGTGGGGCGGGGGGCCGGGGGGTGAGTTGGGGGTAGCAGTGGGAAACTGGTTACCGAATTGGTAAATATGCTAAGGATAAAGGAAGCCAGACTTTCACGTCAGAGAAGGGAGCTGCAGGTCCAGAAAGGGAGAGAAAGGAAATGAGCCTTGTGCTGTTAGACGGGAATTTGAGGTGTCCGTGTGTATGCGTGGTTTTCAGTGTGAGAAATGCAGAAATAAATATGGATTGAAATGTGTGCATGAGGCACTCCCCATGCAGACACACGTGTGTGTACATGCACATGTGTGTGTCTGTACAGAGAGATTTCCTGCCCCCGTCCCCTGCTCTGTCTGCAGAGAGGGCCCAGGAGCAGCAACTTCCCACTTTCAGTGAGCACATCTAGCACCCATTTGTTGGCTTCTATGTACCATTCTCCACTACAGGAACCCGGGTTCTTTGGAGACATGGCTGATTCCAAGGGAAAGTACAGGATGCAACTGGGATATCTTGTGGCCAAAAGCAAGGAAATGCTCAGAGAATGATGGAGCCATGCCCCAATGCCCCAGGAACCACTTGAAGGGGCACCCCCAGGCCATGGTTATGCTTATTATCACCAACAATGGTAATAGTGGATTGTAAACTGTTGAATACAGTAAGAAGCCATGGGTCCACATTGCTATAACTCAGTAAGGGAAATAATTGAAAGTCTGATGAAGAAAGGGATCTTTACTTAGTTTCAAAGTCTGTCGTCACAAAATACTTACTAATTCCAAGGAAGGTAGTAAGTTGTCAAAGCCAACTTCCTGACTTGAGGGTTTTACGGTGGTTGTGCAGGGAAATGTCCTTGTTTGTAGAAAGTAAACGTTAAAGACTTTGGGATGATGGGGCCTCAGGAACAACTTACTCTCTTACTCAGGGACTTCCTCTCCAGGGGTTCTAGAAAAATCTTCTTATTATACATGCCAGTTTTCTACACGTTTCAATCCCTTCAAAGCTTTACAAGCTTAGTATAAAAGCAAATACATAAACGACAACAAAAGAATTCCAAAACGGAGGTGGGCTGAGTGGGGCACTCAGGCAAATCCCAACGTCCTACGTGCTCACCTAATGTCCATTTTTATGCTGAGGCCTATCAAGCTTCCTGCATCTCCTGGCTTTATCTTCTCTTTCTGCCCCTCCCTGCCCCTTCCCTCCCTGCTTGAAAGTCACCTCCTCCAGGAAGTCCTTTAAGAAAATGTCATGCATACCAGTGACAGTGGTCATCTGGCCTCTCGTGGGTCCGGAGCTCCTGCTTTGTTTTAATTCACGATTGCTGATGGCACGAGAAGCACCGAGGTGGTTGGACTGGATGAACCCCCCATCCCCAAGCTCTCCTCCGGAGAAATCCAGATTTCCAGCATCTTCTATCTGGGTGTCTGCCCCTTTCCTCGGAGCAGGTGTCTTCCCAGACCGAGTCAAGGTCAAGGCCCTTCCCATCACTCCTGTCCCAGCATACCTGGGTTCATGGAGTCCTTGTTCTTAAATGGGTTTGGCCAAGGGGGGGCCTCATCTTTTTTCTCCATTTCCAGGACACAGGGTTTCAAAAGCACACATGCTCACGTGATCCTGCAGGCTTGGCTGCCTCGCAGAAGTGCAGCATTCACATTCCGTGGCTCCTGGGCTCCTCACCCACCACCTCCCACCCTGTCACCGACCGGAGCGGCGCAGCCCGGCAGCGGGCACGGACGGAGGCCTCGCTCGGTGCCCGGCACTGAGCTGGGAGCTTTCCCCGCATTAGCTCATTTAACGCTCGCGTGTGATGAGGCCGCTACGGTTACAACCCCAGTGTACAGGTGAGGGGAGGGAGGCTCCCGGAGGCCGTGCTTTCTCCGAGGGCCGCTGTCAGGCACCTGGCCGGCAGCTTTGCATACAGCTGCTCGCTTCATCCCCACGGGACGGTCCACGGGAGGACCCTAGGGAGGTCCAAATTACTTTCTTCATTTTTTAGGGGGCCCAAAGCTTCTACAGCTCGAGGGGGACGCTAAAGTAAAGAATACAAAAATATTTTGCTTTTGCAAATTATGCAAACACACAAGCGAGTGAGCCCATTGTGGGGGCTCCTTCCTGGCCTTGGGAGCTCACGCACCCCTCAGCTCTCTGGTAAATCCACCTGTGCTCAGAGAAGTGCGGTGACTTGCCCTGGGTCTCCCAGCTCACGAGGAATGTCCTCTCCCTGGGTCGCTTTCTGGATCTTGCCACATTCTCAGAGTGAGCCGGGCCAGGGGAGGGTGGGGCTCTGTCTGGCTTCAGGGTGGGGCAAGTTAGAAACCCCAGGCTTGGCGCTTCCCAAGAATCCAGGTTCTTGGGCCTTGGGACCCCCAGACACAGATTTTGTGGGTGGCGCCTGGGAATCTGTATTTTCAACAGGTGCCCAGGTGAGGTGGATGCGGTCACCCCCGTGGGGACACCTGGCTCCCAGACACCCCCTCCTGCCCCTGTCACCTCTGTTTGGCTCCCTGCCAGGCTGCGTCTGGCATTGTGGCTGAGGTCCGGGTTAACAGCCGTGGGCTGAGCGGGCCTCACTCCTCAGGTATGCAATTAGCAGCCCCGAGAACAATGCCCTTGTTTTAATCATTACAGCTCCTAGCCGCCTGGTAATTTGCCGCTGCTTTTACTGCAATAACAAGCTCTGGCTTGGGAACAGGGGGCGGAACTCTCTCCTTTCATCCTAGCATTCCGAAACACCTGCTCAGGGGGCTGTGGGAGAGCAGGGGAGATGCCTGGCACCGCCCGGGACAATATGGGGAATCTTCCTGGGGGAGGTGGCTGCTGGCTGTCCACTGGCAGGATCCGGGAAAGGGCTGGAATTTGGCCCCACACTGGGGATATAATGGCAGATGGATGGGGGGGACACCACCCCTGCCCTTGTGGGGCTTAGTCGGTTGGAGGCCAACAAGTAGAGAGACCAGTACACTCAGAGGGGCAAATGAGGTAGCGGTCAAGAGGGGCGCCGACTCAGTTGGGGTGGGGCCAGGATCAGAGCAGGCTTCCTGGGAAGAAATCACATCTCCATTGAGCCCTGAAAGGTGAGTGAAGGCGGGCCAGGTGAAGGGGGTGGGAGCAGGCTGGGCCTATGGCTGTTCTGGTCAGAAGGAACAGCAGGTGCAAAGACTAATGAGACTGGTGACAGAAACTGGCCCTCACTGGCCGTGCTGAGCGGTCGGACCCCAACTGAAGAGTGACGTGTGGTAGATTCTGGTCTTCCAGAGGTGGCTTGTAACACTACTTCCCATCTCTCTTGCTCTTCTTTCAACATGACCTTGACCTTCCTCCCATCCAATGCTGGGTCTATGTCCCCTTCCCTTGAACGTGGGTGGAGCCTTGTATATGGCGGAGCGTTGTGTCCAGCACTCTGTGATCTCCAAGTTGAGGTCATAAAAACGCCTTTCCATCTTGTTCTCTTGGGATCATCACTCTTTGAACCTGGCCGTCACGCCGTGAGGAAGCCCAAACGCGTCCACTTTGGAGAGACCATGTGTAGGTGTCCAGCCCACAGCATCACTGAGGTCCCGCTGACAACCAGCACCAAGCAACAACCACACATATGAGCAAAGACTCCTCCAGATGGTTCCCAGGCCCACCCTTCGAGTCACCCCAGCCTTCCAGCTTTCCCAGCCGAGGCCCCAAATATCACCAAGCAGAATTAAGCCATTCCCCAAATGCCCGGTCGGCCCTCGACCCACAGACTCAGCGTAGTAACGTGGTTGTTTTACGGCACTAAGTCATGGGTACTTTGTTGCTCAGCACTAGTAACCTGCACGGATGGTGCAACGCCACAGGACTCATGTGGGGAGCCAACGGGGTCAGAGGGATGCTTTTGAAAGTTCATCCGGTCTGCGGTGTGGGAAGTGGGTTGCCAGGGCTGAGACTGGAGACAGGGGGCTTGGTCAGTGATCGAGAGGAACCTCAAAGCCCCAGCACCGAGGCCATGTTCGTCCAGCCCCCAGCAGCATGGGAATGTCCATCCCCCTGTGCCCAGTGACCGGTCAGCCTCCGCCTGCACACGCCCAGGGCCCTGACGCTCCTACGTGCCCAGGCTGTCCTTTCCTCTGTCCCTCTGAGTGTCACAGTGTTCTGTCTCGGGTCGAATCGCAATCTGCTTCCCTGAAGCATCTCTGTGTCAGACAGACGTTGTTCTGTCCCTGAGACTCCTGTGCAGCCCCTCTCTTCCATTCTGTTCTTCAAGGATGTGACGACTGGAACCCTACAGCCGACTCTTCTGTAAAATGAGCCGCTCCGGCTGCTCCTCGCATGGCTTTGAGCTGCAGACCCGGGTTCGAGTCCCGGCTCTGCTACCTCTAGAGAACAGGGTTAACAGGAGTGCCCGCCTCCTCTCACTGCGTGAGGTGACATGTGAGTGTGCGGGAAGCATCCAGAGCAGGCCGAGGACTCGGTGTCAACTCGGACAGTAGGGCCAAACCCGGGTCCTGCCGCCTCTCATGGCTGTTGAGAAAATCCCATTGAGGCCGAGGGCAGGAAAATGCTTTACAAAGGGAATTGTCAGGATGGGCCATGCTGTCGCTCTTCTATTATTATTTTGAAGCAATTCAGCATTGCCCTCACCTGCTCTTGAGGACCAGGTAGTGGCCAAGGGGGCGAGGACCATCCTTCAGGGGACACTGGGAGGACAAAGGCGGCCCTGTTCGTGGCTGCCATCCTCTCTCCATCCTGGCCTCCCGCCAGGCTCACCCTTTCCGCTTCGGTGTGAGATCACCGTCAGTGGCAGGGCTTTCTGAAAGGGCTGAGGATGCTGAGGGTGCAGGGGGACTGGGGGTGATGGTGAGACTGGGGGTCACAGATCCCCCATCTCACCTTTGTACCCTAAAACCCCGTGAGGACAACTGACTTTGTCCAGGCTTCCCCGGACGATACCCGGGCAGGTCCACTCAAGTGGCTTGGGCTTCCAGAAGATGGAGGGAACAATGGGGGCTCCTGGGGCCCTTGCGGGGAGGGGAAGGGACTGGAGGGTGAGGGTCCTGCCTCCCCCAACCTGGCTTCAACCCCAGCATCTCCACCTGGATCTGATTTACCTAAGACTTTGAAAAATATTTTTTTTCTTTTAAACTAAAACAAGGTTTTAAAAGATTTGCTCCAGTCCACTGCGCCTAGAGAGGGGAAAGGATTGCCCAGGTCACTAGCCAAGCAGTGGCAGAAATGCAACCAGAATCGGACGGAGTAGCAATCAGCTCACCGCTGATGCCGCCAGTACCGGTCGCCCGGTTTCCGCGTTACACGTGGGGCACCAGGGCTGGAGCACGGCATCCCAACTAGCCAATCCGTGCGCTCCATTTCTCCCGCTACAGGGGTTGGCTCAAGGGTGGACACGTGACCAAAGCAGGACCAATCAGACTGAACCTCAGGGCTCGAGCTGGGGTGATGGGGAAGAGCCCGGGGGCAGGACTGAGCCCCGCAAGAGTGGGGCTGGCTCTGCTGCGGGTCCGGGGAAGGTGGGGGTAAGGTGGGCGCTTGGTGATTTTTAGAGCAGCTGTATCCAGCCTCACCTGCTGCCAGACTTTTGGCCTCTTTATTGTCTGGGCCAGATCTTTGTTTACCTACCCCACAGTGCAAGTGACAGTATCTTCCTGCAGACGCCGTGTTCCTTCCCAGGCCTGGGATGTTGCCAAGACCGCTGGGCGCTTCCAAGCTCTTGGCCCTTTGACCTCTGAGCAACCTCCTCGGGGTTGCTTTCAGCCCCCATCCTCAGAAGATGCTGGCCGTGGGACGCGGGCAGACGCCCACACGGGGCTCCTGGCCCAGCCCTTGGAACTGGTGGGGCTGCCTTTCTCACCGAGGCCACCCCCCCTCAACCCACCCACCACCCCCAGAGCCACAACCCCGGGAACGTCAGACCCTGAATCATCCACCCGCACAGTCCTCTGCACCTGAGCTATGAGGAAGATGCCTTCTCAGCCGAATTCCCCACTCAGCCTCTGGCTGGGGTTGGCGCAAGGAAAGGTCAGAAGGGGCTGCCTCCCAGCCGGTCATGACCCAGCTGGGCCCCAGCTGCCTGGAGGTCACCCAGGGGCTCTTCCCACAAACGAGCCAGGCTGCCCAGGCTCGAATCCTAGCAGTGCCACATGCTAGCTGTGTGGTCTTGGGCAAGTTACCTCCCCTCTCTGTGCCTCCGGGCTCCTGCAAAATCAAGATGCTGCATGACAGACTCTTGGAGGAGGAGCTGACATACATCAAAGGCTTAGAAGAGCAATGCTGGGCCCGTGCCCGGTGCTCTGTAATGTTCTCGATGGTTAGGATCCCTGTTTCACAGATGGCAAAACCGAGGCTCAGAGACAATGACTAACTTTCCCAGAGCACACTGCGGAGCGGGCCAGGTCTGTGTCATTCCAGAATCAATGACCCATTTTATTGCCACTTGAGTGGCGTTTTATTGCCCTCAGCACATCACCTGAATGGCTTTCTGCAGCTGGGACCGGCCGGGGCCCTGGCGTTCAACCCGAGGCAAACGCCTAGGGACTCCAGCCTGGACTTTAATCCCCTCACATAACTTTAGGGGAGGCCCTAGAGGTTTTCCATATCGCCGCTGTCCAGTATGGTGGCCACTCACCAGGGGGCTGTGAGGCCCTGGGGCTGGGGCTCGTCTACCTTGAGCTGGGCTCAAAGTCTAAAATGCGTACTGGATGTGGAAGTTGCAGT
The DNA here is from genome assembly GCF_003265705.2 of Callorhinus ursinus. Taxonomy (NCBI): domain Eukaryota; kingdom Metazoa; phylum Chordata; class Mammalia; order Carnivora; family Otariidae; genus Callorhinus; species Callorhinus ursinus. The sequence continues at coordinate 23,222,132 of NW_027397080.1, forward strand.
ACAAAGAATGAAAAATCTTACTGCTTTTTGATATTGACAACGTGTTGGGCTGATAATATTTTGGTTATTGTGGGTTAAATAACATGGATTATTAGAATAAATTACACCTGTTGATTTTTCTTTCTTTATGTGGCCACTAGGACATCTGTGACTCACGTCGTATTTTCACCGGACCCTGCCGCTCTAGGCCATTATCCCATTTTACAGATAAGGCAAGGGTGGCTCAGAGGTGTGATTTGCTCAATTTCGGGGTTTCCGAAGGCGGGGCTGGGCCTCCAAGTCCCGCCCCCTGGGCTGCTTCGGGAGGTGGGAGGGGGGCTGCACCCCGTGATAAGGAGGCTGGCCACAGAGCTGTCTTCTCCAGGCCACTGTGGCTCTGTCTGTCCCTCTCCAGCTGCCCCCCCCCCCCCCCCGACACCCGCACCACCTTCCGGCTCCCGGCCTAGGCCACCGTGTCAGAGAATCAGCCGCCCCCGTGATTTCTGAGAGGCCCGGCGACCAGCCGCGTCTGCCGGAGGGAAACACTGGCCATGCTGTTCTAGACAGGAAACCCATCTCCGCTTCCAAAGACGTGGTGGGATGGAAGCTCTATCACCCTTCTGACCTGGTTCATTCCGGACCCCAACACTGTCTCCTCGAAGTCTTCCTGCTGTCTAACCCACACCCCTCATGCTGCAGTGTGGGCCTCCTCCCCTGAGGCTGGCTCCTGAGGGATTTCTCAAGAACGGGTGGGGTGGGGTTATGAAAGAACAGCACAGAACATCTGGATGCGCAGCTCCTGGCAGAGGGAGCCGCTGCTCACCTCCCCGATGGTGGCAGCTGGGTCCCCCTCTCTCCCTAAGCTCTCAACAAGGGTGCTCTCTCCCTGTGGTCTCCTGAGCCCTCACTTCAGGGTGCCCAGAGCACATTGTCACCCCATCCCTGGAAGCCACTTTATAGTAACGTCATGTAGACGACAGTGTAGGGCATTGACTTTCGAATATTTGATCACAACTCCCAGTAAAAAAAATATATTTTTCATCATGAACTGGTATGTAACACACGCACACACCTTGTTTATGAAGCAGGCCTTCCCTTGCTATGTGCCCTATTTTTTCCTACTCTTTTCTACCTGCTTCTATTTATTATTTATTATTTTTTAAATTATTTTATTTTATTTAATTAATTTTTTTTAGATTTTATTTATTTATTTGACAGAGAGAGAGAGTTAGTGAGAGCAGGAACACAAGCAGGGGGAGTGGGAGAGGGAGAAGCAGGCTTCCCGCCGAACAGGGAGCCTGATGCGGGGCTCGATCCCAGGACCCTGGGACCATGATCTGAGCCTAAGGCAGATGCTTAACACCTGAGCCACCCAGGCGCCCTGCTTCTATTTTTTAAATGCTGCTCGTAGCCCGCTACACTGATTTCACACCCCACTAATGGGTAACAGCCTTCAGGTTGAAAAATGCTGGTCTACGTGGGCAAGAACTCAGGCTCTGGAGTTGTCTGTGCCTGGTTTCTGTCTGTAAAGGGAACCTGCTCATCCTGCATTTGGGGCTGTTGTAAGGGCTGGGTGTAAAGCAGGGGGTGCGCCTGGCACACGGCAGGAACACGAGAAGCAGGTAACAGCTGTTACGGCTGCACAGATGTTCCCGTTCGGGAGGGTGGGCAGGGTGGGACTTCACCTCTGGGCTATGATTGGGGAAGCCGAGGCTGGATGCCTAGGATGGATGTGGTCAAGTATACCAGTAGATAGTCATTCCTTTGGCTTGACTATTGCCCTGCCCAACTTGAGTCCTTTTGTGTGTGGGTAGGACGTGTTGGGGAGCAGCCGCTCTCGGGTCCCCATGACTTTGCACTGACTCTCCCAGCCCTAAGGGACAGAGGGAAGGAAAACTGGGGGCACGAACGTGCCCCCTTTGGGGATGAGAGACTGGAAGTTTCTTTCTGGGACACCCGGACATAATGCCTGGCCTCCCCTCCTGCTCCCCACCCTGTCGGGCCAGCCAGCCCTGACATCTCCGCCGAAGCCACCCTCTGGCTTCACCACACGCAAGCTGAGTGCTTTTGGGTTGGTCCCTGGCTCCTCTGAGCTCGAGGTCCCCCCTCTGTAACACCGTGCTTGTACTCCCCGCCTCACTGGGTGGGGGTGTCAGGCTTCAAAGAAAGAGTGCATGCGAAGTATCCCACACCACTGCTGGCACATAGTGGGACCCAAGACATCTTAGTTGGCCCTTCTCAGCACATCTCCCTTCCCTACATACTCCCTAAAAACCAGCTCTTGGGAAAAGATCTGCCACGTGAAGCAGTGAGTTCCCCATTATTGGAAATATCAAAAAAAAAAAAAAAAAAGCCGGAGAACCAACAGAGTTGTTCTAGAAGAGGTTAAGATAATCCTGGTTTCCGGCACGGAGTAGGTGCTTTGTACACGTCTGTGGAATAAATAAATAAAGAACCGTGATTCCCATATCGGGAAGGAACCCCGCTACAGCTGGGCTCCACAGCAGAATCCCTGGGCGGGGAGCTTATCGAGGCTGGATGCTTGACTCTCACCGCCCTGGATTCGGACTCACTTGGTTTGCGGTACAGCCTAAGCATGGGTGTTTGCAAAAGCTCTCTGGGTGATCCCACGTTTGAGGACAGAAAGCCAAATTTCCTTCTAACCCCAAGATCGTGAGTCCATATCCCAAAGTCATTGACACTTTGTGTAAATTTAAGTGCAAGTTATCTCCTACACTATGTGATAGAGTAAGCGGTTTACGAAATAATCTCAGATGGCAGAGTCCTGCTGGGTTTTCTAAGAAGCAGAAAGTGTTCAGCTGAGTCTGCTAAGCCTTAATGCTGAAGGTGAGTGGCCCATCGGCGTCTACGTAAGTGGTTCGAGAGGGTCCACGAAGCACACCCTGGATGCAGAACCTTTGGGAACCACTGAATTGAACCAGGAATCTCCAGTTTGATGGGAGAGGCCTGGCCCCTGACTCAGGGGTTCCTGGTCTGATGGGGGAGGCATAGCCCCTGGCCCTCATCCCCAGCCTAGGGATGCCTGTCTCTGCTCCCAGCTTTATCCAGTGTTTTTCTATCCACCACCCTCACGATGTGACGGTTCTAGGGAGGGGGAGACGTGGTCCCAGCTGCCAGGGGTAGCTCGAGCAGGTCATCTTTCCACCCTTGAGGAACCCTTGAGTTCCTCTTCCTGGTATCCTTGGGCGGATGGGAGAGACCCAGTGACTGAGTGTCCTTAGGGAATCCTTGGTCTGATGCCCTCATGGGTCCCCGCCCTCCGGTGTCTGGGCAGGGGACCGAAGCAGAGTCCCTGTTCCCTGGGAACCTCCTGGCCATGGGGGTTGCGGCTCCACGGTGCCTTCAGCTCACTTGGTTGTAATTGTGTCTTTGGTTGGTTGTCTCCTCCCTCAAACAAGAGCTCCTAATGGGCAGAGAGTCTATTAATTTTCTCCGGGTCTCCAGGTTTGCTGACTGGCTGGCTGATGGACCAACGTAGTAAATGAATGAATGGGGAGGTGGGGGGGTTGCAGGCAGACCCTCAGAGAGGCAATGTTCCCTGCTTATTTGCCCCGGACGGCCTCGAAACCCTCCTGCTTCTCTCCTTGAGTTCCCAAAGAGGATTGCGAACGTCCGTGCAGGTGTAGACTCTTTCAGTGGCCTTGTAAAACTATGCCCGGAGGCCAGGTGGAGCCCTGAGGCCCCACAAGGGAAGGGTCACGACCCTGCAAACAGGCTCACTGAGCACTTCCCAGCATGAATCCTGTGGGACCCAACAATGGGGGCTGAGTGGGGGGTGGGACAGCTTCCTCCTTCTTGGCTTTGTGGGGCATCCCTTGCCTCTGCTCTCTCTCGTGCGGAAAACCACACGTACAAAGAGCCGGAAGGAAATGCACCCAAACAGAACAGCAATTGTCTTGGTGGGAGTGGGGGACCTATGATCACTTCTCTGTCGTTTCCAAAATTCCCAAGCATGGCCTCGATGACAAAGCCGACCTGCATCGTTCCATATTCGTGTGCAAAGCCTGCTCTGGTGGGCCCCCGCCATGGCTCTGCCTGTCCCCTCGGCGGGGGGGGGGGGGTTAGTTTAATTTCTTGAGATGCACTAGAATGTTCTCCAGGCGCTGCCTGCCAGGTGCCCACGGCTGCCCTGCTCGGTCTGAACTGTTCCAGCAGCGGTGGCGGTGGTGGCGGTGGTCGGGGGGGGATCTCTTCCTGTTGCCGGCACAGGCTCTGTGCCGGGGAGTGGCCCGAAAGAGCCTCAGCGGTTACCCTGTACCTGTCACGGTCTGACGGCTGCTCTCCAGGGGGGCCTCCATCATACTGAGGTTCTGGCAAAGGGGTGAGGGCAAAGTCACCTGCCCAAAAAGCTGCCACCCTTGTGAACTCTGGGCTTGTGTCTTCACCGGGCCCCGAGATCTTTCTGTCCTTCCTCAACCCATTCGTTCCTTTCTTCATCCATGTATTCAGCATCTGGCCGCGCTTTCCTGCCTGGCCTTCCTCACCGCTTTTCCAGTTTCCTCTCCCGTCCCCTTCGACTGTGCTCCCCCAGGAAGTTTCGGTGCATGCCCCCTCCTCTGCACCAGGCCCCGCACAAAGCACAGAGGCCAAACATTAAACCAACAAGACCCTGGCTTGAAAGAATGCATCATCCGGTCGGGAAGAAAGACGGGTAAATGAATAATCTGGGTGAAGTGTGTTCAGTGAAGGAGTGGGGCAGGGGAGCAGACAGGGTGGGGTGGGCCATGGCCCTATCAGGGCAGGCTGCCTGGAGGAGGCAATGCTTGCCGCGGAGGAGTCGGCCAGGGAGGGAGGGGAGGAAGACAGTCTGGACCAGGGGACGACAGGGCTGCTAGCATCATCGGGGTCACCCTCTGCCCTTCCCCTCCACCGTGCCCCTCACCTCCTCCCAGGACCACTGTACCAGGTCACCAGGTGGGGGCAAGGTGAGAAGGGGAATTCTTACCAGCCACTGGGTGGGAGGCTGCTGTGAGGTGAAATTCAGAGCTAAAGTCAGCTGTGGGGATTATCTGGGAGCCTCAATTATCCTGGCTTTAATTTATCTGTCCATCTCTTCCTGGCTTTATTGCAGGGAGTTAATGTGATTATCTATGATCTTGCTTTGAGCGGGACCCAGGCAGCCCAGAAAAATCAGCCCCCCTTTCCCTTCTAGATGCCCCCCTTCTCCCTGCCTGGGGCATCCCCGGGGCCACCCGGTCAAGGGGGCGGATCCAGCTCAACTGGGTGTGAGGCACAAAGCCCTCAGCTCTCCCCCAGAGGCTGCTGATAAAACTCCTCCATCATGAGGTGACCTGCCTCCCGGGAGGGTTTGTTTGCTTTTAAAAACAAGAAATAAATAGAAACTGACTCTTACACCCTATGGAAAGCTCCCAGAAGGTATTGAATATTCTGTGCTGAACTCCAGGGAGGGGTCCAGAAATGCCAGCTGATGTGACCCGAGTGAGTGCAAAGCAGAAAGAGGTCTCAGTGCTGTAGGGAGGGGGCTGGGATGTGTGGCCAAGTCTTGGCCCCCGGTGACCACCTGCTTTGCAAACTCTAATATTTGGCTTGCTTTGGGCTCACCACCGGGATGATTTGGCAAAAGAACCCAGGAGTCCTGATGTAAGGGCCAGATGGAGGTATCTCATCCTGGGGAGGTCCTTGGAGAAATGAGGTGTCAGGAGGCCCAGGAGGCCCCTACCCCCAGGCCCCCCACCATGCCTGGCTGGGTCCCATCAAATTCACAGCTCAGTGCCGAGCTGGGCCCTGACTGTAGGGGGTTGGGGGGGTTGGATATCTGCGCCAGGTGGGTCCTGCCAGGGAGATCTGAAAACACCACCAGCTACACAATTAGCGGGGGCCCAGTGCAAAATGAAAATGTGGGTCCCTTTTTCAGAAGTTATTAAGAATTTAGGATGATGGAGCAAAGGGCCGCTTGCAGGATCACTCTCTCCCTCCCTGCAGGACCGGCTTGCTCATCCCCTGGAGCTGCTCTAACAAACCGGGGGGCTTGAAATGACAGGAACACACATCTCACAGTTCTGGGGGCTAGAAGTGTCGGCAGGGTGGGCTGCTTCTGAGCACCCCGAGGGACACTCTGCTCCAGAGCTCTTGGTGGGTGGCAGCCTTGGGCGTCCTTGCCCTGTAGGAGCATCCCCCTCCCGCACCGCAGTCTCTGCCTGCACCTGGCCATCTGCTCCCTGAGGCCCTCAAGTCATCTTTCCTTAGAGCATGTCTGCATCTGTGTCCAAATTTCTTCTTTCTAGAAGGCCATTAGTCATGTTAGGTTAGGGCCCATCCTAACGACCCTCATTTTACTTGATTATCTCCACAAACACCCTGTTTCCAGAGAAGACCATTTTCTGAGATGCTGGGGGTTAGGACTTCAGCATATCTTTTTGGGGGACACAGTTCAGCCCATAACACGGGCCCAACCGAAAGGCTCCCCTCGGTCGGTTCAGCTGGGGGACATTAAGAGACACTTGTCTGTGCCCGGCTCCCTCCAGGGGCAGGTGAAGCTGCCTTGGAGGGATTTCTCATCCCCCCGGAAGCTTCGGAAGGAGGCGGAGTGGTCCTCAGGATGTAGCGGCCGGCAGACCTCTAGGGGGCTAGAGTTCCTGGTGTGACTTTGTGGGGGACGCAGACCCTGACCACCTCTGGCTTTGTCATAACCCTCTTCCCCCAGGGCCCAGCTGCTCCCACCCGCACCCACCCAGCTCTGTCTCCTCGCTGCGGGTCCTGTAAGGGGCTCTCAGGAATAGCCCTTGATCCCATCCCTTTTTCCAAAAGGATGCTGCCGTGGGGCCCGTGTTGTGCAGCTGAAAGAGAGGGCCTTTGTCTCCTGCACGGCCACTGATCAGCCACTAACCTTGGGGTGGCTGGAGATACCTCCATCTGGCCCTTACATCAGGGTCCCCGGCCCCTACCCCAGTCTCTGTTTCTCCACCTGCAAAATCAGGTCACCAGGGCCCGCCACACTGCAGGGGCTCAGTGAGAAGCAGCAGTTTGAACCCCATTTTCAGGTATCTTGGTAGGAAAGCCAGAGTCGGCCTTGGAGGAATAGAGGCCTCACAAACCCCTCCCCCTGGGGGCCGGGAGGGAGGCAGATGTTTGGGGAGTGACGGGATGGGGGGCGAGGGATGAGTCCGGAGGGCGGGGTGGTGTCCTTGGCACAGGAGGCTTGGGCTAGGTTCGGGGCCTGCCGCCTGGCACACACCTGGGGCTCTTGTTTTTTGGCTCAAACCAGGGATGGTGTCATCCATTCTTTACGAGTGATCATTAATGACCTCCGAGAAAAAGCACCAGCTCTGGGACTTGAGCCTTTTCCCTATTTCTTTTCTCTCTTCCTGAGTGTATTGTGCTCAGTAGGGACTTGTGGGAGGGAAGGAAGGCGTCTCCCCTTCCCTGACTCATCACCTTGCTTTCTGGCCGCCGAGCATGCACCTTGCCTGTTAAAGCTGTCCCAGGCTCAGCCCCTCCCTAGGAGGGCGGCCCCCACCTTCGTGTTTGCGAGGCCGAGTCATCAGTGAGGTCACCCCTCGGCTTGGTGCTCAGACAAGCACCTTCTTGCCTGGCATGCCCGGTTCCCACTGGCACCCCGGCTCCACCCCAGCTGTCGCGTGAGCCTGGACCCTGGGCAGGTGGTCAGCTGTTGTTGGCTGATGCTGACTCTGGGCTGGGCTCCCATGTGGGCACCGGAGTGTGAGGATGAGGAAGGCCCAGTGCCTGCTGGGCCAGGGGACATGTGCGCACGGAGACTTCCATGCACCGGACCCTTTGCCCTTGGCCACGGGAGGGAATGGGGGGAGCAGCTCCCAGCTGCCCAGAGGTCAGGGAAGGTGATGCTGGACATGAGTCTTGAAGGATGGACCAGAGGCTGCCAGAAAGGGGGAGGGGGCATATTAACCAGCAGGAACAGCATCAACCAGAGGGAAAGCGTACAAAGGCCGAGAGACAGGTTCAGGGGAGCATGAGCGGTTTTCAGGGTGAGCCTGGGAGGAGTGAGCGTGGGGCTGGCAGAGCCCGGACACTGGAAGGCTCTCTGTCCCACCAAGGAGCTCAGGTCAGGGCAGCGGGGACCACGGGAGGAGTCGAGGCGGGGGAGAGACATGACCCGGTTCAGTTTTTAGGACAGCGATGCTGGTGGCAGGGTGGGGAAGGTGGACGGCGGGTGGAGACAGGTGGCAGAAAGCCTGGCCAGATGAGGTCAGGGTCATCCGGGGAGGCAGAGAGAGGTTCTGGAGCAGGCAGCACAGGGAGGCGGAAGGAGGGGATGGGCTTGGCGAGCTCAGGGCCCCCGGTCCCCGGAAGCAGCAGGTGCTTTTCCTAGCGGCCACTGCCCTTCCGTTGTTTCTGGCCTCCGTGCCACACTTGTCCATGATGTCCCCCATAAGTCGGCTCAGGCAACGTGTCCCGACGCGTTCAGGCCCATCCTCTGGTCTGTGTCTCCCCCCTGTCGCCCTGAGGGCAGAGGGGAGTGGGAGGCTCCCGCTGGATAGATGAGGGTTCAGGCCAACTGAGGCCCAGAAGCGTCCTAAGCTCTTCTGCTTCTCAGGGGTGGGTGGGCTCCAGAACCAGTCCCCCCACCCCAACCCGGGGCCCTCCCATTTCACTGCAGCACCCCTCCCATGGCTGCCTTCCATCTGCAGGAGAGAGCACCGGCTTCTGAGTCAGACACAGGTTCAGGGCCCAGCTCCCCCAGCCCCCGGCTGTGTGATCTTGGGCAAGTAACTTGACTGCTCTGTGCTTTCAGGTCCCTCAGCTGCCAAGTGGGCTGATCCCTGGGCTGGTGTGAGACTTGAACACAGTGGCATGAAGCCTGGATACGGTTGATACATGTGACTGTATTATAATCATGAGCGAAGCCCCCTCTCTCCCCTTGCCCGCCTCCAATTACCGGAGTACTTTAGGACGTACGGAAGATTCCCGTCTCTTGGCCTCCACGGCCACATCTGCCAGGGCACCTAACACCCACCTAGAGAGCGAAGACCTGTGTCTCCAGGAGCTTCTATTTTTTTTTTTAAATTTTACTTATTTATTTGAGAGAGAGAGAGAGCATGAGCAGAGAGGAAGAAGCAGACTCCCGCTGAGCAGGGAGCCTGACTTGGGGCTTGAACCCAGGACTCTGAGACCATGACCTGAGCTGAAGGCAGATGCTCAACTGACTGAGCCACCCAGCTGCCCCTCCAGGAGCTTCTAAATAGCGGTTGCCCCAGTTTAGGATCAATGTCTGGTGAAAGGCTGAGCCAGTGCCGTCTGACCCGAAAGACTGTCACATTGCCTTGTGCCCGAGGGCCACTGTGTCGCGGGCCCCAGGCGCCCATCACGTGGGCTCCCTGCTCCGTCTGACCCCGTCCGCTCCCTGGGGCTGGGCCTTGGGATCAAAGCAGGGGCCGGTCTGTGCTGCTTCTGTTCGTCAGCAGCCGCCGGAAAGAAGTGGGGGAAAATAAATATGTGATAAAACCACCCGCCAGAAGCGTATCTTCGCGTCTGCTGTGGGAGGGGAGCCTTGGACCCAGGTCACTAAGATCCATCCCTTTATTTGTCTTTTTCTGGCTCTTACGAAGGGGAGTGAGGACTCGGAGGCAGTACCTCGTCTGCCCTTGGTAAATACGCCAAAGCCATGGCCGGGCCCAGACGCTGCCGAACCACACAGCCATGAGAAATGTGTCCTCGAGCTGTGGTCAGCGGCGTCCAGCCACGTCCACATTCTTTTGTTAAAAGGAAAGATCCAAGTCCTAAGTAGGGTGTAGAATATAATCCTATTTTGTCAAATATATGGAACAGACATGGCCAGAAAGAGCCCAGAGTGAAGCACACCCAAATCGCGGGGAGCAGTGATTTCTGGATGAAGGTTTACAGGCTGTGTTTTTTTTCTAATCTGTCTCTCGTGGCGCTGTGTGGAACAGACTTTGGCAAACTGTGGCCTGTTTGTGTACAGCGCATGAGCTAAGAGTGGCTTTTACATCTTGAAGGCGCTGAAAAAACAAACAAAAACCAGAGGAGTTATAGTATAGAGAACACATGCGATCCCTGAAACCTAAATTATTTAGGCCCTTTACAGAGGACATTTGCCAACCCTTGGTCTAGAAAAAAACCCAAAAAACACATGAGCGTGTCTCACAGCTGTGATAGTAAAAAAAACCCAGCTATGTGTTTCCTTCCTGAAATTTTATAAATTTCATAAAATTTAGTAAAATGCTAAATTCCTCCTTAGTGAACAGAGGCATCCAGAATCAGTTTTCTTTTCACTAACACACATATAGGTTGGGCACTGTGCGGGGCTCATCCCTCCCTCTGCTCTCCCCTTCCACGTCCGGACGGATCCCCAGCACCGTCTATGCACCAGTGGCTCACCATCTGATAGGAAGACAGTCCCAGGGACAAGTCACCGTGACTCCTGGGCCTGAGTGCCACAGTGTGTCTGTGGGTCCGTGGCAAGAAGTCATGGGGTAGGAGGATGGGCTTTGCCTGGCTTGGTGAAGGGTGTTCCAAGGAGGACTTGGCTGGGAGTTGGCGGCAGGCACCCAGGAACCAGGACGGGCCCTCTGCAAGGTGATTCAAAATGCCAGCCGCCTGGGCCAGAGTGCCCTGGATCAGTCTGGTGACCAAAGGGGCTTGTTTGAGGATTTTAAGAGTCAAACACCGACAGCTGGGAAACAGAAGCGGATGTTCATGGCCAAGACCAAATGAAATGGGGCTCGGAAAGGCATTTTGGGAGAAGCAGAAAGTTGTGAGGTGGGGAACTGTGGAGGGTGAAACTGAAGAGCAGGGCAGCAGAATGCCCGGCTGAGCAGCTGGGCGTCGTCCTGGGCTGAAGGGGAGCCCCGAGGGGCAGCCTCACAGGGGCTGGGTGGTATGAGGCGGGGCAAGAGGCAGGGAGCCTGGGAGGCTGTAGCACCCATACCCTGCTCCTGCCCAGCCAGCTTCCTGCAGCCGCCTCCTGCAGGCCCACCCCTTCCTCCCGCCCTCCCTCCCATCAGCTCGGTCAAACCAGTAGAGGGAATTGGGAAACGGCTGCGTGGGGCAAGGGTAAGGCCGAGGACACCCCTTCCTTCCTCTTAGTCACTGGATCTTACTTTCAGTACATCTTTCAAGCCTTAGTCATGCCTGAGATGAGCATGCCCTTCCTTAGCACCCAGGGGAACTGAGGCAGGGAGCCATGTGGACAGAGAGGCTCTGACCTCGGGCTGCCTACCTGCTGCCCCCTCTCCCGGGAGCTAGGATTCAGCCCAATGAGCCCGATACATAGGCCAGGCCCAGCCATGCCCTTGCGCCACCAGGATTTCTGGACAGCTCTTAGCTCTTGGTACAGACTTGGGCAAGGGAGACGGTGGTTTGAATCCCACCTCTGCCTAGAGTCTGTGTGACTTTAGGCAAGTCACTTCACCTCTCTGGACCTCAACTTCCTTATTCTAAAACAGGGATAAGGAAATAACCTACCATATAAGGACTGCCTGCTCTCATGCCCATAAAGTACACAGTAGGCTTGCAATAAACATTCCTTCCGTCCTTTGCAGACATAAAAGGAAACCATGTGAAGCACAGGCCCCGCCCTCAGGAGGTTGCCCATGGAACAATTAGGTATGCTAATGAAGCTGAATAACATCCCAAGACTTTGCTCTGCCCTTGGAAATGGCAGTTTACACCCCAGACCTCGGTGGCTCCTTTAGGTCATTGCTAACTATGCTCTGGTCACACAGGACTTGGGGACAGCTGCTTGAGCCTGCCAAGTCCTACTGCAGGGCCCTTGGACAGGTGGTTCTCTTCGCCTGCAACATTCTCCTTGCTACCTCCCGGCGCCCTCCCCACTGGGATCAAATCCAGGAGACATCTCCAAAGCTGCCCTCAGGGTGTAGATGGAGGGGGCCCGATCCAGTCTTTGCAATGCCCTGGGGAGACCCTAATTATGCCAAGAGGTATCAAGAAACTCTCCAGGCAAGATTCATTTTAATTCACTTTAATTAAAAGAGAATCGACAGCACCCTGGCGCTTTGGTGGGTGGGCGGAGGAGGGACACGGTGCCGGACAGAGGAGCCAATATGGCTATGTCCCCACTGTCCCCACCATCTGGGCTCCAAGGAGGCCCGTCCCCACCAGGAAGTGGTTGACAGCTCCCTCCCTGGCATGCCCTCAGCCCTGGCGACTCTAGTGAAACCTCACTGCATTGCTTCGCAGTGACTGGGTCACATGCCTTTCTGCCCTGCTGGCCTGGGCACCGTCTCCATGGCCCTGACCTTCCCAGCCCCCCTGCCCAGGAGGTCGGTGGTGTTGTGGTGCACCATGTCGAGCTCGATGTGGTTATGGGTCAGAGTGCTGCTCCTTGTCCCATGTTCTTTGACAGCTTTACCGAGGTATGATTTACACTCCGTAAACTTTACTCATTTTAAAACGGGTGGTTCAGCGAATTCCGGTAAATACGCACAGTTGTGCATCCATGTCCATAGTCAAGGTTTGGAACGCTTCCAGCACCTGCAAGTTCCCTCCTGCTTCTTTGCAGATAAACACTGCAAATACTGTTAAATGCTGATGTAATTCCTGCCACTGTAGATTTGCTTTTCTGAGAATTTCATATAAATGAAATCAGACAGTATGTGATCTTTGGTGCCTGGTTTCTTTGCTTAGTATAATGTTTTGGAGCTTGTATCATGTAGGCTGTCCCTTTTCATTGCTGAATAGTTTTTCCAATTGGGTGACTCGATCCCATTTTGTTCAATGTTCCCCTGTTGAAGGACATTTGGGTTGGATCAGTGTTTTGGGGGTTATGAATAATGTGGCTATGATCATTGGCATACAAATCTCTGCGTGGACGTAGATGTTTTCAGTTTGCTCAGGTAGATACTTAGGACTAGAATTACTAGATCATGAGATAAAGTGCTTTTTAAGAAACCCGTCCAGGGGCACCTGGCTGACTCAGTTGGAAGGGGTGTGCGACTCTTGATCTCAGGGTTGTGAGTTCGAACCCCATGTTGGGTGTAGAGATTACTTAAATAAATAAAACTTTAAAAACAAGGAAAATATGTCAGTGACTGGACCATTTGGCATTCTCACCAGCAGTGCTCAGCGTACCACTTTCTTTTTATCCTCACTCACACTTGGTATAGTCAGGGGTAGTGTTTGATTTTTAATCTTAGCCATTCTGGTGGGTGTGCGGTAGCACAATGTCAAATGGAAGTGGTGAAGCAGACATCCTTGCCCTGCTCCTGATTTTAGGTAGCAAGCATTCAGTATCTTACCACGAAATCTGATGCAAGCTGTGGGTTTTTGCCAGATGCTCTATCAGGTTGAGGAAGCCCCCTTCTGTTTCGAGTTGGCTGAGGGATTATATTAGGAGTAAATGTTGCATTTGGTCAAATGCTTTTCCTGCATCTATTGGGATGATTGTATGATTTTTCTCCTTTATCCAATAATATGCTGTAATATATGAATTGATTTCGAGATGTTATGCTAACCTTGCATTGATGGGATGAACTTCACTTGGGCATGATGTGTTATCCTTTGTATACGTTGCTGCATTTGATTTGCTGATAGTTGTTAAAGGTTTTTGTATCCATATTCATGGGGGATGTTGACGTATAGTTTTTTCTTCTTCTTGCGATTTCCTTGTCTGGCTTTCCTATCAGGAGAATAGTAGCCCCATTACATGAATTGGAAAATGTTTCTTCCTCCTGTATTTCCTGTTTCTGTAGAATTGGTGGTCATTCTTCCTTACATATTTGATAGGATTCACTAGTGAAGTCATCTGGACCTGGTCTTTGGGGGAAGACTTTAAGTTACCAATTCAATTTCGTTAGTTGGTATTGACACTGGTAATTTGTGACTCTTTTCTATTTTGTGTTGATCAGTCTAGCTAAGGTTTTATCAATTTCATTGATTTTTACTGAGAACAAACTTTTAGTTTCATTGCTTTTCTCATGTTTTCTATTGTATTGATTTCTGCTTGTGTCTTTGTTACCTCCTATCTTGTACTCCTTGTCTTAAAGCCTATTCTGTTGGTTATTAATATGGTCAGTCCAGTCCTCTCATGCTTCCGTTTGCATGGAACATCCTTTCCCATCACTATACTTTCTTGTGCAAAGCATATAGTTGAATCTTGCTTTTCAATCCAATCTAAAGCATCTCTGCCTTTTGCTGTCAGGTTTAACCCATTCATATTTATTGTATTACTGACCTGGCTAGAGTTGGTCTGCAATTTTGCTGTTTGTTTTCTACTTTTCTCTCTCTTTGTTGTTTCTCTGTTTCTTCTGTACTTCCTACTTGTGTGTTAAATAATTCTTTTAATGTACGATTTTAATTCTCTTTTTGATATTTTTGTGGATTTTTGGTGATTGTTGTAGGCACTGCCCTATGCATCTTTACCTTATTGCAATCTAATTCAAGTTAATAATAACCAACTTCCTCCAACTTTGCACTTAGCATAGTTGCACCTACTTTCCTTTGAGCTGTTGTTGTCATATATTACATCTATATATGTTATAAACAGTGTGGTAATTTTTGCTTTCAACAGTCATATATTTTTTGAAGATTTTATTTATATATTTGACAGAGAGAGACACAGAGATAGAGGGAAGACAAGCAGGGGGAGTGGGAGAGGGAGAAGCAGGCTTCCCACTGAGCAGGAAGCATGATGCGGGGCTCGATCCCAGGACCCCGGGATCATGACCTGAGCCGAAGGCCGACACTTAACGACTGAGCCTCCCAGGGGCCCCAGTCATATATCTTTTAATGAAATTAAGAAAACAAGAGAAAAAATATGCCACATAATCACCAATTTCAGTGCTCTTCATTCTAACCTGTGGATTGGGATCAGGTAGCATTTACCTTTTCCCTTTTGTTTAAAGTTTTTACTTGGTTTTCCCTTATCTTTCATTGTAATGCAGATCTGCCGACAACACATTTGCTCAGTTTTTATTTATCTGCAACTGTCTTTCTTTCGCCCTTATTTTGAAGGATAGTTTTACCGTATAGAGAATTCTTTGTTGACAAGTTTTTTTTCTTTCATTACTTTGAATATGCCATTACAATGTCTTCTGGTATCATTATTTCTGATGAGAACCCAGCTACTTATATTATTCGTCCTCTATATGTGATACATCATTTTTGTCTTGCTGCTTTCGAGATTTTGTCTTTGTCTTTCGACAGTTTGACTGAGATATATCTAGGTTTGACTCTCTTTGTGTTTAGCTTTCTTGTTGAGTAATAGGATCTGTTAGTCAATGTTTTTCACCAAATTTGGGAAGATTTTGGCCATTATATGTCAAATATTTCTCTGCCCACTTCTTTCTTCTCTCTCCTTCTTGGGCTACGATTAAACACATGTTGGTATGCTTGCTACTATCTTGCAGATTTCTGAGATTCTGTTGATTTTTCCTCAATCTTTTGTCTCTGTGGTTTTCAATCTGGAGAATTTCTACTGATTTATCTTCAAGTTCATTGTTTCTTTCTTCTATTATCTCACATCTACTGTTGACCTCATCTTGTGGATTTACATTCTTTTTCAGTTATTGTACTTTTTAGCTCTAGAATTTCTTTCTTTTTTTTTTTTAAAGATTTTATTTATTTATTTGACAGAGACAGAGATAGTAAGAGCAGGAACACAAGCAGCAGGAGTGGGAGAGGGAAAGCAGGCTTCCCGCCAAGGAGGGAGCCCGATGTGGGACTCGATCCCAGGACCCTGGGATCACGACCTGAGCTGAAGGCAGACGCTTAACAACTGAGCTACCCAGGCACCCCAGTTCTAGAATTTCTATTTGACTTTTTTAAGTTTTAATTTCTCTGTAGAGAGTTCCTCTTTGTTCACTTCCTCCTAGTATATTTTCCCTTAATTCTTTGGATATATGTTCTTTTAATTCTTTGAACATATTTATAATAGCTTTTTGGAGTTTTTTCATCTATATTTAACACTTGGGCTTACTCAGAGTCAGTTTCTACTTACTGCTTTTTTTTGGGGGGGGGTCACACTTTCCTGTTTCTTTGTGTACAGTAATTTTGGTTGAAAACTGGACACTGTAGATGATATGCTGTGGTAACTCTAGATTATTTGGTTTTCCTGAAGTTGTTAGTTTTTTTGTTTTCATTAGGCAATTAACTTACCTGAACTCTGGCTGGCTCAGTCCACAGGGTGTGCGGCTCTTGATCTTGGGCTCGTAGTTTTGAGCCTGATGTTGGGTGTAGAGAGGACTTAAAAATAAAATCTTTAAAAACAAAACAAAAACTTACCTGGACTCAAACTACAAACTATTTTGCAGTGTGAAGCTGCTAATGTTTCTGCTAAAATAAAATTTTTTTTATTTTTTCTATTTTCAGTTGGCTCGATAGGGGTCTCTCCTGTGTCTGGATAGTTCAAGGTCAACCAATGATTGGGCAAAGGTTACGCTCAGCCATCTCAAGCTAATGAGGATTTAAACCTTGTGCTATGTGAGCTCTGGGTGGGTTGAGGAACTAATTCAAATGTTCTAGTTTCAGGTAAGCTAAGAAGAAGAGGGAGAAATTGTTCCAGTGTCCCTGGGCTTTCAATTTCCTCTGAGTTCTTTGGGCTCTCCCCATTTATGCTTAGCTTAGCGTTCAGCCTAAGGTGTGGGGAATTTGTTGTCTTTGCCTTTCTATAGTGTATTAGTCAGGTTTCTCCAGAGAAATAGAACAATAAGATATATAGATATAGATAAATAAGAGAAGACTTATTACGGGAATTGGCTCAACAAATTATGGAGGCTAAAAAGTCCCACAGTCTGCCATCTGCAAGCTGGAGAACAAGGAAAGCCAGTGATGAAATTCAGTCTAAGTCTGAAGACCTGGAAACCAAGGGAGCTAATGGTATAAATCTAAGTCCAAAGGCCTGAGAATCAGGGAGCTGGTGGTGTAAGTTCTGGTTTGAGTCTGAAGGCTCAAGAACCAGGAGTGCTGAGGTCTGAGGGCAGGAGAAGGTGGATGTCCCAGTTCAGGCAAAAAGAGCAAATTCGTCCTTCCTCTGCCTCTTCATTCTAGTCAGGCTCTCAGTGGATTGGATTATGTGAGGACAACAACCTTCTTTACTCTGTCTATGTATGCGAACGCTAATCTCTTCTGGAAACACCCTTGCAGACACACCTGGAAATCATGTTTTACTAGCTATCTGGACATCCCTTAGCCCAGTCAAGTTGACAGAGAAATTAGCCATCACATATGGCTCTTTCACTTTCAAAATCTCCCTGTTAAATAGGCAACCCTCCAACCACATCCACTGCCTTTGGCCAGTGAAGCTATGGGTTCTTGCCGCCCTTGCTGGGAGAAACCCAAACACCCCCAGGCATAAAGGTCACAAATTTGCTCCTCCTATCCTCAGTAGCAGTTTTTCCTGAGTGAAGACTAGTCAAGTTGTTACCTGCCTTGGGTCATTTCCAGTGCTTTGTTAGCAAAATAATTTTGTCCAGTTTTAGACTTGTTTTCTACGGAGGAGAATTGCTAAGGCCTCATGTTGATATTACTAGAAATCTTGCCCATTGCATTTTTTTCAAGATTTTATTTTATTATACAACTAAACCAAATTCATCATAAATATTTAGAAAATAAGATAATATCTCAAATCACTAATAATCTAATAAGAGGAGATAATTGCCGTTAACATTGTAGATATATCCTTTCATATATATTTAAGCATATACATTAAAAAATAAAAAATGGGATAATTTGATGTATGCTTTATTGTTGTGGTAGAATACACATGACATAAAATCACCATTTTAACCATTTTAAGTATACAGCTCTGTAGCATTAAGTACATTCACATCACTGTGCATACTCATCACCACCATCCATCTCTAGAACTTTTCCATCTTCCCCAACTGAAACTGTGTACCCAAACATTTTCCTCTCTCCCAGCCTCTGGCAACCCCCATCCTACTTTCTGACTCTATGAATTTGACTACTCTACTACAACTACTCATGTAAATGGAATTATACAAATATTTGTCTTTTTGTAACTGGCCTATTTCACTTAGCTCAATGTCCTCAAGTTTCATTCGTATTGTAGCATGTGGTGGAACTTCACAATTAGGTCTGAATAATATTCCATTATATGTATAGATCACATTTCCATATCCATCTTGGGTCGTTTCTTATTGGGGATATTTCCACCTTTTCGCTATTGTGCATAATGCTGCTATGAACAAAGGCCTACATATATCTGTTGCAATTCTTTTGGGTATATACCCCAAAGTAGAATTTCTGGATCACAGGGTAATTCCGTTAAATTTTTTTTGGGAGTCACCATGCTATTTTCCACAGCAGCTGCACCAGCAATGCACAAGGGGTCCGATTTCACCACATCCTCACCAACACTTGTTATGTTTTGATTTTTGATAATAGCAATCCTAATAGGTATATAGTGGTATCTAATATGGTTTTGATTGCATTTCCCTAATGATCAGCGATGTTGAGTATCTTCTCATGTGCTTGTTAGCCAATTGTAATATCTTCTTTGGAGAAATGCCTGCTCATTTTGCCCACTTTAAAATCAGGTTATTTGTTTTTATGTTGTTGAGTTATAGGAGTTCTTTATATATTCTGGGTATTAATCCCTTATCAAATATATAACTTTCAAATATTTTCTCCCATTGTGTGTATTGCCTTTTCATTCTGCTGATGGTGTCTTTTCATGCGCAAAGTTTTAAACTTTGCTCAAGTGCAAATAATCTATTCTTTATTTTGTTGCTTATGCTTTTGGTGTCACATCTAAGAAATCATTCCCAAATCCAATGTTGTGAAGATTTTCCCCTATGTTTTCTTCTAAGGGTCTTATAATTTTGGCTCTTCCATTTAGGTCTTTGATCCATTTTTCAGTTAATTTTTGTATGTGGTGTTAAATAAGGGTTCAACTTTATTATTATTATTTTTTGCATGTGAATATCCAGTTTTCCCAAAACCATTTGCTGAAAAGCCTGTACTTTCCCTATTGAATGGTCTTGGCACTTTTGTTGAAAATTATTTGACTGGATAAGTGAGGATTTATTTCTCTTTTCTATTCCTTTGGTCTATATGTCAGTCTTTATGCCAGTATCATATTATTTTGATTACCATCCCTTTGCAGTACGTTTTGAAATAAGGAAATGTGAGACTTCCAACTTTGTTTTTCTTTTTTCAAGATTGTTTAGCTATCTAGGTCCCTTGAAATTTTGCATAAATGGATTTTTCTTTTTCTTTCTTTTAAATTGAAGTATAATTGACATAAAACATTATATTAGTTTTAGGCACACAACATGATTCAATATTTGTACATATTGCAAAATGATCACCACAGTAAGTCTAGTTAACATCTGTCACCATACATAAACATATTTTTCTTGTGATGAGGGCTTTTAAGATCTACTCTCAGCAACTTTAAATGCATTTTTTTAGACTTTTATTATTTATTTGACAGAGAGAGAGTGCACAAGCAGGGGGGGCAGCAGGCAGAGGGAGAGGGAGAGGGAGAAGCAGGCTCCCTGCCGAGCAGAGAGCCCAACTTGGGACTCAATCCCAGGACCCCGGGACCATGACCCGAACTGAAGGCAGATGCTTAACCGACTGAGCCACCCAGGCGCCCTTCTTCAAAAACGTTACTGGGATTTTGATAAGGATTCCATTTAACCTGTAGATGATATACACTGCTTTTAAACTATCTTTTTTTCACAAAATATTATGAGTATGTGAACAGTATATCATGAAATCTTTTTTCTTCATAATATACTTCAATGATTTGACTTGTAATGGCTGCATAATACTCCACTGTGTGGATATATTATAATTTATTTAATCATACCCTATTGCTCAGCATTTTGGTTATTTCCCATTGTTGATATTATAAAAAATGCATGATGACTATCCTTGTACCATTATCTGTTCACATATGGCCTTTTTCTGGGGGTGGGGAGTCATCACTGAGTTTTATTTTTTGAAATTTTTTATAGATTTTATTTATTTATTTGAGACAGAGAGAGAGAGCACACAAAGGGAGTGGGAGAAACAGGCTCCCCACTGAGCAGAGAGCCAGACGCAAGGGCTTGATCCCAGGACCCTGAGATCATGACCTGAGGCGAAAGCAGACACTTAACCAACTGAGCCACCAGGTGCTGAGTTTTAATTATAGAGAGAACATTGGCATGAGAAGGAGCTTGAAAAACTGTTTTGTTGTATCTCCTCCATTTTACAAATGGAAAACCAAAAGGTCCCACAGTGCAAATGATTTGTGAATGGTCCCGCACCTAGCTATGGCTGGGTTTGAATCCTAGCTCTACCTCTGATTAGCCAGATGCATTTAAACAACTACCTTAACCTCCCTTCATGGGGAAAATGGCAGTAACAGAACTCAGTTTGTAGGGCAACTGGGGCAGCTCTGAACCCAGCACAAAACAGACATTCCGTAAATACTTCTCTCTCTCCTTGGCATGCAGGGAACTAGAACCCAGGGTCTTTCTTAAGCTAGTCTTCTTATTTCTGCAGTCAGAGGCCTGAGATGATTTCTGGTTCGCTTGAAGGGAAGGGAAAAGCCCTTTCTCCTTTTTCTATCTAACCCAAACTCTGACTACTTTAATTAATTACTCTTTATATTGATTACATGTCATATTTTATATGTTATATTTTATTTGTATTAGCTTATATTCTATGTGATGTTAAATGATAGTTTATGTTAATTATCTGCCTGGCACTGTTCAAGCACTTTACGAGTGTTAATGCATTTAACACCTTGTAGCTGAGAAAGTGAAATTAGCTGGGACTGAGAAAGGACAGACCCGCGGCTGTTTGTCCGTCTGAGATGGCAGACAAGGGAGAAGGCCAGCTGCAAGAACCAGGAAAGGATATTCTCCTGCAGCAGGACGCTCTGCCGCTGTAAAATGTCGTAACAGCTCATGTCTTTCAGTGACTCGCTGAGAAACCGCTCTCTAAGATCACACACTCCCTGGAACTTTGCTGCTTGAAATTTTATCAGCAGGAATTTGGGGGAAGGATGGAAGGTAAGAATGAAACGCCCCACTGTTGCCTTGAAGATCTAAGTCACTTTGACACAGAAAAGCAGGCTCATTTCCAACCCAAGCATAGGGCTTCAGATAAGGGGTTTCTGAACACATCACCCCACATCGGTCTTCATCATGTCGTTGCCAAGGAGACGGGACTCTGGATCCACTTGCAGTCCAGACTTGATGTTGATCCCTTTCAACACGGTCCTGCTTTGCTTTGAGGTAAAATACCACATCATTTAAATTCCACCCTTCTCCAAAGTTCTATAGTAACTGTCTTTTCCTTTGTTCGGTTCCTTCAGTGTGTGTTCTCCCTCATTGGGATTGATAAATCTGACTTTGCCAGACTAAGGCTTGTTTTCAGTTTTAGCTGGATTGGGCTGGGATGCAATTTTTAAGCCTCAATGCCAAGGCTGTCCTTGAGAAACACAAGCTGCATGTCACCCCTGCACCCAGGTTTCTCAAACTTGAGCATGCATCTGAATCACCCCAGAGAGCTCGGTAGAGCACACATTGGTGGCCCCCACCTCCCAGAGTTTCTGCTTCAGGAGGTCAGGGTGGGAACCCTAGATGTTGGATTTCTAGCAAATTCCTAGGTGATGCTGATGCTGTGGGTTCCAAGGGACCACAATTTGGAAACACTGACCTAACTAACCCACATCACCTTCACATAATATAGTTGTAAGGAATGAATGAGAAATGTATGAAGAGCTTGGTTCAGGATTTGGCCTATAGTAAGTACACAATAAATGTAAGCTATTAACTATTATTTTTAAATGAACCACTCAAATTTTATAGTAATTCCACGCACCCATCCATTGTTTCTTCCAATCCACTGACAAATTCACTCTTGCGGTCCTCAGGGAGCTTACGATCAGGGGGCAGACAGACAACCAGTTAATTACAACACGAGGCAGAATGAAATGAGCTCCTTGCACAATTGTTGAAAACACAAATTCGGAGTCATATTATAAATATGTAATTTTGGGTATTTTCCCCCTACCAACTCTTTCCCCATGTCATGATTAGAAAACCTTCTGAACCAGAAACATTATACTGTGCCTCTGCCAAATTCTGTTTAATCATTCTGTTGTTGGACGTTTAATTTCTTCCAGTTGTTACTAATATAAAGAACTCTCCTATCAAGATCTTTGTATCTAAACTATGTTAGGGCCACAGATGACTTCTTTAGGGAAAAGGCCTAAAATGGGGTAAGTGATTGGGCCCAAAGGCATGAACTTGTAGGAGTCTTCCGATAGCTACTGTCCAATTTCTATCCATCTTGGAACAGGAGGGTTGCTGGTAAGAGCTTCCAGGTGGCAACATCTGTGCCCCTTTCAGCAGATGTCCATGATTCTAAGCGCCAGGCAAAGATGGGTCCCTGCAGCGGATTCAGTTTTGGCTTTCACTGCTTCTTGCTGCGACTGAGTGTACGTGGTGGCCGGATTTCCCCCGGCATCTGCCCACCATTTTCTTCCTTGGTTAGACAGCAGTCCTGGGCCAGTGTCTGCCATGCTAGGAGGGCCTTAGTTAGCTTCCTTTACCAGTCCCTAATGATGCATGAACTGCTTTATGGGTTTCAGTGAAACATGAAGCTAATGGGAGTGAAATCATTTCCTGGTGACCTTAATTTAAACCAGGGCTTGGCTGAAGTTTGAATAAACTGAGGCAGGAAGTGGCTAAGTTTACAATCAGCTCTCATTCAAAATAAATCACTCTTCAAAGGGAGTAGCCACCTCCACCACCATCACCAAGGACAAATGAACTGGCCTTACCTGTGTATATAGAAGTGGGCACTAAGTACCACCTGTTCAATCCTGCCCTTGCTTCTAAGTCCTTGTGCCAACCCCACAGGAGAAACCTCCCCAGATGCCTACAGCCCACATTTGTCTCTCCACCCCTGAGGGCTGCACTGGGGACAGAGTTCTTTGCATACCTCATCTTACTCAATACTCACACCTATTGGTGGCCCATTTCACAGCCAAGAAAACTAAGGCTCAGAGCAGAGTGGGAACTTGCCCAATGAAAAACAGGAGAACAAGGGTTGGAAGCCAGGTCACCTGTGTCCAGAGGGTCATCTGTGGACCATGTGCCCTGCCCAGAGTCTTTTTCCACTGCTGATTGCACTTGTCCTGTCTTACTATTATCTCAGAACTCGGATGCCTGACTCGCTATTCTCTGGATAACCCAGACTAAGCATGGGGCTGGGCACAGTGAGGATGCTCAGTGATGCTTGAGTGCATCTGCTTTGCTTTTCATTCCTTCCTCCATCTCTCTGCCTCCAGAAGGAATGATATTGGCTGACCATGCTTGTTTAAAGAAAATATATTGAAGAGGGAGAAATGTCTTCATCTCTACCCCTGTAGTTCAACTCTTTTTGGAGAGAGACCTGAGTTATCTACATCATCCTTCCCGTAAAACCACTACAATCTTAAAGACAGCAATAAAAATTCTAGGTAGTTCAATATTTAATATTCACAAAGTGGATCACGCGATTTCAGCCCTGGCCTCCCTGTGCTAAATGCCAGGCTGGGAATGCCAGGGGGAAGCAGATGGCCTTGGCTTTCCTGGTGATTCTCCCTGGGTCAAGATGACAAGCACTAAGCATCAAAACCTGTCCAATGCGAGGTCACTATTTGGCAGATTGTTTTTCAGCCTTATTAGAAAATAAAATGATAAGATATTTAAAGTGTATAACGTGATGATTTGATATATATAGGATTCTCCCATCCAGTTAATTAACACTTCCATCACTAAGTGTGTGTGTGTGTGTATGTGTGTTTATGTGTGTGTATGTGTGCATGTGTGTATGTATGTGTGAGGGTGTGTATGTGTGCGTGTGTGTATGTGCGTGAGGGTGTGTATGTGTGCATGTGTGCATATGTGTGTGTGAGGGTGTGTATGTGTGTGTATGTGTGCGCGTGTGTATGTGTGTGTGTATGTGTGTATGTGAAGGTGTGTATGTGTGTGTGTGTGAGGGTGTGTGTGTGTGTGTGTGTGTGTGTGTGTATTGTGAGAACATTTAAGTTCTACTCTCTTGGCGAATCTCCATTCCAGTGTTACCAACTACATTCACCATGTTGGACACTAGATTCTCAGACCTCATTCATCTTAGAGCTCAGAATATGTACCATTTTACCAATCTCCTTCTATTTCCCTCACTCCTGAGCACCTGGCAACTACTTTTCTCCTCTCTGTTCTCTGAGCTTGACATTTTGTTTTTAGACTTCACATACAAGGGATACCATGCAAGATATGTCTTTCCTTGTTTGGCTTGTTTCACTTAGCATGATGCCCTCAAGGTCCATCCATGTGGTAAATGGCGGGCTTTCCTTCTTTCTCATTGTGTATACATACATACACTATATCTTCTTATCCACTCATCTGTTGGCGGAGCCTTGGGTTGTCTCCACATCTTGGCTCCTATGAATAAGGCTGCAATGAACATGGGAGAGCTTTCTTTGAGATCCTGATTTCATTTCCTTTGGGTAAATACCCAGAAGTGGAATTGCTGGATTGTAGGGTAGTTCTATCTCTAGCGTTTTGAAAAACCTCCCTCTGTTTTCCATAATGGCCGCACCAACGTACATTCCTGCCAACACAGCACGAGGGGCTCCCTTTCTCTGCATCCTGGCCTGTACTTGTTACCTCTTGTCTTTTTGATAGTAGCCATCCTGACAGGTGCAAGGTGGTAGCTCATTGTGGTTTTGATTTGCATTTCCCTGATGATGAGTGATGCCGAGCACCTTTTCACGGACCTGTTGGCTCTCTGCATGTCTTCTTTGGGAAAATGTCAAACTAGTTCCTCTGCCCAGTTTTTCATTGGATTGTCTGGGGATTTTGGGCTATTCAGTTGTGTGAGTCCTTTGTACGTTTTAGATATTAACCCTTTGTCAGGTGTATGACTTACCAAGAGTTCCTTGTGCTCCGTGGGTTTGCCTTTCATTTTGCTGGTGATTTCCTTTTTGCTGTAGAACCCTTTTAGTTTGAGGTCGTCCCACCTGTTTATTCTTGTTTCTGTTGCTTTGGCTTTTTGGTGGCAAATCAAAAAAAAAAAAAAAAATCATTGCCAAGACCAATATCAAGGGGCTTACCCCCTTATGTTTTCTTCTAAGCAGTGTATTCTTTATAAGACAAGTATTGCCAGGCTCCTGGACGTGAATTTTCCTGTGCTTTCAGAATGAAATCAGGCCTACTTTGGGCAGCCACCCAAGGATCCCTCTGCCCCTTCTTAGGCACCCCCTGGGGGCCTCTTGCAGGCTGTGTCCTAGGAAGGCAGAGGCTGAGTTTACCTGGGCTCCTACTGGACTCCCTCTGTTCTATACACTGGGCTGAGGTTTTCTATCACGAAATCAAATCATGATAGGGTTCTTTCAAATCACAGAAAAATTAAAGTAAGGGAGAGAGTATTTTCAGTTACAAGGTTTTTCCTACCTACTGCCTTTCATCCGCACCATCGTCGGGTATATGATGGCGTCTGAT
Source organism: Callorhinus ursinus (assembly GCF_003265705.2). Classification (NCBI taxonomy): domain Eukaryota; kingdom Metazoa; phylum Chordata; class Mammalia; order Carnivora; family Otariidae; genus Callorhinus; species Callorhinus ursinus. Next base: position 23,247,562 of record NW_027397080.1, read on the forward strand.
TTAGCCCCAAATTAAGTTTGATCTGTTGATATTTCATACTGTTCTCTGCAAGACCACTTGAAAACACTGGGGAGGTGCTGGCCTGGAGTATCAGAGCTGGAAACTGCCCTCAGGGGCTGCAGGCTCTGTCCGGATTCCCACCTTCCTGTGCCTGCAGCCCCGTGACATCTGTGCTCCCCTCACCCCTGTGCTGAAGGCATGCTGCCCTTCTCCCATGGGACAGGCCGCGGTTCAGCTTCTCTGCAAGGGCCTCGCTCACAGCTTCTCCCTGCCTGGCCTATCTCCTATCTCCCACTCAGTCATAGCCCCTTGGGGAGGTCTTCCCTGTCCTGCTTCTGCTCACCCCAGGCTGGGTGCAGCCCCCATCACGGGCTCTTAGAGCACCATAGAGCTTGGTACTAAGCACGGCTGCATTTTAATATTTGTTTATGGCATTGTTTGACGTGTGTGTGTGTGTGTGTGTGTGTGTGTGTGTGTGTGAGAGAGAGAGAGAGAGAGAGAGAGAGAGAGAGAATGTGTGTCTGTGTGCATGTGTGTGTGATTCCTTACCACAATCTCCATCGTGCCCACCACAGTGCTTGACGCATAGAAAGCACTCGATAAATATCCGTTGGTTGAAGGATTGTGTAGTGCTGGGTATTTCTACAATCCTGGTCACAGTGACTTCATTTTACAAACGGAGAAACTGAGGCCCAGAGATGGGACTTGCATTGGCCGTCGTCCTGCAGCTGGACGGGCGCGGGGCTGGGGTTTGAACCCTGGCCTCTGACTCAGTCCGGTGCCCTGTGCCCTGTTACAGGCTGCCAGCTTCCCTCGAGGTCTGGCGGGTTAAACAGAAATAAAAAGTTCAAAGGAAATTTACCACAAGGCAGAGTGTTTACCAGCGATGACTTCACCTCAGGCCAGTGAGAGACATTGCAGAATAGAACGGAAAATACCTTTGCCATGAATGAGCTGGACTGCTGGGCTCTGGCTGACTCACAAGAGGTTTTCACTCTATAAGGACTTTCTTGGGGTCCCCTGGGCATGGCTTCTGCCCTGCATCCAAGTCTGGGAGAGGGTAGGTGGGGTGAGAGCAGGTTGCACGGCTCAGAGCCCGCAGGCCCGGCTCGGCCACGTGTATATCCAGGGGCCTGGCCCTCCCTCCTCTGTCTGGAACCTGTCTCTCCTGCCTGGTGTATAAATGGGCTGGCAGTCATAGCACCCACTCAGATCTCAGCGGGCCTGGTTGCTGGCTGCCCCTTGGGGCGTCTGGACCCTGCAGAACCCTGCCCGGGGGCCCAGGAGTCCTGGGTGCTCAACCGCTCTCCATTCACCACTAGCCCGTCTATCTGTCTGTCCTTTCTTTTGGTCACTCCTCTCCCCCTCTATGTCCTTTGTCCTTGAAGTCACTTAAGGGTCCCCGCCGGTGCTGTCTGCAGGAATGTGGAAATTCATGCTGAGAACTGTTTCCCAAAGCTCCCCCATCCCTGGGTCCACGGAGCTGTGTTCTCGGCAGAAGGAGGGTGAGGCTTCTCTTATTGCTCTGTTCATGCCTTGGTCCCTTCGAACAGCACCGTCTGCCCCTGCCCGGCCACCTCCTCCCAGGGCACCCACACCGACCCGATCTTCCCTCCTCTTCTTGCAAACGACCTCTTGCCCCTGAGAGCCGCTCAAGCAAATCCATGCCTGTGAACCTGGCCAACCTCTCAGACAGTCCCCGGCTGTGTTCTCATCCAGGCAGAGAGAACTGTGGAGACCCCCAGCCACGTCCATGCACCCCTCACAGCCTGGAAGGTTGGATTATCAGCCACCCATTCCAGAGATGGAGAAGCTGAGGCTCAGAGAGGTAGAAATCTGCCAAGAGCCGGAGGGACAGAGGTGGCCCAGGAATGGTCCCACTCTCCTATGTCCATTGACGGGGCATAAGGCATTCCCTCGGACCCCAGCCCGCTGCAGAGGTTCACATCTGGGATCAGTTGAAGCAGAACCTGTAGCAAGAAAGTTAGGAATGCACCAAGGCCATCTCTGGAATTCTTGGCACCTGCCAGCTGATAAAAATCACTGGGGGGGGGGTGATGTCACACACTGGTGACCCATTGATCGGCATGTGTTCCTGCTTGTTCTGTTCGGTCAGAATTGGATAATGATTAAGCCAAAGGCTGAGGGTTAGGAAAGGGAAGGAAGTGCGGATTATGACCCAGGGCCGCAGACTCTCTCAGGTGGGAGATTGCACAGGCAGGAGCCCGAGCAGTGAGTCAGCAAACCCTGACAGGCCGTGTCCACTGGGCCGGGAGCAGCCTGGCCTTTGACATCAGGCAGACAGAGCTGAATACCATCCCATGTCTGCTGTCTCCTAGCTGTGGACCTTGGGAAAGTCTGTTCCTATCCCTGAGCCTTATATTCTCGCCTGTAAAATGAGAATGTAAAACCCCCTACTTTATAAGAGGGTCGGGCAGATAATGGGAGATGAACCCGGTAAGGGGTTTTGCAGGTAGCGGATGCTCCATAAAATGTAGGCTTTCTATCTCCTCCTGCCACCTGGAGCATCAGTGTTCATTTTCATCAGCTCTGGAAAGAGACAAACCCCAGATCTGAAGCCCACCCGTCTCCTTTCCTGGATGTTCAACCTGGGGAAAGTTATTCCCCTCCCAGAACCCCAGCTTTGTCTGTAGTAGGAGGGATGATGACACAGCCCCCGAGGAGGGTTGGTGGGAGGTTCAAATACGATAGTGCTTGATGATACCTAACGTTCATCAGCCTCTTGGCTGAGTGCCAGGAGTCTGCATTTTTTTTTTAAAGATTATTTATTTATTTGAGAGCGAGAGAGAGAGAGCACAAGCAGGGAGGAAGAGCAGAGGGAGAAGCAGAGTCCTCACTGAGTGGGAAGCCTGACACGGGGCTCGATCCCAGGACCTCATGACCTGAGCCGAAGGCAGATGCTTAACCGACTGAGCCACCCACGTGCCCCCAGGAGTCTGCATTTTTTTTTTAAAGATTTTATTTATTTGAGAGAGAGAATGAGATAGAGAGAGCATGAGAGGGGGGAGGGTCAGAGGGAGAAGCAGACTCCCTGCTGAGCGGGGAGCCCGATGCGGGACTCGATCCCGGGACTCCAGGATCATGACCTGAGCCGAAGGCAGTCGCTTCACCAACTGAGCCACCCAGGCGCCCCAGGAGTCTGCATTTTTAACAAGCTCTTGGTGATACGGATGCTGCTGATCTGAGTAGTGAGGCTATGGATGAAGGTCAGAGGGAGCGTGGGGAGAATGGGTGGAGCAGGGGCACCTGCTAAACAGCGGGCTGTTGCCTTCAGGATGTCCCCTGAGTGAGACAGAGCTAAAGATTACCTGGCAATTAAGTAATCTACTTAATTATTTGTTCACTTGACAAACATGTCCGTGCTGGGGGTTGGGGGATCAGCTCCTGTCCCCTGGGAGCCCAGGCTGCCGTGGCTTCCAGGACAGGGCCCTGGGCCAGCCTAAGGGTCATGCCGCCGCGGGCAGGTGAGGGCCCTCGAGCTGATGTCCAGGATGGGGAGGAACCAGCGGAGGCAAGCGTCCGGGCAGGCGTGCTGTGGGGGCCGAGTCACACAGACACGCACTAAAGACAGAGTCTGTCTTCACCGTCATCATTTTACAGCCTCCCACAGAGGAGAGCGTCCTGGCTTGGGGCACAGGGAGAGCCACCGACATGCTGTGTGACCTCAGCGAGGGACGGCCCCTCTCTGGGCCTCAGCTTCCTCTTCTGTAAGGTGGAGGCGACGCGTCCTATCCTGAGCGCTTTGGGCAGCGGGAAGGTATAAAGAGCAGGTGTGGCACCTTGCTCCCAGCAGCTGGCCGGCCACCGTGGAGTCCCGCCCCCGGCATCACAGACAGCCAGTGTCAGGCGTTGGGGTCCTGGTGTCGTAGTGGTGTTCCCCGCCCGGCAGGGGAGCCTCTGCCCCACGGCGCTCCACATGCCTCCCACTCTCCCCCAGGCAGGCTTCCGGGCGAGGGGAGGGCGGGAAAGATGCCAGGGTCCCAGGGAGGCTGGTTTGGTCAGAGCCTCAGACCTTAACCCCCTGCACTGTCTGACAAGAAACCAGAGACCTGGCTGAGCTAAGAAGGCTGTTACCATAGTAAGCAGACTCCTCCTGGGATGAAGGGAGGACTAGAACAGCCTGTTTGTCTTCCCCTGGCGTGACACCCAGTAGGCTTGGCTGCCGGGACCCGGCACTCCGGCCCACCTGACTTCACAGCGGGCCCTGCCTTTTGCCTGACAAGTCTAAAGCAATGAGCAGAGGCAGGTTAGTAAAGAGACACAGACTAGAAAGCAGGAGGCTAGGCCCACTCTCTACTCTGCCTCTAGCTTGCTGTGTGACCTCGGGCAAGTCACTTGGCCTCTCTGGGTCTCAATTTTTCCATCTACAAAATGGAGAGCTGGACCGCACCTTCTAGCTCTAACACTCATGATCCTACGGTTCAGCTGCTCATCACCCTGCATGCTGTTAACAGAGGAAATATTGAGGACAGGAAAGATTGGTTGGTGCCAGGGAAAGAGTGAGGAGGGAGGAGCCCAGCTTTTCTGCACCTTCTTAAGCACCAACCAACATTTGGAAAAATCACAACGGCGTCTTACAGAAAGAGCAGCTGGTTGATGTCTGCAAAGCAGGCTGGGCATGGTCTCCTGATGCCCTCTGTTTACTCATTCCTCTGTGTACCTGTTCATTCCTGTGTTCCTTCCTTCCTCCCTCTGCTTGTTCATTCTTTTACTGAGCGGTTCGCCTCGTGATTGCTAGCTAGCATGGATTCTGAAGCTGATTTGCTTGGGTTCAAACCCTGGCTCTGCCAATGACAAGTTAATGTGTCTGCAGCAAGTTGCTTGACTTCTTTGTGCCCCTCTTTCTCCATCTGTGGAATGGACACCACATACCTGCCTCGGGGGTGGGTTTCGTGTCCATTGTGTTAACGTGTATGAAGTTCTTAAACCAGTGCCTGGCAGTTACAAGGTGCAGTATTCATGTTTGCTGCTATTGTTCTTTTTTTTCTGTCATCATTTACTAAAAGACAAGTATGTGGCAGGCCCTGGGCTGGGCAGCGACCCGGGATTGGGATCTGAAGGGCAATCCCCAACCTTGAGGAGGTCACCCATGCATAAACAGGCAATCACAGTCATGTGGTCAGTGTTGTGCAGGTAAGCTCAGGGTGCCATGGGAACAAAGAGGAGGGGCACCCAGCCTGGGTGGGGGTGTGCATCCAGGAAGGATTCCTGGCAGAGATGTCACTTGATCTGGGTGCGGAGGCACAAGTACATCCATACGTATCTGCCAGGAGGTGAAGGGGGTGGGGTGCCTAGAAACTCTGGCGGGAGGAACAGCTTGTGAATCAGCTTGGAGTAGGGGAACGTGGATGTCCAGGGAACACACGGGGTTTGGTCTGGCTCGCGGGGTTGGGGTGGGGTAGGTGGCAGATGGATCTGGAGGGGAATACTATGCTGAGTATTCCAAGACTACTAAAGAGCTCATATTTTATCAGTTAGGCCAGTATCCCCAACTTCTAGGATCATGCTTGAAATAAAGGAAAAAAATCTCCATGAAATGGACATTTATTTATAAAAAAAATTATGCACATGTGCTACTATGCAAATACATCATGTAAGACACACACAAAGAGAAACATTTAATTGGATTGTTTTGCTTTTATTCTCTCTTGAATTGTATGATATTTTGGATATTAATCCCTTATCAGACATAGGGTTTGCAACTGTTTTCTCCCATTCAGTAGGTTGCCTTTTCATTTTGTTGATGGTTTCCTTTGGTGTTCAACGGCTTTTTAGTTTGATGTGGTCCCACTTGTTTATTTTTGCTTTTGTTGCCTTTGCTTTTGGTGTCAAATCCCTCAAAATCCTCACTGGGACCGATGTGAAGGAGCTCACTGCCTGTTTTTCTTCTAGGAATTTTGTGGTTTCAGGTCTTATGTTCAAGTCTTTAATCCACTTTGAGTTCATTTTTGTGTGTGCTGTAAAATAGTGGTCCTGTTTCATTTTTCTTCACAGGGCTGTCCAGTTTTCCCAACAGGAAAATATAAGACACGAGATAAAGAGAATGCACATAAATAGAAGTTCTGGTACCTTTTCTCCCTCGAACCAATGGCTCTTCTCGTGAATTTCCTGGAATGCATCCTTCCTCCACTTGGGAGCTTGGGGTGTATCAAAGGAGAGTAAGTGGAAGAGAGTGGATTTTTACCTTTACAAGACATCATGACATTTTTACATGCTGGTATCCCCGCAGCCATCGAAATGAAGAACAGTGGTATATTATTAACCTTGGAAGCAAAAAAAAAAAAAAAAAAAAATTGCAGGGTGACAACTATCTTGATTTGCCCATGACTGAGTGCTTTCCCGTGATGCAGGACCTTCAGTGCAAAAACAAGCAGTGTTCTGGTTGCGCCTGGTCACCCTACTAGTCTAGCACTGGGAGGGTGTTCATCCAAAACATTAACAGTGGTTATCACTGAGTGATGGTATTTCACTTCTGTTTATTAAATGATTTATTTTGGGTTTGCTTGCCTTTTATTAAATATTTTCTTGGAAGAAAGATGTATCATCGTGTGACTTTTAAAACATGGGAAACAAAGAAGTTGAGCCTCCCTTCGTGTGCAGGGCATAGCATAGATGGGAGGCAGAATAAAGCAGAAGTCCTGGGGGAGGTCAGAAGGTGTGGGAGAACAAGGTAAGGGAAGGGAAGGGGCCCTGGATTTGGCAGTGGTGGGGGGAAGGGGAGAAACAACGCCTTTGAGAGATCATTATGAGAGAAGAACTGCGTGTCCCCAGACCTCCAGTGGATACTGGGATAGAACCGAACCCTGTACATACTATGGTTTTTTCCTAGACATTCATACTAGTGATAAAGTTTAGTTTATAGATTAGGCAGAGTAAGAGATTAGCAATACCAAAAATAAAATAGGACAATCCTAACAAGATACTGTAATGAAAGTTACGGGAATGTGGTCTGTCTCCTGGAAGATACCTGATCGAGCTGTACTCACCCTTCCTGGGATGACGCAAGACGAGAAAATGCCTGCATGATGAGATGAAGCGAGGTGAGCGCTGCAGGCATGTGACATAGCTTTAGGCGACTGCCGACCTTCTGATAAAACATCAGAAGGAGGGTCACCTGCTTCTGGACCACGATTGACCGCCGATAGCTGAAGCCTCAGAGAGCAAAACCGGGAGTATCCGCAAGTTTCCCAGTGGTGCTCTTAACTGAGATGGGTAATTCGGGAGAGGCGGCAGTTTTGAGAAGGAGGGCTGAAGAGGAGGGGCCGGGAACCTGCGGTCGGCTTGGTTTGGGACACACGTGCCTGTGGGACACCCAGGAAGAAATGGAGGAGACGGATTGAGCACTAGAGCTTAGGCAACCAGCTATCTACAGTCCTGTTTCTTGGCTCAAGCCACCATGACCAGCACTGTCTCTTTGAAAAGTTGTCCAGACGTTCAACAACATGCTCTACTGGCCTGGGCGTCCCTTCTGACTCATGGCCTAGTTTGAAAGGAGTTAAGTTTAAAGACACACAGCAGTAATCCATTGCTATCACTTGTAAGCAGCCGATGACTCATTTGCATTATATAGAAAGTTTCTCTTCGCTACCTTTTAGTTGAAAGAAAAAAAAAAAAAAGCTCGGGCACCCCCCACCCCTTATCATTTTTTTCCTCTCCAGAATCAATGTGGTGATTTCAATCCTTTGAAATTCACTGAGACTTGTTTTATGGGCCAGCATCTGGTGTATTTTGGTGTGCCCTTGATAATGTCTACTCTGTGGTTGGGTGGCGTGGTCTCTAAATGTCAATTAGGGAAGTCAGTCGACAGGGTTGTTCAGGTTTTCTTTATCCTTGCTGACTTTCTGCCTACGTGTCCTCTCAATTATGGGAGTGTTAAAACTTCCAACTCTAGTTGTGGGTTTGTCTATTTCTCCTTCTTGGGCTGCCAGGTTTGCCTCATGTATTTTGAAGATGTGTTACTAGGCACAAACGTATCTGGGAGCTATATCCTCTTGACTGGTTGATCCATTTCTCATTAATTCTTCTTAATCTCTGGTCATATCCCTTGTTCTGAAGTCTACTTTGTCTGATGTTAATATAGCTAGTTTTCTTACGATTAGTGTTTTTGGACTATATAGTCAGAAACTATATAGTCAAAAACACATCTTCTTACTTTTAACTTATCTTTCTATTGGAAGTGGATTTATCTTAGGCAGCATGTAATTGAGCCTTGCTTTTAAAATACAGTCTGACCATCTCTGTCTTTAAATTGGACTGTTTAGACAGTTTACATTTAATGTAATTATCAATAAGGTGGGGTTTAAATCTACTTTCTTAGAATGCTAAGCAAAATAATTCAGTCAGAGGAAGACAAATACAAGTGATTTCACACATATGTGGAATTTAAGAAACAAAACAAACAAGCAAAAGGGAAAAAAAGAGAGAGAGAGAGAAGCAAACCAAGAAACATACTCTTAACTATAGAGAACAAACTGATGGTTGCCAGAGGGGAGGTGGGTGGGGGAATGGGAGAGATAGGGATTAAGGAGTGCACTTGTCCTGATGAGCACTGAGTAATGCACAGAATTGTTGAATCACTATATTGTTCACCTGAGACTAATATAACACTGTATATTAACTATACTAGAATTAAAATAAAAAACCTGATAACACTTATGATAGAAAAGGATGCTCATCTAAATAAAATTAAGTAAATTATAAAAAAAAATCTATCTTGCTGCTTGCTATTTGTCCCGTCTCTTCTTTGATTCCTTAATTTCCCTTTGCCTGGCTTCTTTTGGATTAATTATTTTTTTTATTTCATTTTGTTTTCACTCTTTGTTCTATTTTTTAAAAAGATTTTTATTTATTTATTTGAGAGAGAGAGAGAGAGCATGGGGGGTGGAGGGGCAAGGGAGAGGGAGAAGCAAACTCCCTGCTGAGCAGGGAGCCTTACTTGGGGCTTGATCCCAGGACCCCAGGATCATGACCTGAGCTGAAGGCAGACGCTTAATCGACTGAGCCACCCAGGCGCTCTCTTTGTTCTATTTTTTTTAGTGGATGCTTAGCGTTAATTAAATGCACCTTACTTTATCACATCATATTTACGTAATATTATGCCACTTCACATATTTATTAGGAAAACAGAACCACTGGGAATGATCTAGAACGTGGGATTTATTTTAGGAACTTGACCTTATATAATTATATGGAGCTGGCTAAACAATCTATAAAAGGCCATTTTCTTTGTGTCTGGAGCTGGTATACTACAGACTGAAGGGAGGGAAGTTGGGAAGGGGAGATGGATTTAATATGGGGAAAGAGTGGGTGAGAGCAGGAACAAACCAGCAGCCACATATCATCTCTCATCTCCTCTAAGATGCCAGCTTCAATGATGTGAATGACCTATAGGAGAAACTGGGGCTTTTCATCATTTAGCTAAACACACCTAGTCTAGGGATCAGAGAAACTTGAAGGACAATCTGGCAGGAGGTAGAGGAGTTGTCAGCCCAACTCCTGCCTCATGACGACAAGGTGACCCAGCAGTTAGGTGATAGAGTGTGTGAACTGTGCTTCCTGTTCCTGTACCAACATTTTGAGTGGGGGAAGAAAAAAACAACAACAAGTGGCAATTGCTTTATTCCACCTTCCAGATGTTGCACAAAATGTCTTCTGTGACCCACACTAACTTGGAACTATATAGGGAGAGGAATTCTGGGAAACAGAGTTCCCAGAAGAGCTTAGCTGAGTTGACCCAAGACAAATCCACTACAATAGCTCACGTGAGAAACTTGTAGCAGCCGTACATTTCCATTCCTTATTCTGTCCTTTTTTGCTATTGTTGGCATACATTTTGCTATTTCATACATTGTAAACCCCAGCATACACTGTTAATATTTTTTTATGTTTTAAAGAAATTGACAAATCTACTTTGTGTAGATTCAAGTTTCCATCCAGTATAATCTTCCTTTCACCTGAAGAATTTCCTTTACTATTTCTTGTAGTGAAGGTCTGCTGGTGACACATTCTCTCAGGTTATGTTTTTCTTAAAAAGATTTTATTTCTCCTTCATTGTTTAAAGACTATTGTGGCTGGAAACCTAGAATTTTAGGTTGAGAACTTTTTCTGTCAGTGCTTTAGAGAGGTTCCATTGTCTTTTGGCTTGCAGAGTTTCTGATAGAAGCCTTCTTTTTAAAGATTTTATCTATCTATCTATTATCTATCTATCTATCTATCATCTATCTATCCATCTATCATCTATCTATCTATCTATCTATCTATCTATCTATCTATCTATCTAATCTATCTATCTATCTATCTAGAGCACAAGTGTGGAGAGGAGCAGAGGGAGAGGGAGAGAGAGAATCTCAAGCAGACTTCACGCTCAGCATGGAGCCCAACGTGGGGCATGATCTCACAACGCTGAGATCATGACTTGAGCCGAAATCAAGAGTCGGACGCTTAACTGACTGAGTCACCTAGTTGCCCCAGAAGTCTTTTAATTCTTACCATTGTTCCTCTGTAACTCACATGGTTGTTTCTCTCTTTGATTTTAAGATTTTCTTGTTGTTACTGGATTTCAGTAATTTGATTACGGTCTACCTTGGTGTAGTGTTTTTATGTTTATTCTATTTGGGATTTCCCCTTGAAGTTCTTGGATCCGTGGGTTTATAGTTTTCAGAAAATTTAGAAAATGTTCAGATATCTTTTTTCCCAACATATTTTCTGTTTCTCTCCAACCCCCCCTCCTCTCCCTCTTCAATTACTCATGATAGACTACTTGATGTCATATCACAGATCACTAAGCTCTGTTCATTTTTTCTCAGTGTCTTCCCCTGTTGTGCTTTAGTTTAGATAGATAATATTGCTGTATCTCCTGGGTCAATGATCTTTTCTTCTGCAGTGCCTAATCTGCTGTTAGCTTCATCTAATGAATATTTTATTTTTATGTTTTTTTTTTTTTTTGGTGGGCAGCAAAGCAAAGTTTATTGAGCAATAGTAGAGTTTATTGAGTAAGAGTACAAACCCCCAAAGAGGGAGGGGACCTGAGAGGGTTGCCTGAATTTTTTATTTTAGATATTATATTTTTCATCTTTAGAAATTCCATTTGATTCTTTTTTATGTCTTCCATTTCTCTCCTCATTATGCTTATATTTTTCTTTAAATACTTCAACACAATTATAATAACTATTTTAACATCTCTGTATGTTAATCTCATCATCTCTGTCACTTCTGGGTCCATTTCTATTGACTGATTTTTCTTCTGGCTATGGGTCCCATTTTCCTGATTCTTGGCATATCCAGTAATTTCTGACTGGATGCTGGGCATTATGGATATTATGTAGTTGAGGATTTCAGTTTTGTTGCCTTCTTTTAAAGAGGGCTGTGTTTTGTTGTAACAGGCAACTAGGTTACTTACAAATCAGCTTGTTCTCTTTGAAGACTGTTTTTAAGCTTTGCTATAACCAGTCTGGACTAGCCCTCACTCTAGGGATAGCTCAGCTTACAGCTAAGGCATGACATATACAAAGTCTTCACCCAATGTTCTAGGTTTTCAGTGACTTCTCATCACTCTGGCTGGTTGCAACTCAAATGCCTCTTGTCCTGTGTCAGCTCTGGGAATTGTTTAGCTTGCAACTTTCTAGTTTTTCTTTGCCCAGTATCATGGAGCTTCACCCTACTACTTAGCAACAACTCCAGAAGGCCAGACACAGCTTTCTGGAGCTCTTTTTGGACACAGCTTTCTCCTTTCTAGAACTTTGCTGCACAGCTTCTAGCTGGGTGCCTGAACTCCAGTCTCCAAATCCTCAAATCAGCAAGATTACTGTAGTCTCTTGGGATCCCTCTCCTGGAACCCTGGTCTGGAATATGACTCCATGCAGAAAACCAGGACAATCAAGGGCTCCCCTCTTTTGTTTCTCTTCTCTTAGGGATCACATCCTTCCATGCTTGTTTTTAATTGTTGGAAAACAGTTGTTTCCTACATCTTGATCAGTTTTCTAGTTGTTTGGGTAGGTAGGTAAGTTTAATCCTTGTTACTATATCACAGCCAGAAGCAGAAGTCAGGAATTGATGTAAAGAAAAGCTCTCTAGTGGCTCTTTAAATGTTACCCCTCTCCCATGAAGTTCTTAATTTCTGTCTCTTTTGTGTTTTATGCCATCATACTCTGCCTTGACTTATAATCACATACATATGTGACTCAATGGACTATATGGGCCATGAAGGTGAGCACAGAGTCTCTCTTAGTAGCTTCTCTGAATCTAGTACATGGTAGGCCCTTGGGAAGTGAGGCTGAGTTTCCTTGTGTGGCAGTGAACTGAAGTGACCCTGATGAGGTAATGGGTATCCCAAGCTGAAACTCCGGAGGACCGGCTCTCTCCCTTGTGTGATCAACAGTAGGCATACTCCCAGGTAAAATCATGAGGGTGCACAATTCTCCCTTATTAGGCAGGAGACCAAGTGATTGGTTAAAACAATCCAGGCCTGTCCAGACTTGCCAAATACATCATCATGACATGAGAGCTCACAAAGCCTCAGATCTTGGCATAATGGAAGGGCTTGACCACAGGTACCCTGACAGTGTCGCATGATCCCCCAGAGTGAGGCCAGACCATTCCCCAAGGGGCAGGTCCTGGAGTGTCCAGGAACTCAGACTGTTGCTGCTCTTGCCCACTTTCCCTGGAAATGGAGCAAGGATGGGGAGTGATGAGGTCTGGGTCCTTGCCCTAGCTAGGTGACCTTAATCAGCTGACTCAGTTTCCCCACCTCCAAATGGAGCCTCAGACAGGTTGGTCTCTAATGCTTTTTCCTGCTCTAAAGAGCTGGTTCTTGCAACTGATGGTTTGATGGTCCTGGAAGTCTGTGATTCCCCAGCTGCTGAGTCTGGGCTTATAATTGATGGTACTGGGACACTGGCTTTTTGTGGCTCTGTGATTAGAACAACTGGTAGCTCTTGAATGCTCCATGATGCTGTGAACCTAACATTCTATAGTTCTGATGGCCACAGTCAGTGATAAATCTATGACATTGTTGTGTGTCTCTGTGACCCTGAAGCATACACCTCATTCCTTTCTATCAGCAGAGTGGTGCTGGGGTGCCTGGGACCCAGCTTCCTATCTGCTCAAGAACTCAAACCTGCTCCTCATTCATTGCTCCCAGGGTCAATTAATCCGAGTGATTCACTTGCAGGAGCCAGTGAGAAACAGAGGTACAGCGAGTGCCAGCCTCGTTGCCTTCAGCCTGAAAGGGCTTAATTGTTTGCCTGCCTGAGAGAGCTGTTGTGCTCGGCCGTCTAGTGAGGGCCCGGCTGGGCCAAGCCTGGCTGGGCTGGCATGAGAGCGCAGGGCAACACAGCACTGTGCCCGTGCTAGAGGGACGTTCTCCCCTCCCCGCCCATCATCCGGGGTGACGCTGTGCACTCTGAAGAGGGATGAGCCGGGGCCCATTGCTGATTCTGCCCCCAGTTCCTGGGGCCACCTCCGGCTGGGCTGGTGCCTGTTTTGCCAGCCCTGGGTGGTGGCCCTGGTTTGCTTGGTTTCTGGCCTGACCCCACCAGAGAGTCCTCCGGGCCTGGTTGTGCTGTCTGGGGCCTCTGGACACACCCCCTGGAATGGCTTCTTTCTATTTCATTTTCCTGCAAGTGAGGACTCAGATGCTTCTCCCTGACCTTTGGCCTGTGGATCTGGGACAAACTTCTGGCAATCCCATAATCCTGTCCCTGACGCTGTTTGCAGTCAGATCCTGATCCACAGGGACAGGTTGGAGAAGTCCCCCATTCCATCACCTGTTCATGTAGGACAACTCACGTCCCCTCTCTGAGCTGCGGGCTCGTCAACCTATAAAATGGGAGCATGGGACCTCCCTCCCGGTGGCTGTGGGGAGAAATCCATGAGAACCTGTGTGCAAGCGTGCTCTGGGCATGAAGTGTTGGGGATTACTGTGTAGACAACAGGATGGGTTCTCCAGGAACACACGTGAGCCTGTCTCCTATACCACACCACAGAAGGGGTCCCCTGCCCCCAGGGAGAATGTCCGGTGGGCACCTGGGTCTGCCTGTCCTGGCAGGAATTAGAAAAACTTGCCCCTTCTGAGAGGGGAGAATGTCATCAGGAGAAATTCATTCATTCATTCATTCAACATTCATTAGTTCATTTGTTCATTCATTCATACATTGCCAGTCACTGTTTTTGCCGCTGGTTTTTGTCTTAGCAATTCTACCTCGAGAATGATTTCATTACACTCTGGACTTGGAGTGGCGCAGGGTGGGGAGGTGGGAGTGGCCACATCAGCCCAGCCCTCCTGGGGGGAAGCGTTCCAGGCAGGGGTTAGGAGCGAGCATGTTGGAGTCAGATCCCTATGGGTCTCTGTCATTACTCTCCTCGCTGAGTGGCCTTGGGCATATTACTTAGCCTCTCAGAGTCTCTGGCAGCTCAGCTGTAAAATGGGGGAAAGTAATGGCGATCCCCCTGTCAGCGTTGCTGTGAGGCCTGAATGTAATCAGGTGTAGTCCTGAGGGACCAAGGATGGGCTCCATAAATGGGGTGGAGGTTAAGGTCATAGGAATCAGGGGACCAGTTTGAATTTCAGCTCTGCCACTTGCAGGCCGAGGGGCCTTGGGCAAGCCACTTGGCCTCTCTTGCCTCAGTGTTCTCTTCTGTCAAATGGGACTCATAGGGATATTGTGCGGTTAAAATTTTGTAAAAGGTAGATCATGTAGCACAAGGCCTGGCACGAGGAAGACCTCAATCATTTGTAGCCAGTAGCATTATTAAATATTCCTCATGATACCTGAGGACTTCATTCAGGAACTTCTCAGGGAAGCACGTGCCCCTGGATGGCCTTGGAGAAAGTCTCTGGCCACATGGAAACAGGGATTTGTCTTGGAGCTTGGGATTTCTTTATATGGAACGAGTGTCCCACACCTGTCTCCCAGTTGGCTCCACAGGAATTTCTAGATTCCTAAGTTACCGGTGAAGGAGGCTCCCCTCCTCACCCCTTGAGTTTCCAGGAAGGGTTTGGTCTCTGTTTTGGTGCCTTGTTGTGGGGTTTCCATGGGGAAACGGAGCTTGAAGATTGCATTGATCTCGGCTGCAACACCCCTGAGACCAAACCCAGCTCACCTTCCGGTGTGGGAGGGGGCTGAGGGAGGGCGCGGCCAGGGCTGAGCCTTGACCAAAAACCTGTAACGGATCTGCACTGCTGGGCTCCAGATGAGCAAAAGGACAGCCGCATCCAGGGTCCTGCCCATCTGGGCGCTTAGCCTTCCTGGCTCTGATGCCAGCATTCTGTTCCCCGTCTTTTCCAGTCTGTTCCTGTTCCCGATGACTGGGCTGCCAAAGGGTCCAAGAGTGAATGTGAGCCTGGAACTCAGGCTCCAAAAGCATGCATTCATTCACTTATTCATTCCAGATCTCACTGAGATTCTTGCACTGGCATTTGGGGGAACAGTGGTGGACTTGCCTTCAAGTAGCCCGCAGTCCAGAGGACCTGGTCAAATTATAACCCAACTGAAACAGCAGTGTTATGACAAATCTTTTTAAAAAAATTTTATTTATTTTAAGTAATCTCTACACCCAAGGTAGGACTCGAATCCACAAACCTCTAATCGAGCAAGAGTCACATGCTCTTCTTACTGGGCCAGCTAGGCGCCCCATGACAACTCTTTAGTGTGTTTGGGCATAACCCCTTTAAGAACATGACAAAAATAAAGAAATTTCCCCCTCCCCCCAGGAAATGTAATAAGCACATGCACATGAAATTTTGCCTACAATTTTAGGATGTTTGTGGATTCCCCAGACATCCATTCAAGAACCTCAGATCAAGAATTCCTCAATCGTAGTGGGAAAATTGCTGAGAGAGCCAAGCCAGGAGGCTGTAGAAATGCACAGTTAAGGAATGCTCCTTAGTCTAGGAATTCAGGAAAGACTGCCTGGAGAAGTCCTACTTACTCATTTAGCAAGCGTTTCCTGAGCGCCTATGAAATGCCATCCATTGGTGATATGTCATCAAAGAAAAAGGCAAAGTCCCTCCTCTCCTGGAACTTATGGTCTAGTGGGGAAAGACAAAAAAATAAAGAAGCAAACAAATCAATGAACACAGGGATGTCTGGGGGTGAGGAGGAGCCCACTTTAGGGGAAGTGCCAGGCAGAGGGAACAGTTAATAGAAAGGTCCTGGGGCGGCTGTGAAAATATAGGGCTGGAAGAATGCGTGAAAGAAAGCTAGTGTGGCTGGAGCTTAGCAAGTGGTGGAGGACGGGCAAGGTTGCCGAGCAAGGGCCGTATCACACAGGCTTTGGGGTCCAGGGTAGGGATTAGGATTTTGCTGGGGAGCCCTGTTTCTCTTAAATTTCAGAATTTTAAATTTGTATAAATGAAAGCGATGTGCACATTTCTTTTCACAGCTGCCTTTTTTTTCCGTCTGACAATGCTTGATAACTGTTGAATTCATTGAGGATTATATGGCACATATACTTATCCATTCTCATACCGATGGGCCTTTACGCTGTATCCTGTTTTGTGATTGCAACTCAATCTGAAATGGAAGATCAGTGGGTTGAAGGTTGTGCACATTTTCAACCTTACAGGAAGTTGCCAGATGGTTCTCTAAAGTTCATGTACTAATTTAGATTCCCACTAGCAGCGTCCGAAAGTTCCCATTTCTTTATATCTTTGCCAACAGTTGATATTGTCAGTCTTTTAAGGTTTTGACAATGTTTTGGGTGTAAAATGGTAACTCGCTTTAATTTGCATTTCCATGATTACTAGGGAGGTGAGACATGTAATTTCGTATTTATTGGCTCTTGAGAGTTTCTTCTCTTGAGAACTGTCTGTTCATATCCCTTGTCATTTTCCCACAAAGATGTCTCTTTCTAACTGATTGGTGGAAGTTGTTTATATATTCGAGTTACTAATCCATTGTCTTTTATAAATGTCGCAAAGCTCTTCTCCCACGCTGTTTACTGGAGGGTTTTAAGAAGAGAAGTGACATGCTCTGATTTACATTTTTAGAGATCACTCTGTGTGAAGAATAGATGGGGATGACGGGCATGAGTGCAAGTGGGTAAACCAGTTAGAGGGTCATTGCAGTGGTCCCAGGATGAATGATGGTGGCCTTGACCAGGGTGGTAGAAGGGGAAATAGAGAAAGGTGGACAGTTCCAGACTACATTTTGGAAGTAGAGTTGATAGAACCTGCTGATAGATTCGACGTGGGGCAAGAAGAAAAGATAGGAATCAGGATGACTCTTAGGTTTTTGACCTGAGCAACTGGGTGGATGGTGGTGCCATTGACTGAGATGTAGAATGGCAGGTGGAGAAACAGGTTTAGGCTGAGAGAGGGGGGAATAAACTCTTCTGTTTTCAACACGTGAAGCTTGAGACAGCCTGTGAACATCCAAGAGGTTAAATCAAAAAGGCAGTTGGATCCGTGAGTTCAGGGGAAACAGCCAGGGCTCAGGATAGACATTTAGGAGTCATCAACACATGGATGGAATTTAAAGCCATGAGACTGGCTAAGATGGAAAAGACAAGAGGCTCCCAGGTGAGCCTCAGCACATGACAACATTTAGAGGTTGAGCAAAGGTGGAGAATTGATAAAGAATGCCCTAGAATGTAAACTCCCTGGAGCAGGGTTTTGTTCTGTTGACTTCTAATGTCTAGCATAGGACTTAACAAGTAGTAGGCTCTTAGCAAATATTTGTTGAAGGAACACATGACAGAATAAATGAATGAATCAAGAGATTGAGAAGGAGTGGCCAATGAGATAGAAGGAGAACAGGTACCATAGAAGCCAAGAGAAAGAGAAAGGTTTCAAGAAGGCAAGAATGTTCAATTGCATTAAATGTTGTCAAGAAGTTGCGTAAGAGTTGGACAGAGACCCGACCATTGGATTTGGCAACACAGACATCACCAGTGACCTTGACAAGAATAGTTGAGGCTTGAAAGAGGTGGAGTTTGCCAGACCCTGTGAGGTAGGGGGGCAGGGTGAGGGTGGGGAGTGAAATGATCTTCCAAGCAGTGGAAGAGCATGGGACAATGCCAGGGGACAAGTGGGGCTGGTTCCTGTCACTGCAAGTTGTTGCAGCGGAGGGGAGGGTAAGAGAGTGGCCAGGGGAGGTGAGGCTGGGGCCGAAGGTAAGACAGGCTGAGAGGCGGAGGCCAGCCCAGTGGTTTTGAACGTGATCACTTGGTCCGGAGTTAAGGGGTAAGTGTCCACGTGTCATTCAAGATTCAGGAGACAGAATTCCAATTCTAGTTGACGTCTTTCCTCATGCAACCGCAAAGTCCAGGGACAGATCCTGGCTTTAGGTGCAAGACTTGGACTGTCTTCACTCTTAGTTCTCCTTCTCTCTGTGCTGGCTTCCTGTCAGGCAGGCCATTCTCTCAGATGCACAAAATTGAGGCTTCCATCCTGCTCCATTCACCTCAGGGGGCAAGCCGGTTCGTTTCTACTCCTGCCATCAAATGAAGTCTCATTGGGTCTGCCTGGTGGTCATGTGTCATCCCTGGCCCAGTCACTGTGGGCAAAGGGAGGGTGCTCTTCTCTGATTGGCCAGGCCTGGGTCGTATGAGGGAGTCCTGGAGCTGGTGTGAAAATGGGTCTATCAGCGGTAATTTCTCATTGGAAAATCCAAGTGCTCACACAAGAGCAGGGTGTGTGTTGGGGGGTAATGCCGGACAAGTCAACCCACAGAATTTAATGATTACCGAGCACTAAAAGGACATAGATTTGTAGAATATCAGGATATTAAAAAACGGGGAAGTGGGAGGGGGGGAGATTCTTTAGGGAATTCCTACAGAGATTCCCTAATTCAGTGCTGTCCAACAAAAGTGGAACGTGAACCACAAATGTAACTTTAAATCTTGTAAGACCCACATTAAAAACAAAAAGAAAAGAAAAGAGAAACAGGTGAAATTAATTTTAATAATACATTTTATTTAACCTACAAATCCTAAAATATCATTGGAAGTCATCAATATGAAAAGCGTTAATGAGATATTTCACATTCCTTTTTCCTATTAAGTCTCCAAAGTCTGTATTTTGTACTTACAGAACATCTTAGTCCAAAATCTAAATTTTCCCCAGAAATACTTGATCTGTGTTTAGAGTTTATCAAATTTACAATGGAAAAAAGTAGGTTCCTATACCCAAGTTGTTCCAAATGTACTTGAGAATTCTCCAATGACTTAAGACTTGTATATCTGTTTTAAAATTCATATTAATTAAAAATAAATACAATTTCAAATTCAATTCCTCAAGTCCCACTAGCCATATTTCAAGCACAGGGGTTACCATATTGAACAGCACACCCTGATTCAATGTGTTTGTCAGACAGAGGGGAAGTGACATCCAGGGAAGGGAGTGGGCCTTCAAGGGCACTGAGCTGAGCAGGTGCAGACCCCAGGTCTTCTGATTCTGTCAGGGGCTTTCCACTCCACCTCACACCTGCCCTGTCCTGAGCAGGTCAGTGAGCACTGACCAAGGAAGCAGTACTAAGGAAGTGGGAGTCCAAATCTTATCGAGGCTCAAATTCTTGCTCAGACTGTAAAAAGTGTTCCTTTATTTTATGTTATTCTTGTCCATAACCATCCCTGCCACTGGATGATAAATGTGTTTGGAATGAGTGCATAAATGCATCAGCAAACAGTATGCATTTATTGAACACCTCCGTGTTCTAAGCACTGCACCCAGCCTTGGGACATAGGAGATGAGGCTGGCCCAGCTCCTGCCCTTAAGGGGCTCACCAACTGGCCGAGGGGCGATAGGGTGGTAAATGCATCATTTAGGGTGCACAGGATGGTGTGGGGCAAGTGCTTGTGGGAATGAGCAGACTGAGTGCCTCATGGATGGAAACCACCAGCAAACAGCCTCTAGGCCTGGTTGAGTCCTTGGGAAAATCCACAGGGAGCCCACACCTGGTGCTGCTGGGTGTTGGGCCTTGGCCTGTGGGTGTGGGGGTGTTTGGGTAACAGCCCAAAGGCTAGGAGTGGTTGTTTTGGTTGTTGATGTTTGGAACTGAGAGGGGCTATTGTTAGGTGAAGTCTCAGCTCGTTGATGTGTGGGGTTGGCTCGGGACCATGGGGTGGTTACTGGTTGGGGTGTCTGCCATCAGTTAACATCACTTTGTTGATGAGAACATCTCTTCACTGAGCACCCACAGCATCCTCCTCTCCACTCACCATTGTATGCTCTCTCTCTCTCTCTCTCACACACACACACACGTACACACACATATGATTGCTACATAATTTAATTTGTGGAGCCCCATGCACTACAAAAATGCAGGATCCCTTGATCCAAAATTAAGAATTTCAAGATGGTGGCACAAAAGCAGAGTGTTAACAAGTGCAGGACCCTAAGCGGGGGGTCCTATGCGACTGCCAGGTCCTGAGTCCCAAGTCCCGAGTCTGGGAAGCCAACCCTCCACACACGCAACACACAAGGTCCCTGCTGGTGGTTCTGGACTTGTGCCTTCCCTCTGAAAAGTGCAGCAAGTGGTGCCAAGTGCTTTAGAGATTTGTTATCTCTTGCAATCTGCCCACATCCGGATGTCAACGATGACTATCATGCCCACTTTACATATGAAGACATGGAGATGCTGAGGACGACCTGGCACCTGAACCCCAAACTTTGCTGAGTCCGAAGCTCAGACTTGTTCCTCTGCCTGCCCACCTCTCCTGCTGAGAAGAGTAAGCCTCCTTTCTTGGTGTCCTTTCTGATTTTTTTTCTAATGTTCTTTTCCTCTGACACTTTAGATGGTGAATCTGATAGAAAAATGGAATCACCGGGTTCCTCTAGCCATGTGGGGTTGGTCACTCTTCCTGTCGGTGAGTTCCCACCATGAGGACCTGTGGCATCCCCACACCCGGCCTAAATCACCAAGGATTCTCCAGGGGACCAAGGATTCTCCAGGGGCGGATCTGAGTCACCTCCTGCCCTTGTCTTCTTCTCTTCACCCCACGTGGACTCAAGAGCATTCACCATTTTCCTTTAACTCCTTCTCAAGGTGTCGCTCACCTGAGCAGCATAGGCTTTTACTGAGATTTGGGCTCACGGGGAGAATTGCATCACAGAACAGCAAACAATGGGAAAGTGACATTAGATGCTTCTCCATCTCCGGGCCCCCACTGCCTCCCCGGGCTCCTTCCTGACCAAGGCTTCCCTGGAACCTTCCATGTTCTGTACCTCCTTACTTCTCTCCTGTTCCTCCCTGCTACCCAGGCTGTCTCTCCCCCATCTTTCCAGGGATGTCCCGTTCATTCATTCATTCACTCACTTATTCATTCCTCACTGAGCATCTAGTATGTGTCAGGCACTGTGTTTGGTGCTGGAGATACAGGGAAGAAGTCTCTGCCTTCATGGGCTCCCAGGCTGGTGGGAAGTTGGACCTGAAATGCCTGACACAGACACACAGCTTCGCTTCTGAGTTGTGGTTGTGACAGATGCTATGAAGGCGAAGGATGGAAAAGTAGAACAAGACAGGGAAGACCCATCTTAGATTGTGTGACATTTAAGTCAAGACCTGAAAGATTAGCAGGGGCCAGCATGGGAAGAAAGTGACAGAAGGAGGTCCTTAACAGAGGGCACACGTGGGCAAGATCCCCGAGGCATGGAGGAGCTAGGGGGTGGTCTATGCAGAGTAGAAGGGAGCCAGGGTGCCTGGGCTGCAGTGAGCAGGGAGCACCGCAGAGGAGATGGGGTCAGGGAGCAGGTGGGGTCTGTTGGTGCAGGGCTCCGTGGCCAGGAAAGGGGCTGGGATGTGATCCCCAGTCCAGCAGAAAGCTCCAGGAGGCTTTTGAGCGTGGGAGTCCATGTGGTCTGAATTACATGTCAAGAAAGACCTCCCTAGCCATCGGATGGAGAACAAGCTGGAGGATCGAAAGGACGAGTGGACGTGGGAGACAATGGCTGACAACTTCCGGGTTCACGCGCTGGATGAGGCTGGCTGGGTGGGGAATGATGATGATGGAGGCAGAAGAGGCGGACGGATTGGACATTTCGTACGGAGGTAGAACTGGATCGTGCTGGAATCGTGTTTGGTGATGGAAGATGATTTCCACATTTCTGGAACGTCTGCCCTCCTCTACAGCCCCATGGGCCCTCCTTCCCTTGCCTGCAGACGTAGCAATGATGCATGACAACAACCACCCAGGGCCCAGGGTACAAAACTGTGTTCCTGGGTGTTTGAGGTGGGCACGAAAGGTTGGTGGACCCTTTGGACGGTGTTATAGACCCAGTCAGGCACCATGTGGAGAGGTTAAATGGGCTGGCCTTTGATAACCCTCTTTTCTTCCTTCTCATTGAAGTAATACACAAAAAAGTAAAAAAAAAAAATGGATGATGTCCTTGTTGGCAAGGACTTGGAGAAAGAGGTAGCTTGAATACCATTAGTGGGAAAACCACCGGGCAAATCTTATTTTTGGAAAGTACTTTGGGGTTATATATTTACATTTAAAATATGCATGACCGTAGACTCGGCTTCTTAGAATCTCCCCTAAGAAATGAGTATGTATGTACCTGCATGCTTGTAAGCATGGCCTGGGATCTTCATGGCACTGGTGTTTCCATTAGTCAGAAACTGTAAACCAACACCCTAAATAGTCACCGTTTGTGGATAGGTAGACAAACTGTGGTCCATCCATACGGTAGACACCACGTAGCAGTTAGAATGACTGAGGGAGCGATCTTTACCAAAAGCTCTCCCAGGCCACGGGGTAAGTGAAAAAGTAAGTTACTATCAGTACAGTTCTTACGTTAGGAGGCCAATTATGTAAAAAAAGAAAAAAACCCTAAAGAATGCTGCCTCTTTCTAAATGTACATACATATCCATGCAAAAATGCACGGAAAAGGGACTCAAATGACATTAAGCAGCTCACAGCAGTCAATGATGGGAGGGGGTGGGCACTGGGGTGAGGGTTAAGGAGGATGCTGGCCTTAGGCGTTTTCCTTCACTGCTTCCCCATAACTCTCTTTTTGTGCATTACTGGTGTAATTAAAAAGTTCAAACTAAAACACATATTCATTGCAAACCCTCTGAAAATGCAGTTATGCAAAATGAAGGGGAGAAAAATACCTATAATAATACATCCCAAAGGTAACCATTATTAAGGTCTTTGTTTCCAAATCTTTCCTGTATTTTCCCATGCTTTAAAAATATGACTCTATTATTAAACACACTATTTTATGACCTGCTTTTTTTTTTTTACACTTCGTATCTTTCCATGCCATTAAAATTCTCCCAAGCCAAGTTTTTTTTTTTTTTAATGCATTGTCTTATGCTGCTGGGTTTTACCATTTCATATTTAAATCCTCTATGGTTGACACATAACACATTTCTAATTTTTCTTTATTATATACAAACTTTTAAGTGCCTCTTTTTTTTTTAAGATTTTATTTATTTATTTGACAGAGAAGGAGAGAGAGAGCACACAAGCAGAGGGAGAGGGAGAAGCAGACTCCCCACCGAGCAGGGAGCCCGATGCGGGGCTCGATCCCAGTACCCTGGGATCATGACCTGAGCTGAAGGCAGATGCTTAACTACTGAGCCACCCTGGCGCCCCTAAGCGCCTCTTTATGCAATTGTCCAGTTGTTTATTTAGGGGAATTTTATTAGGAAAACTATATGGGTTAACGTGATTTGGAAGCTCTTTTTTTTTTTTTTTTTTAAGTAGGCTCCACACCCAACATGGGGCTTGAACTCACGACCCTGAGATCAAGAGTCACATGCTCTACCAGCTAAGCCAGCCAGGCGCCCCGGCAAGCTCTTGGTGTACAATGCCCAGTTGCCTTCCATGAAAGAGAAGGCTTTGCAGACTGAACAGGACAGTATGTTCCCGACAGTCCTCTTTGCCTCAAGGTTTTTCAAGAGGAGCTTCTTGTTCAAAGGGAGAAAATGTTCCCAGGAGAATCAGTGGAGTCTTCCTCACAGGAAACTTTCAGAGAGGGAGGAGATGTAAGTCTGTCCAGATTGGTCTCAGAGGCAGAGCTGCCAGGGGACCCCTGAAGTCCCTCCCAGAACTGATGAGGTTCCAGTGACAAGAATACCATGGAAACGGTGTCAGGGTTAACCGTGGGGGCCAAGGCCCCTGGGTGGATCTCCGAAGACTCTGCCCTCAGAGGGAGGCCAGGAGTCAGGTTCCCTTGAGGGCCACAAAGACAGAGTGTCTCCAAGTATAGCCACCACACACAGGGTGTATGCCTCCCCAGACAGGATTCTGGGCATTGTTAAGAGGTAAAGACCAGGCCATGTGAGAGAAGCGTTCCGTGCTGGGCCCAGGGGGTGACCAATAAATTCTCCAGAGTTTGCCTGAGGGCTGGAGTGGCTGTGGACTGTGCACTTGGCTGCCAGGACTGGCTTGGGGACAGCTTCTCCAAAAAATCCTCGACCCTCCATCCTTCATACGAGCTCCCCATCTACCCATCTTTGGTCCAGTGCATGCAACATATTGATAAAAGTAACCATTCACATGGTCATTTTGCTGTATATACAAATATCAAATCATTATGTTGTGCACCTGAAACTAATATAATGGTATGTATCAATGACACCTCAATAATAATAGTAGTAGTAGTAGTAGTAGTAATAATAATAATAAAAACAACCTGAGGGGCATCTGGGTGGCTCAGTCGGTTAAGCGTCTGAATCCTCTTGATTTTGGCTCAGGTCATGATCTCAGGGTCATGAGATTGAGCCCTGTGTCTGACTCTGCACTGGGCATGGAACCTGCTTGGGATTCGTTCTCCCTCTGCCCCTCCCCCCCTCACGCTTTTTCTCTCTATCTCTCAAAATAAAAAAAGCAACCCCAAACCATCCATATGATTCAAAGATGCATCCAGAACAGCCAGCACCCCAGCTGCTTCTCCTCTGCTGGTCCCTGCTCGGTTTTCTGCAAATACTAAGAATATTCATTGGTGCCATGAAATCATAGTATCACTGTTGACCCCCACTTTGCAGTCCCCCTGAACTGCAAAGATCTCTCAGATATATTCCTTTTTCCCTCTGTACCCGCTATGTCACCCCAGCCACACACTCATCATTGCCATAAGAACAAAGACTCACATAGAACTGATCACGGGCAGGGCATTCTGTTGAGCACTGTAGCATTCGTGATTTCACGTAATACTCATAAGACCCCAGAGAGGTAACAGCCTCACGGCAGGTCTCCCCCATCATTTTGAGTCTGCAGTCCACACCATCCTCACGTTTGCTAGAGTATGGGTGTCTAGGTGTGGTAGTTGCCTTTCCTTTTTGAAATTAAGAACATTTCAGGGGCTCCTGGTGACTCTTGATCTTGGGGTTGTGGGTTCGAGACCCACATTGGGTGTAGAGATGACTCAAAAATAAAATCTTAAAAAAACAAAAAAAGGAAGTTAAGAATGTTTCATCCACATAAAACATGCCTTCTATGTGAAATATTAATAATGATGATGTTGACAATGATAATATCAATAAATTCATACACCCACATCCATCTTGGGAGAGCTGACATTACAAGTTCTTGAAGCTTCCCCCATGTGTCTCCCCAGCTCTTCCTCTCCCTCCCATCTGGAAGCAATAACTACCCAGAATTTTGCATTTATTGTTCCTTTACCCTTTTCTTTATAGTTTTCTCACAGTGGGGTGCAGTCTTGAACAATATATTGTGTAGCTTTGCGTGCCTTTGAAATTCAGAGAAATAGCATTGGACAGCATCTTCTTACAGGGCTTGTGTGTGTTTGTTGCACGTTTGTTTGTGACATTCACCCACACTGTTGAGTGCAGCTGTGATGCGTTCGTTTTTGCTGCCGTAATGCACTGTCTTGTATGAATAAACCACAAATCATCAATCCATTCTCCTCTATATGGATACAGTGTTGTTGCCTTCACATTGATTACATCTCCTGACACACACATGGAGGGGTTTCCAGGTGAGGCGCAAAGGAAGAGAAATGCTGGGTAGTAAGGTGTGTGCATCTGAACTTGACCTGACGATGCGAAGTGGCTTTCCAAAATGGCTGTATGAATCTATGCTCCCACGAGCAGTGTATAAGAGTTTGCATCCTTCCACAGCCCTGACAACACCAAGTGTTGTCAGACTTTAACATTGGTGCCAATTTGGTGGGTGTAAGTTGGCATATTATGGAGGTTTTAGGCTTGCATTTCTCTCATTCCTGATGAGGTTGGGAGAATTTTTTTAAATTTTTTATTGTTATGTTAATCACCATACATCACATCATTGGTTTTTGATGTAGTGTTCCATGATTCATCGTTCGTGTATAACACCCAGTGCTCCATGCAGAACGTGCCCTCTTTAATACCCATCACCAGGCTACCCCATCCCCCAACCCCCCTCCCCTCTAGAACCCTCAGTTTGTTTTTCAGAGTCCATCGTCTCTCATGGCTCGTCTCCCCCTCCGATTCCCCCCCTTCATTCTTCCCCTCCTGCTATCTTCTTCTTCTTCTTCTTCTTTTTTTTTTTTTTAACATATATTGCATTATTTGTTTCAGACGTACAGATCTGTGATTCAACAGTCTTGCACAATTCACAGCGCTCACCATAGCACATACCCTCCCCAATGTCTGTCACCCAGCCACCCCCTCCCTCCCACCCCCCACCACTCCAGCAACCCTCAGTTTGTTTCCTGAGATTAAGAATTCCTCATATCAGTAAGGTCATATGATACATGTCTTTCTCTGATTGACTTATTGTTCCACCCACGTCGTTGCAAATGGCAAGATCTCATTCCTTTTGATGGCTGCATAATATTCCATTGTGTCTATATACCACATCTTTATCCATTCATCTGTCGATGGACATCTTGGCTCTTTCCACAGTTTGGCTATTGTGGACATTGCTGCTATAAACATCAGGGTGCATGTATTCCCTTGGATCCCTACATTTGTATCTTTGGGGTAAATACCCACTAGTGCAATTGCTGGATCATAGGGTAGCTCTATTTTCAACTCTTTGAGGAACCTCCATACTGTTTTCCAGAGTGGTGGCACTAGTTTGCACTGAGGTTGGGAGTCTTTTCATGCTTATTGGCAATATTGTTTCCTTGCCTGTGCAATGCTTGGTTACGTCCTTTAGTCCTTTTTCTAGCATGTTGTCTTTTTCTTATTGATTCTTTAGGAGCTCTTTATATATTAGGGTCCTAATTTTTTGTAAATTACTTGCATTCCAAGCGTCATTTCCAAATCTGTGGCTTGTCCTTTCACTTTCTAAGTGGTGACTTTTTGTGAACAGAAGTTCCTATTCTTAACACAGGAGAATGTATCCAGGTTTTTCCTTATGGTGTGTGCTTTTTGTGTCTTTTTAAAGAAACTTCTCCCTCCCCTGAGGTCCTATATTTTCTTTCAAAAGTTTGCCTTGCACATTTAGGTCTTTTTGTCCACCCAAAATTGATTTTATATAAGTAAGGATCCAATTTCAGTTATTTTCCAGGTGGGTAAGCAACCATTCTGGCTTTATTTAGGGAATGCTTCCTTTTCTTCCTTAGTTTGCAAAACCACCTCTTCTCTAGATCACAGTTCTATTTATGCTTGAGTCTGCTTGTAGAATCTCTAGTTGGATCCACTGGTCTATCCTGAGCCAAACCCACACAACTCCAATTACTAATGCTTTGAAACGAGTCTAAACGATCCCTTTGTATTGTGTGTATTGGTACCTGGTAAGTCCAACTGTACACCTTGTAATTCTTCAGGAATGTCTTGGCTCTTTTTGGCCTTTTGCTTTTCCTTATAAAGTATAGAAAGAGACTGTCAAATGCCATGAGCACCTTGTTGGGATTTCATTTGGAACTGCACTGAGTGAAAATGGATTTGTGCAAAAACATATTTTATATAGTTAGTATTTATTCATATTTACCTTCATGGTTCTCTCTTTTCTTCTCATTGTTCTATCTTGCATTTTAGACCTTTCATCTGGGATCATTTTTCTTCTTCCTGAGATACATCTTCATTTTTTTAAAAAGATTTTATTTATTTATTTGAGAGAGAGAGAGAGCATGAGAAGGGGAGGGTTAGAGGGAGAAGCAGAGTCCTGGCTGAGCAGGGAGCCCAATGCGGGACTCAGTCCTGGGACTCCAGGATCATGACCTGAGCCAAAGGCAGTCGCTTAGCCAGCTGAGCCACCCAGGTGCCCTGAGCGACATATTTAAAAGTGTCTTTGTGTAGTGCCTGGGTGGCTCGATCGGCTAAGCATCCAACTCTTGATTTCAGCTCTGGTCATGATCTCAGGGGTATGGGATTGAGCCCTGCGTTGGGCTCCGTGCTGGGTGTGGAGGCTGCTTGGGATTCTCTCTCCCTCTCTCTCTGCCCCATCCCTGCTTCTTGCTCACTCTTTCTAAAAAACAAAATTAATTAATTTTAAAAAGTAAAAAATAAAAGTGCCCTTGTTGAAGCTTTATTGGTGGTCAACACACCCAGTACTGGCTTGTTTGAAAATTTTGTCCTTGTTCTTGAAAGATAGTTTTGCTGGGTATATAATTCTAGTTGATAGTTATTTTCCCTTGGTCTCTGGCTATAGTTGTTACAGTTGAAAAGTCAGCTGTCCACAAACTTTTGTGTTTTTTTGGTTGGCAAATCTCTTTTTCTTGGACTGTGTTTTCTCTCTGACCATGCTCTCCTGTACGTTCCTTATGTTCTATATGGATGTGGATTTGAACTTTTATCTGGAGTGAGATCCATTGTGCTTTTTGAATTCATGAGAGGATTCACATCTTTCATCAATTTTGAAAAAATTCTTAGCCATTATCTTTTTGATTATTGCTTTTTCTCCCATTGTATTCATTT
Source organism: Callorhinus ursinus (assembly GCF_003265705.2). NCBI lineage: Eukaryota > Metazoa > Chordata > Mammalia > Carnivora > Otariidae > Callorhinus > Callorhinus ursinus. Next base: position 23,276,335 of record NW_027397080.1, read on the forward strand.
CCTGCAGCCACAAACTTGGTGGCTAAAAAACAACAAAAATTCATTTTTTCACAGATCTAGGGGCCAAAACCCCTCAATAAGTATGTTTGGGCTGAAATCAAGGTGTTAGCAGGGCCATGTTTCCTTTGGAGGCTCAAGTGGCCATCTACTCCTTGTCTCTTCCAGCTCCTGGTGGCCACCAGTGGCCCTGGGCTGGCAGCCATTGTACTCCAGTCTTCAAGGGAAGCATCTTCAAACCTGTATCTGCTTTATCTTCATACTGACTTCTCTTCTGTGTGTTGTCAAATCTCCCCTGCCACCCTCTTAGAAGGACACATGTGATTGCATTTAGGGACCCTGGATAATCCAGGCTAATCTCAGCATCCTAGGACCCTTAACTTAATTACATCTGCAAAGACCTTTTTTTTTTTTCTTTCCATATATGGTTACATTCACAGGTTCCAGGCATCAGGTCATGGAAATCTTTTGGCGGGGGGGCTATTTTCAGTCTACCAATGACATGTGTGTTACACCCTTCCTCTGGCCCCCATGTCTTTAGTCTTTATTTCATAGTTTATCACATTATCCCTCTGTGCTAAGTTCTAGGCAGTTTCCCCAGATATAACTTCCATTTCCCTGGATGATCTTTTCACCCTGTGTAATCCACTATTTAATTCAGACATTAATGTTTATAATTTCACTTAATATATTTTTCTTTCCTAGAGGTTCTATTTGGCTCTTTTTCAAATTTCCATGGTCACCTTTATAATCTCTTTTTCCTTGCTCAGTTTGATTCTCTTAAAAAAATTTTTTTTTAAAGATTTTATTTATTTATTTGACAGAGAGAGAGAGAGAGAACAAGTAGGCAGAGAGGCAGGCAGAGGGAGAGGGAGAAGCAGGCTCCCCACGGAGCAGGGAGCCCGATGCGGGGCTCGATCCCAGGACCCTGGGATCATGACCTGAGCCGAAGGCAGCTGCTTAACCAGCTGAGCCACCCAGGCGCCCCCCAGAAAAATTTTTTTAAGATTTATTTATTTGAGAGAGTGAGAGAGCATGAGTTGGGGGAGGGACAGAGGGAGAGAATCTTCAAGCAGACTCCCCGCTAAGCATGGAGCCTGACACAGGGCTCGATCCCATGACCCGTGAGATCATGACCTGAGCCCAAACCAAGAGTAGACCCAACTGAGCCACCCAGGCACCCCATTTTGATTCTCCTTTTAATTGATTCAATTCTTTACACTGAATGTGGCTGCAGAAAAATTCACCACTCTTTTATGAAATTTTCCTGTGGAAATGATCAGAGAAATGGGCCAGTAGCTGGAGAGGAGTGTAGGGTCAAAGTAATCATCATAATGATGATGATGGTGATGGGTTGAGGAGGGGTAGAAATTTATATGGGGATGAGAATGACCTAGCAGACAGGGGTCAGTTCATGGGGCAATGTCCTATGTGGGGGAGAGCAGAAGGGGTCCAGGGCATGAGGGGAGATGGGGCTCAGGTATAGCTGGAGAGCTCGCTTGTAGCAACCGAGGAATGCAGAGTACAGAGGCAGATAGGTTGGAATGAGGTGATGGATAGGTGTGGGCATCTCTTCCGGTTGCTTTGCTTCCTCAGGAAGTAGGAAGGAAGGTCATCAGCTGAGAAGGAGGATGGGGAGGAGGTGTCCAAGCTATGAGAGAGAGAAGGTGTAACATGATCATCTATGAGAGTGGGAATTCAAATGGAATGGATCCGTCCAGCAGCACAAAACACCCTGGGTGTTGGTGGGCTGAATTTAATGAGAGACTGATCAGCATGGTTGTATTTTTCTAAAGCACAGATTTGACCATGTCCTTCCCTTGCTTAAAACCCTCATTCACTCCCCTGGCTTCCCACTCCTTTGTGTGGCATTCAAGGTCATCCATGACCTCAGTTCCACTCAATCCCAGGCCTTCCTTTCACACCCCAGCAACTCAGAGCTACTTGAAACTCGCCAAACAGATTTCACACTTCTCTGCCCTGGCTCTTACTGTTCCCGCTGCCTGGAACGCCCTTCCCTGCCTCACCCACCCACAGCGAGCTCCCCTCCAACGAAGAGTCTGCCCAGGGAGTGGGCTTCACTTCTGCCTCTTGATCCTCGCCCCATGGTTCCCTGGACAGAATTTTCTCCTCCGTTACAGTGCCCATAAAACTTCACCGGCTAGCAATCATTTATGGTTCTGCCTTGTCCACCTCATCGAGGGCACAGACCCTGTCCTGTGTTTTCTGTGTCCCTGGCATCCTGCACCGGGCAGGTGCTAAGACAGTCTCCACTGAGAGGACAGACTGATGGCTTCTAGAGGAGAGCTGGGTCAGGCCAGCAGGGGTGTTACCCAGAGGGCCATTAGTGGGATCATTGGACTGTAGGGAAGAGACAAGAACATTAGCCAGGAAGCAGAGCCAAAGCCTGAGGTCAGGAGAAAGCAGGCCAGACTCCCGAGTGAACGGCTGAGAGGGAAGCAGAAGCGGAGGCTGAGGGAGTGAGCGGGAAGCAGGCGGGGTGGAGCCTCATGGTCTGTGACACACTCTTCAAACTCCGAGCACCTGGCAGGGTGGTTCTGTGCTGTCACCTGGTCCTGTGCTGGGGAGGGGCATGGGCTGCAGTGAAGCACCTTTCTCTCTGGGAATCTAAGCTTTCTAAAGTTAGGAAAGCTGTGGGGGGGGGGGGGCTCCCCAGCCCCTCATTTCCAAAGAACCGGATGCTCAACCCCCAACAGCTCCAAACATGCTTTTGGGGAATGAGGTCAAATGGGTGCCTGGACATGGCCTGGAGTAGTGCCAAGGGCAGAGCTTAGGGGTCAGGCAGCCTGTCACTCCCAAGCTGTAGCTCGGGAGCCTGTAACTCCCAAGCGACAGCTCTGCTTCTCAAAGCCACGGTTTCCATTTATAAAAGGGGGATGATGAAGAAGACACATCGCTGATTAAAAATAGGCAAAGGAGTTTGCAACAACATGGTTGAAACTAGAGGGCATTATGCTGAGCGGAAGAAGTCAGAGACAAATACCGTATGATTTCACTTATACGGGGGATCAGAAAAACCAAAACAGATGGACAAACAGAAAAAGCCAGAAACAGTCTCGTAAATACAGACAACAAACTGGTGGTTGCCAGAGGGGCAAGGGTGGGGGATGGGTGAAATGGGCAAAGGGAATTAGGAGGTATGAACTTCCAGTCATAAAATCAATGAGTCACGGGGACGAAAAGTACAGTAGCGGGAATACAGTCAGTCATACTGTGGTGACTTTGCGGGGTACAGATGGTGACTGCACTGGTCGTGGGGAGCATTTTGGAATGTATGTAAATGTTGAATCACAATGTTGTACGTCTGAAACTAGTATCATCTTGTATGTCAGCTATACTTCGATTAATATAAATGGGCAAATGATTTGAATAGATATACATCCAAGGAAGATCATACACCTGGCCGATAAGCACAGGAAAGCTGCTCAACCAATCTGTAGTCGTTAGGGAAATGCAAATCAAACCCACAATGGGGTACCATTTCACATCCACTGGGCAAGCGTCCAGCACTGAAACCTTCATGCACTGCTGGTGGGTATGTCCCATGTGGTCAGTCTCTTTGGAAAAATTTTTCTCAAAATGGTAAACATGAAGTTAGCATAGGACCCAACAATCCCTCCCTCTCCTAGGTATCTACTCAAGAAAAATGAAAGTAAGGCACCCGGGTGGCTCAGTCGGTTAAGCGTCTGCCTTTGGCTCAGGTCATGAGCTCAGGGTCCTGGGATCGAGCCCCACGTTGTGCTCCCTGCTCAGCAGGGAGTTTGCCTCTCCCTCTCCCTCTGTCCTTCCCCCTCCCCCTGCTTGTGCTCTCTCTCAAATAAATAAAATCTTTAAAAAAAAGAAAAAGAAAAATGAAAGCATACATCTACCCAAAAACTTATACGTGAATGTTCACAGCAACATTATTCATAATAGGCAAAAAATGCAAATGATGCAAATGTCTGTCAGCTGGTGAATGGAAAAGCAAAATTTGGTATATCTATTCAGCAGAATATTATTTGACAATAAAAAAGAGAAATACTGAAGCATCCACAACATGGATGAACCTCAAGAACATCATGCTAGGTGAAAGAAACCAGATCCAAATGATCGCACAGTATATGATTCCATTTATGTGAAATGTCCAAAGAGAAAAATTTATGGAGACAGAACATGGATGTGTGACTGCCTAGGGTTGGTGGGGGGTGTTGGTTGGGAGGATGGGGAGCGACTGTAATTGGACAACATTCCAACATTAGGTTGTGGTGATGGCGTCCCACTCTGTAAATATAATAAAATACATTGAGGTGTACACTTAAAATGGGCAAATTTTGTGGCGTGTAAATTATACCTCGATAAGGCTGTTTAAAAGGGGAGGGACCTTGCTGTGATCAATGGAAAGTCAGAAAAAATTTAAAAAGAGAAAGAGAGAGAGAGAAAAGGGGAGGGAGATAATGATGTCCACCTTGCAAGCCTGTAGGGGGACTGGGTGAGAAATCCTGCGGAGGGCACCGAGTGCCTGGAAGGGAGTAGGCGCTCGCAGCTGGGGCAGTGGCTACCCCCAGAGGCCCTCACCCTCACCGCGCCAGAGCACGCTGGCCCCACTGTAGGCTGCTGGCCCCTTCAGTTCTTTGTCTGGGGCTTTCTCATGCCCCATCCACAGCAGGCATGATGTGCTGGGAAATGAATCCCTCTTCCCAACACACTTAATGACAGCCACGGGTTGGTGTATGAAGATCCTGCCTTGCTCAGTGCGGGGTTGACACTGGCTTCCAGAATCGCCCCGTTGGTGCTGAGCTCTAGCTGCCCAGGGCTTAGCTGGTTGCCTTCCCTACTCCTCTACCGGCATCTCCTGGGATGACCTTTCCAGGAAACTACGGGCTCAGGTAGTGAATCCTTATATGGGCTCTAAGGCAGCGCTCCCAAGCACTAGCTATGACCACGGCCCTAATGGAGCTGACCTTTGTGACCCCAGCTGTCCCGTCCCCATCCTGCTCCCAGGGCGCTGTCCAACCCTCCGTTCTGCTCGGCTCTGAGGGAGGGAGGTCTTGTCGGGGAAGGAGCTGAGGACCGGGGAGGGATTCTCCAGATAAAGACAGAACTGGATGAATTGAAGATTTACTTGGTGCCTGGCACTGTGTGCAAAGTACCTCCCAGGTGTTATCCTCACAGCGGCTCGGTGCCTCCCTTGACTGAGATGGAAACTGAGGCTCAGAGAGGTAAAGTGACTTGCCCAAGGTCGCACAGCCATTAGCTGTGACGTCCGAACTTGAAACCAGGGCCTGCCTTCTTTGTCACTGCACTACTCTGCCTTTCCCAGAGCCTTGTCTGGCAGGGACCCAGCTTTTATCCGTTTAGACTTAATGGGGAGTCTGGCTTTACTGGGGAGGTTTTGCTTCGCTCTGCATGCTGCTGCATGGGGCCCGAGCCCAGCTGTAAGGATACCATCCCGGCGTGTCTTTGGCTGGGTTGTTTTTCTACAGATTTATGGTTTGGGGGAACTTCCTCTCAGTAGAGGACCTGGGCCTCCTTTGAGGTCCCACTGACTCATGAACTGGGCAAGCCTCTCAATCTGTTTCCTGGCCCATAAACCGTGTTTACTGGGTACTGTCCTCGGATTTGGAAGGGCCACTGTGAGGGCAGCCTTTGGCCTGGCCCTGGAGCCTGGGGCCCCAGGTTTCGGATCAGAGACCCCCCGCCATGAGAAAGCAGAGCTGTACTTGGGCAGGAGGATTCCCAACCCCTCCCCGACCCCATCCCCAGGCCAGTTCACTTTGTTCAGCTGAGAGCAGGGGTTGGGGTGGAGGAGAGGAGGGACAGGTGCAGGGGAGCCCGCTTTTACTGTGTACTTAGCCCAGACCTGCTGCTGCATTAAGCACTGAGAGCCAGTTCCTACCCTCACAGACCCCCGACACTTGGAGGGCGGGGGAACCAAGAAACTGCCAATTATAATGACAGTGCAGTCGTGGTAGCATTTATTGAGCACTTACTGTATGTAGGAGCTTCGCAGGCGTTCTGTCATCCAGTCCTCACACTGACCCACACCTGTTGTTGCTGCACAGCAAGGCTCATTCACTTGTCCAACAGTAGAGTTAGGACTGAGAAGAGCCAGATTTGAACCCAGGCTGTCTGGCTCCAAGCTTTCCCCTCTATAGCTTCCCTAGAAGTGGTGGCATTGAGGCAGCCTACGGGAGCCTGCACCAATGGGGGTAGGAGTGGGAAACACAGCGGTCTTCATACTGATGCCTGATTGGGGCTTTGAAGGATGAAGAGGAGTTGGATGCAGAATGGGTAGAGAGTGTGTCCCGTCAGAAGGAACAGCTGGGCATAGGTAGATAGGCCTGAGCTAGCATGGTGGATTTGGGGCGTTGCAAGCTGTTCTGTATTGCTGGAGCATAAAGCATAAGCAGGGGAGAAGTGAGATGGGGCTGTAGACCAGGCTCTAGGCCCAGAGGGCCTGCCCTGTCCTGCTAAATCGTTTGCTCTTTGTATAAGTCACAGTCCCCACCCTCCAGGGGCCTTACCTGAGCCTGGGGAGGTGAGCCATATCGTCAGGAAATGATGATGAATAATCCACGGCCTTGTAGGTGCAAGTTGGGGGGGGGGAGGACAAAGGAGGGAGCTTGCCCTGGGTCTGGGAGGGATGGGCCATGGGGAAGACTTCCTAGAGGAGGCGCTGTCTTGCCGGGCTTTCGCAATGGGGGAAGAGGCATATGCACAAAGGCACAAACGTACCAGGTGTGTTCTGGGGCTGTGGATAGGATGGTGGGGCAGAAGGTATGAAAAGGAAGATCAGCAAAGCATATGTTATGTTCAGCCCTGCTTACCTAAAGCCCTTTGCCGTCTGCCCTGGGTTCAAATCCCAGCTTGCTGCTTCCCAGCTGGGAGACCTCAGGCAAGTCACTCAACCTCTCTATGCCTGTTTCCTTCTCATCTGTACAATGGGTGGAAAGAAATGACCATAACCTCCCGGAGTTCAGATGAGGGGTTCTCTCAGTCTGGTACCATCACGAGGATCTTTGTCGTGTCGGCCAATCACCTCCACCAGGGGCTGGCCAAATCTTTCTGGAGCGGGTCTCATAACAAATATTTTGGACTTTGCGCGCTCTTTGGTGTCTGTTATAACTACTCGGCTCTGCCATCGTAGCGTGAAGGCAGCCAAACAAAGCGAGAATGAATGAGGACCGATGTGTGCCCACGAAACTGTATGTACGGACACTGAAATTTGAATCCCAGGTGTTTATCATGTATTCTTCTTTTGATTTTCCCCGGCCACTTAAAAATGTAAAAGTCATTCTCAGTTTGTGATCCACACAAAAACAAGCAGTGGGCCAGATTTGGCCCGCGGGCCCCAGTTTGCCAACCCTGACCCAGACTATGCCTTCTTTAATACCTTCTTTAGATTCACCCTTTCCTTGCTTGAATTTATCGGAAAAGGAAGCTTCCCATCACACCAACACCCCTTAACATAAATAGGAGGCGACCGTAAAAATAGCCTTGAAAAGCGAACGGGCATCACTAAATTCTCGCTGGATCCAGCCCTGGGGGCCTGTTCTGTCTCTGTTGGAGCTTGCGAGAGGAGTCAAGGACAAAAGAGGACAAGACGGAGACTTTCTCTGGTCAAATTCAGGACAAAAGTGGAAAAGGAACGAACAGGAGGGTACTTCATTATAGAGGCCCATGTTGCCTCTGCGTCTCGTATGGCCCAGCCCTGGCGTGGTCTCCTCAGCGCCTGGCGGTGGTGCTGGGCACTGCTGGGTGGCACGGTCCTGAGTACTTATCAGGAGTCATTGACCTTCTGGGGAGAACAATGCTTCCTCGGACCAGCCCACTGGGTGCGAGTCCACCCCTGCTAACTGTTTTGGATCATCCGAGAAGACAAGATGATGTCCAGAGCAGGGGATTATTATTGTTAATAAAGTAGGAATCACAGTAATGGTGGGTGATGAGATGTCAGTGCCCAAAGGCCTCAGAACATGTTTTTAAAAGCATCTCTAAAATAAGAATTAAAATTGCAACAAGGGTAAGTCAAGTTCAGAAGAGCAATTTAGGCCTGGTGAAAAAGCCAAGTGGGACAACCTTGGGACCCCAGCGGCCCCTTCCAGGCAGAGACGACTTCGGGCTTTTGGAGGCTCAGGAGATGAGACAGCAGTCAGGCGGTTGGGAATTTTAAGGCCCCAGGTAAGCTGGTGGCTTCTGACATGTGGCCTTTTGTTGGAGGTTTCTGGGCCTCTGTGGCCTCCTCTGGAAAACGGGGATAATAATACTTTGTGTGCAGGAGAAAGGGGCTGGAGCAGACAAGCTCCTGACGTCCCATCCCAGTCTTGCTAGCTCTTCCCTGATGTGCCCTGTCATCTCGGCGGCCGGGAGTTCTCCATCTGGGAGAACGTACCTAACTCAGGGGCTGCCAACTTGCAGCCTGGGGCCCGGATCTGGCCCTTAGCTGTGTTTTATTTGACTGGGATAGTTAAAAGTAAAAAAACAGGGGCGTCTGGGTGGCTCAGTCGATTAAGCATCTGCCTTCAGCTCAGGTCGTGATCCCTGGGTCCTGGGATTGAGCCCCACATCGGGCTCCCTGCTCAGCGGGAAGTCTGCGTCTCCCTCTCCTGCTGCTGCTCCCCCTGCTTGTGCTCTCTCTGTCAAATAAATAAATAAAATCTTAAAAAAAAAGTTAAAAAACAGCTTTTGGGACTTATTATGTGTTATGAGGTACTGACATATAGACAGAAACATGCAATCCACTAGCTCAGCAATCCGTCACATGGTGAGCAGCTGGGCCAAGAGAGGGCGCACGGCACAGAGGGCCCCCAGAAGCCCCTTGTGCCTCTTCCCGTCACTTTTTAAATTTTTCATGATGTGGTGTCTTTCTTCTGACACTGAGCGGTGTGGGGTTTTTCCACAGGAATTCTGCAATTCTCTGATACAAGCTAAGCTTCCAACAATTCAGTTCAGTTCTGACAGGAAAGTACTTGGAGTTCTGGGCTTAGTTCTGCAAGACTGTCCTCCGCTTCGGACACCAATCGCAAGTCCTGGGGGGCACCTGTACTTCTGACCAACTGGCTATAAATTGAGGGTTCCCATGACCCCTTCCTTAGGTGTGATAACTCACTAGAACAACTCACAGAACTAGGAAGACACTTCCCTTATGTGTACTGGGTTGTTCTAAAGGACATAACTCAGGAGTAGCCAAATGGAGGAGATGTGTGGGGGACCTCTCACATGCTCATGAACTCGGAAGCTCTCTGAAACACGTTGCTTAGGGGTGTTTATGGAGGTTTTGTCATCCAGGTATATGACTGAGTAAAATCACTGGCCATTGGTGATTGCAGTCCATCTCCAGCCCCTCTCCCTTCCCAGGAGCTTGGGGAGGGGAGGCTGAGAGTCCCAACCCTCTAAATCATGCCTGGGGCTTTCTGGCCACCAGACCCTATTGTGAAGCTATGTTGCCCCCCCATCCCCATGACTCATCTCAATAGTGTGCAAGGGACAGTAAATTCCAAGGTTTTTATGAACTCTGTAATAGGAACCAGGAACCAGAGACAAAGACCAAATATTTATTTTTTATTAGACCACAGACCATCTTTAAGCAGGGGCGTGCACACTCCACTTTGCGACGGATCCCCCCAACCCCCGTTGATCTGCATGGGCCGAGTTCATAGATTAGTGTTGCCTGCTCAGCCTCAGCAGGCATTTGAAGGGGCGATCTCTGCTTTAGACTTGCTCTTTGTCTTAATAGTAATAGAAGCAGTTGCCATCATCATTAATAATAGTAATAATAATAAAAATAATAATAAAGTAGTGATCAACTGTTGGGTATTTATAACATGCCAGGGACTATACTGAAGATATGAGATACAGTATTCCATTTACTCTTCACAGAAATCCTTCCAAGTAAGGACTCTTATGGTCTGTATTTTCAGATAAGGAAAGAAAGCATCAGAGAATTTGAGTACATTTCCCAAGGTGACGTAGCAAGCAAAGCAGAAAGCTGATGGAGCCCAGACCTCGAGGTGGGATGAGGAGTGGGATCTGCTCTAACCCTTCGGGAGCAGTTTTGTATTGGGCAGTGGCACAGATTAGGGGGTCAGATAGGCCTGGGCTCAGCCTTCACACTGCCACCCTGGACAAGTGACTCAATCTTTGGAGACTAAGCCTCCCTATCTATAGCATGGGCACCATAACAATAGGGTCACTATTAGGAATGAATGAGCTAGGTATTGGGCAGACGTTCCATAAATAATTCTTCTCTGCATCTGGCCTAAGCAGAGGGGTTGCCAGAAAGCTGGCATCCCCATGAAGCATCCCATGTGTGCCTCCTTCAAGACCCAGTTCAAGGCCACCTCCTCCAGGGAGCCTTTCAAGATTCCCAGCAGTCCCACTGTTCTTGTGCTTACTTTCAAATTCCCCAAGACTTTGGTTTATAGAACAACATCCCATCCTGCACCTGCTGCCCCTCCTAGCCTGGTATACTCACTCCTATCTCTGAATACCTTTGACTTTCCAGAGCACCCTGGACCATGTCACCAATCACTTTTGACCTGCCGTGGGCATCACTGGTAGGAGGTCAGAAGGTCCCATGGATGGATTCCTGTCCAAAGGCGGAGGTTTGTCTCAGCTGCAGGGGACGTGGGGACCTATCTGACTTTGGGGAGCCAGGGGGTAATGAGAGGTGTATGTCCATCCACTGCATCAAGGGGAAAAGTCAAAGGGACAGAGTGTGGGGTTCGAGAGAGAATGTAGACTTCGTAGAGCCCAAGGTGCAGTCCTAGCCAGACCATAAATTAGCTGTGTGACATTTACAAGCTGTATGAGCTTCCTGGGCCTCAGTGTCCTCGTCTGTAAAATGGGGAGCTGAGCACGTGCTCATGGCATCGGTAGAGGATGAAATGGTTTCCTGCATGAGTAAAGCAGAGCGCTGTGCCTGACCCATAGCAACTGCTCAGCAAAGTCAGCTATCATCGTTACTATTTTCTGCCCAAGGTCAGGCTGCTGGACTGGGCTGGGTGAGGTGCTAAATGGTGGTCTTTCCTCCTAAATGAGCCTCTCCTCGGAGAGGTTCTGTCCTTCAAGGCCCGTCTGGCCGCCCAGCCTCTGTCTTCCATTGTTCCCTGTGACACCATCTCCTGCCCCTGTCCAAGAGGTTGGGATGGAAAGTGGTGGTTGCTAACCTTCCCAGGGGTGCTCTCATTTAAAAGGGTCCTTTAAAAGCCCCATCAGCAAGGATCGGAGTCTGATGACTTCAAAAGCCTTTGGAGTACAAAACGGCAACAATAATAATAACAGCTATTTATCTAAAGCGCCTACTACGTGCCAGGCATTGCTTCGAATCCCTATTATGTGTGTTCCCTTATTTAATTATCCCGACACAAGCATGAGGGTGGGACTTATATTATCACCCTCACTTTATAGATGAAGGAAGTCAGGCACAGAAGGGTTGAGTAACTTGTCCCATGTGGCACAGTAAGTGGCAGGGAGGGGACGAAGCCCAGGCAGCCTAAGTCTAGAGCCCCCGACACCAGACATGTCTTCAAGACCCTTTACACACATAATTATCTTGGCCGCCTCTGCCTTGTAATACACTGGATTTCCCTTTCCTCGCGCCAACCCTGTGAAGTAGGTATTACTGCCCCCAATTTCAAGATGAGAAAACAGAGGCCGCAGAGAGAATTGCCTTCTGTTGCCTCTACTGCTGTGTAAATATGACTTATGAAGCAAGTCTGGACCCGAAAGCTGCTTTGTCCTGAACACCCCCCTGGGGCTGGCTGGTGGGGGTGTACGAGTGGGAGAGAAGGTGTTGGCTTCGGGGGGCAGGGGTCCAGATCCGGTCTCCACTGCTGCTAGCTTCACGGCTCTGGGAAGATTCTGGAGCCTCGCTGAGCCTGGATCTCCTGTGAGGGCAATGAAAGGAGTTATGCCCATCCTGAAGTCCGGCCTCTGTGAGCCTGAAATGGAATAAGAGGCTCAGAACAGAAGGCACATAGCAGGTGCTCAATAAATTGTTCCATTGCCCCCAAAGCTATGTCTTTGGTTCCATAGTCTCTTAATACTTTGCCCCCTGCCTCTCCTGTCCCACTTACCAGATGCCAACTAGGATTCTAGTTATTTAGATACCCGGGGCTGGAATCTTCCAGAAGTCAAGGGCCACACCCACGCGTCTCTAGATCTCCTACTTGGCCCGGTGCCTTTTATGTCGCTGTATGCAATCAATTCCTTTCTCAAAGTGAAAATGGTTTTCCATTTTCTCCTTATAAGAGCAATACGGGCTCATTGCAAAGTGGGGAAAGAATTTTACCGACCTTGTTGTCTCAATGTGAGGACTAGATGAGAGAACACTGATGAAGTGCTTACCGTTGTCCCTGTGGCACAGAGCTTTGTGACGACTGTTCCATTATTCAGAGGATACACAATGGTATTTTTTTAAGAAGTAAGAACCATCAGCTGACCTTTGGCATGTCCTTACAGACTTTTTTTTTTCTCTGTGTATACACAGAGACAGCCCCCCAGACAGAAGATAAACACTTTTAAAGTGGGTTTTATAGTGTTTTATCGTGTGCCTCTTCACTTCAGTGCTAAATGGGGGGGCCCCTTCCTATGCCGATAAATATCAATGTGTATTGGCCTCTGGATTGTTTGCGTATTTCTTCTTATGGATGCACCATGGCTTCCTTCGTCAGTCCCATGTCGCCCTGGAGTTGGGCTGGAAGGTGCAGGGCAGGTGCAGACCGGGGAAGGCTGGCTGAGGCCCTACAGTTACGAAACAGCCATCCGGGAAGTTACCAAGGCTGACACGGTGACTTTTGCAGAGAGTCATTTGGAAGTTGCGCTGAGGACAATTAGGGAGCTGGTCCTGTCATCGGGGCCCAGGATGAGCTCAGACACATTCCTTCTTTTGTGGTACTGGAAGGGGCAGTCCTCAGGGAAGAAGGCCTTTGTTTGACTCACCCCATTCTTGCAGTCACTTCCCAGGAGGTGTCCCCGTTGCTGCGACATCTGTTTCAGCAGCAATAGGTCCACGAGGCCACCGAGGACCCACCCTGCCTGACTGTGAGGGCTTTCCCCGACACGTGACATAGCTGATTGCAGACCAGGCTCACCTCTGGGTGAGGCGAGTGCAGATTTACCCCGCTCCCCTACTTATGGGGGCAAAGCAGCTGGTGGAGGAGAACACAGGAGGGACCCCAGGGGGCTAGGGACTCCCTTGCCCTGCCTTGCGGTTTCTGGAACTGTCAGGGGCCTTCCTGCAACAATCCACTCATCCTGGTCCCCCATGCAGCTGCAGGGCCCCACTCCCTAATGTGGGTGTGGGCAATGCAGTATCCACGCAGGACCCCACCTCAGGTTTCAGACCTATGATCTCCGGGCCCTGGAAAGGGGGCACGAATCTAGCTGCTCCTCTCCAAGTCTTGGTTCCCCATCTGTAAAAGGGGAATGGTGGTCCTTTCCCCAAATCGATGAGGCTGGGGTAGAATATGACGATGCACGTGAAGCCCTCGCACCAGGCCTTGCATGCAGACTTGGCTGCTGGGACTGAGCCGAGCAGGGGAGCATGAGGAACGAGTGAGAGGCCGCACGGGGAGCAGGGAGAAGGTTTTCGGTAGCTGTTGGTCCTTGACATCAGGGACCCATCTCTTTGAGCAGAGTTGGACGAGCCGCTTTGTGCACTTGGGCACTTGATGAAGCCTTCTGGTAATGAGAAGACAGCCAGGAGAGGTGTCTCCTCTGAGAGGCTGCAGGCTTTAGAGTGACTTCGGAGAGCCACCCCCCAGCCGGGGACCCTTCCCGGGACTCAATAGGTGGCATTTCAGTTCGCTCTTGCCACAGCCCTAATGTGCAGAGGTAGCCTTCCCATTTTATAGCCGGAGAAACTGAGGCTCAGAGACGTCTGGTCTCACACACCCGGTAAGGAGCCATCTCCTGGCGCATTGGGCTTGAAATTAATTAGGGCCCGTGAAAGAGAGGGGCCCTGCGTCCTCCGGTCCTGGGCTTCTGGCTGCCCTCAAACATGGTGAGTGCCTGGGGACTGGGGTGACGGGGTCTGGCTTCTCCTTCCCGAAGGAGCAATGGGTCCCATACATACATGGTGTCCTCTCCTCCCTCAAGGAGCCCTCCCTCCAGGAGATGAGGGTGACAGTGAACTGGTGGAAAGGCCACAGACAAATGAACCCACATGGGGGAAGAACAGGAGCCCCCTAATCTGGTTTGGGGGTGCAGAATGGCTTGCAGGGGCGGTGCTACCTTTCACATTCACCAGGAAGTTTAAAATGAAAAGGACCAACTGTAGTAAATATGAACTAGGATGTGGAGCAGTCAGAACTCTCAAGCACTGCCGATGGGGGTATAAATTGCATAGCCAGCTTGGAAGGCTGCTTGGCAGTACAGACGAATTCTAAACACGCACATGCCCTGTGGTACAGCGGTCCCGTCCCCTGCCTTATCCCCCAGGGGAACGAGAGCTCACGTTCACCAAAAGACATACATGAGAGCATTCATACAGCTTTACCCTGAAAGGCCCCCAGCTGCAAACCACCCCAATGTCCATCTGCAGTAGAAAGGATAAATAACTAGGGATGTGCTCATACCCCACACTACGCTACACAGCAAAGGGTCAGAACAACATGCTGCTACACAGGGCTACACGGATGGATCTCACGCAGATGAGACTGAGCAAAAGAAGCCCAAAACGTGCTGCTGATTTCCCCCTGGGAAACTTCGGGTGTGTGGGCAGTGATCTGGCGGATGAGTTCGTTGGGGCGTGCACGTGAAGAAATGCATTGGGCTGGACATGTCACATTTGTGCACATGATTGAACGTAAGGTAAACCTCCATGCAAAGTCAAAACGAGACAGTAAATGAAGAAGGAGAGGAGCCATCAAACTAAGATTGGAAGGGTAAGTAAGAACTGACCAGTAGGAAAGGGGAACCGTGCTCCCTCCGGGAGCATATGCAAAGGCCCAGAGGCAGGAGTGCATGGTGTTGCTTTCCGCCTTGCTCTGGGCTCATTTGATGATGCCCCTGGACCTCCATTCTCTGTGCCTCTTTCCACTTATTGGAAGGTTTCCAGTGGGGAATAGGTTGGCAGAAATCCCTTCAGCAGCTCACCATTCTGGTCTACGTCAGTATGTTCCTCCTTTGAGTTGTTGAGGGGGGAGCTATAGCCAGAGAGGCATGGACAGGACTTGGAGTTCAAAGCTGTTTGGTAATAGGATAAAGGAGATGCCCGACAGATGTCCGTCACATGGGAGTCAGTCAGTAAAGCCTAGAAGTGAGGGCCACCCAAAGTCATGGCTCCCCCTAGGGTGATCCATCATGGCGCCGATTAGGCCTCTGCAACCCTTGCCTTGGTTTCTTGTCACAAGGAGCTCGGATCACCACCTAGAATGGCGCCTGGTGGGGGTTCAGGGAACATTGGCTCGTGATAGCCAGCGCTTATACGTGCCAGGCACTGCTTTAAGTTCTTCACACATGCGGACTTGCTTAATCCCCATAGTAACCTCGAGAACTACTACCCTCCCATTTTACAGAGGGGGAAACCCAGGCACAGAGCAATTGAGTGACTTGCCCACGGTCACACGGTAATCGATGGAGCCTGGCTCTGGATCCCCTCCTCATCACCCCGCTGTCATACAGCCCAGGCTGGCCTTCATGAGACAGGCCTGGAGAAGGTGCTGGGAGCAACCGGGGCTCCCCCAAGGCTGCTGACCAAGATCAGCGCTGTCTGGATAGCCAGTGGGACATTCTGGCGCCTGACGGTGGTGAAACCCACGCCCTTTTCGAGGAAGGCAAACCCACCCAGAATAATTGTCGAGACAACATGCAGCTTAAGCCGCTTATAAGCCCTGGAGCGCCCAGGAGGGATGAGGCCTCGCAACGTGCTGCTGCTATGGGCACAGCCAGAGTCGCCCTTCTGCCAAGCCTTCTTCTTCTTTTTTTTTTTTTTTGGCTGTTGTTGTCATTATTGTTTTCTGGGAAGAGAGACGGGACATCTCAAGAATTTGCCTGTGCTGCTGAAAGAATTAATTTTCACCTGCAGCATCATACGGGGCTTGCAGCCGCTCCCTTTCTTCTGTGCCATCATGTTTTACTGCACTGTTTTGTTTTACCGGGAAGAAACCTGATGGGAATGTTCTAGAAGCTGCAGCCTGGGGGGGTCGGGTGGGGGATGCAGGGGGAGGGAGCAGTTTATTCTCCCTCGCAGCGGCACCGGTCTGAGATGCCAGAGAGGGTCCCTGGGTGTGGGATGGTGGGAGATGCTTTTTCCCCCTACCTCTTTATATATTTGTGGGCTTTTTGTAGGCACATAAGCAAAATAATGGAAAAAATTTAATGGTGCTAATAGCTATTATTTATTGAGCATTGACTACATGCCCATTTTACACGTATGAACTCATTTAACCCTGACACTCACCCTGGGAGGGAGATATTCATACTTCGTCCTATTTCCAGTTGAAGAACTGAAGTGCAGAAAAGTAAGGTAATGAAGGATCCAAACTATCAAAATCGAAAAAGAGGTTGTCAATAACAAGGAATGATTATCCCGGAAGGCTACAACATGGCAAAAAGAGGATGCTCAGTGGAAGAGGCGAGACACAAAATACCACGTATTGTATGACTCCATTTACATGAAATGACCAGAAAAGGCCAATCCATAGAGACAGAAAGTAGATTAGTGGTTGCCTGGGGCAGGAGGTGGAAAGAGGGAATAATAGTAAGTGGGCACTAGGGATGTTACTGGGAGAGATGAAATATTCTAAAACATATTTATAGGATGGTTGCACAACTTGGTAAACTTACTGAAATCCAGTGAGATGAGTGAATTATATAAGTTGGTGTGGCAAATGTTGGACGGTTGGGGCAGGGATGGGGTAGAGATGCAGATGAAAAAGCCAGCAATGACAAGAGAGTGTACCTGGGGCTGTCATGGGATAGGAGGGGTGCTAATGGAGCCTAAAGGAAGCACTCCACCCCAGACCTGGAGGGTTCTGGGAAGGCAGAGGTTTTATGCATGAGTTTGGCACCTGTAGGCTGAGGGGTAGTTACCAGGTGAAATGGCAGGGGAGTGGGGTGGGGAAAATGAAGTTGTTTGTCCATTCATTTATTAATTCTTTTAGCCATTCATTCAGCAACCATGTGCCCCCAGCACTTTGCCAGAGCAGGCAGGATTGCCGTGACGAGAGGCAGAGGTTATAAAAAGGGACTCGTGGGTGAAGTTATGCCCTTTTCACTGATGAGAAAACCCATCCTTGTTCAGCAGGTGGAAGGAGGCTGGCATCCCTCTTGGGGATATTCCTTTGTCTGTGTGAGTGATCCCCCCACCTAGTGAGGACCCACCTGCATTCCCTTTGGATGATGGGTGGGGAAGGTGAGGATGTCCAGGGCTGAGGGGATGGAAACACTGACCTCACTGAGCAGCTTGGTGTAGGACCGAACACCAGCCAGGGAGTAAGACCAAAATTCTAGACCAAGCTTTACCACCAATTTTTGGGTGACCTGGGGCTCATCCCTACCTTTCTCTGGACCTTGATTCTCTTGTCTGTAAACTGGGAGCTCCGGGCTTGCTGCTCTCCGAGCTCCATCTGGCTGACATGGATGACCAGGACTTCTGGCCTCAGAAGTCTCCAGAGCTCCATGCGCTTGCGTTGGTGTGCCTGGAACTTTCTGGTTTTAGCATTGAAAACCTCGCATCAAGGTGAACTCTTAGTCCTGAGCAAATGAAGACAGTTGGTCACCTGATTAGAAGGACATTAAGTTAGCCTCCCCTCTCATCTTACCCACAAAGAGCAAGACACACGGCTTCTCATTTTTGTTCCTATGTGGCCACAGCACTATTTTCTAGCCATTTTGTTGGTACATATCATATTTCTACTCCTCTGTTGGAAGTTCCTTTCAGCCTGGGTACCACTTCCCCCATTTCCTTTAGATCTTCTGGTCTCTGCTCCGCCACCTCCTCCAGGCCAGGTGTCCCTTCTTGCACCAGCCCCCCCCCCAACCCCTCGCCACAGGAGGATCTTTTTGGTTGTCTTCGTTAGCTCTCCCGGGACTCCTTAAACTCTTGCCTCCTATTAGTGCAGGGTCTGTGCTGAAGCAAGTGCTCAGTGAACGATCATGGAATGTTTGAATCTCTCCAATGCCCAGGACAGGGCTGGGTGCCCCCCGACACCCCAACTCTAGGGCAATGCTGCTGGGTAGGACATATCCTTCCTGGAACAGGACTGTAGGGCAGCCTCTCCCCAGGTGTGGCTTCTTAACCCTTTCTGTCCCACAGGCCCCTTGGATGGCTGGTGAAGCCTGTGGACCTCTTTTCAGAATAATTAAAAAAAATAGTGTTAGGATTACAATAAAAAATTTTTTACTAAAATACAGTTATCAAAATATTAAAAAAATTTTGTGATATACTAACATATGTGCTTTACTAACATGTTAAATGTTTACTCACATGTTAAATAATAAGATTTAGTGGTGAGTCTAATACGATCTTAATTTCAGAGTTGTGGTAGCTTAAATGGTATTTTGAGATATCTACAGTAACTGTAGTTATTGATAGAAAAATATCTTTGATTTCTATTAGTGACAAAATTGCAGGGACTTCTACTGGTTGCCTGCACTCATGATCAAAGAAGATGCTAAATACCATTTAGAGATTAGTGAAAATAAAGATAAAACTTTTGTCCATCTTACTGTCATAAATTCTTGGGTGGGGGGGTCCGGAACTCCTGCTTTAAGGCAAACTCCTGCTTTAAGGCAAATCTCTAACCTGATTCTTTAGGTTAGAGAAACAAAATCCCCAAGAGCTGAGAGAACAAAGAGTGAAGAACAGTGACCACACTGGGTTGGGCAAAGCAGAGGAAGGTTTTAAGACAGGTGAGTTTTGGTGCTGAGTGTTGTAAAGGTAACCCATTTTGGCAGGGAGCAAGGAGCTGTGGTTGAGGGAAGGAAGCACGGGGAGGGTTTGCTCTTGTGACCAAATCAAAAGCATCAGATGAACACAACAACCACAACCTCATTGCGGAGCAAGCCCAAGTCTCCTTTGTGTCTCTTTTG
Source organism: Callorhinus ursinus (assembly GCF_003265705.2). Taxonomy (NCBI): domain Eukaryota; kingdom Metazoa; phylum Chordata; class Mammalia; order Carnivora; family Otariidae; genus Callorhinus; species Callorhinus ursinus. The sequence continues at coordinate 23,295,370 of NW_027397080.1, forward strand.
TCACCGAGAACACCAAACCATTGTCCCTGTAAGATAGTACCTGCCCTTAAGCTTACACAGGAGATAAAACATGAAAGTTAATAAGACAAAATTAAATTGCAATTCAAAAAATGCAGCTGGGAGAATCTGGAACATGCCACATGTCTAATTAAGTATACACAGCGAAAGCCACAGGTGTTCAAAGGTGTGGTCACCTCCCCTCTGAGGTTTATGGAGAGGATCAAAATGGGAAAATGCACAAGAGGCCGGCAGTGTAGGATTGCAGGTTAGAGCATGTGCTTTGGGATGGTTTGTTGCTCCTCTGGTCTCAGTGACCTGCTCTGTAAAATGGGGATAATAACTATGTCTGGCACCTGACATATAGGAAGCGCTCAATAATGGGAGCTATTATTATCATTAAGAAAATAATGATAGATATTTGCGATTTGGTTCAAGAGACTCCAGGAGGCTGGAGAACTTGGTCTTTATGGTGGTAGATCTGAAAAGATTGAATGAACGAATGAATGAATGATTGAATCCTCGGGTTGGCTCAGCCCCCAAGACTGGCTCCGCCCGCATGCTGCCCCCTAAGTGGTTAGATGAAATGTACCCCAGCTGTGGGGTCCCCTGCATCTCAGCGTGTGAGTGTGCAGTGGTGGGGAGGTGGTCATTCAGGGCTGGGAGGGGCAGCAGCCCAGGCTGAGCTTTTGGGTGTCATATTCTGGGAGGGTCTTCATTCAGTCTCCCCCCCCCACCCACCACCCGGCGCGGCGCCTCGGTGGGCCCGAAGACCAGCGGGCTCGGCAGTACCCAAGCAGATCTCGGGACTACAAGCTCGCGCCTATAGATGGGGGCGAGCGGTGGAGGAGCCTGCCGGGTCCACCACGTGGGGGACGTGCCGGCGGAAACGCTGCCTTATCCCGGGAAGGTCGATCTAGGCCGCCCCAGGTTGGAGTGGGGGTGGGGTGCGGATGCACCTTCGGACGCTATGGCCCCCCCAGCCCTTCCAGGACACGCCTTGGGGATCTAGGGCCGGGGGATCGGGGTGGGGATAGGAGAGAAGCGGAGCCTCCTTGTTAGAGGACGTGGGGGGAAGGGGCGCCCTAACGGGGAAACGTGCGCTGCTCAGGCTGCCTGCCCCTTTAAGGGGCCGGGCTGGCTCTGCGGCGGTTCCAGCTAACCGCGGGCCTGATGCAGCTCTGCGGTCCGCGTCCCCAGGCAAAGCATCGGAGCCGCGCCGGGCGGCAGGACCCGGCGCGGGAGAGGGCGTGGTCCAGCCGGGAGCTGGGCGGAGCCAGAGCTGCAGACAGCAGGTCTACCCAGCCCAGAAAGCGGCGGACAGAGGGAGTGGGCGGAGACACGGGCTGGTGGGTGGGGCCCGGCGCTGCGGGCCTCGGGGGCGGGGCCTCGGGCTCCGGGAGCGCCGCAGAGGGAGGCTGGATGGGCGGGGCGAGGGCGGGGGCGGAGCCTGTGTCTGCAGTGGGCGGGGCCCGCCGCAGAGGGGCAGTGCCGGCCGAGAGTCCTCTGCGCGCCGCTGCCGCGGCACCTCCACAGCGTCTCTGACAGTCGCGGCGCTGGGACCTACGGCCCGCGCCACCTCACGCAGCCTTCGCGGCCTCCACCGCGGCCCAAGTCCCGTCCCTCGCCTCGGCGCCCACATCCAGGGGGCGGTCCGGTCCGCCGTCTCTGCGGAGGCCGCATCTGGCGCACATCTGGAACCGCCCGGCCGGCCGCGCTGGAGCCCGCGCCCGCCCTGGCCCGGCCGCGCCGGGAGCCCTGCCCGGAGCTGGAGCCGCACCTGGAGCCGCGGGCCCGGGGCCCTGAGCCGCGCAGCCGGCGCATGGTGAACTCGCTGCTGTTCGGAGAGATGGCCTTGGCCTTCGGCTGCCCGCCCGGCGGCGGCGGCGGGAGCTGCCCCGGCGGGGGCGGTGGCGGCGGCGGGGCCGGGCCGGGGCCGTCTCCGGTGACGGCGGCGCTGCGGGACGACCTGGGCTCCAACATCCACCTCCTGAAGGGGCTCAACGTGCGCTTCCGCTGCTTCCTGGCCAAGGTGCACGAGCTGGAGCGGCGCAACCGGCTGCTGGAGAAGCAGCTGGAGCAGCAGCAGAGCGAGCGCGAGCGGCGGCTGCGCTACAAGACCTTCTCCCGAGAGCAGGCCGTGCAGACCGGGCCCGAGCTGCTGCGGCCGCCAGCGCCCGGCGCGGGGCACGGCAGCGGCAGCGGCAGCGGCGCGACGGCGGGCGCCAACGCCAACACGGTGGCCCTGGGCGGCCTGCCCCCCGGCGGCGGCTCGCACCCGCAGCACTACGGACGCCTGCCCGGGACCATCTGGAGCTACACGCAGGTGCGGCGCACGGGCGGCGGCGGCGTGGAGACTGTGCAGGGCCCTGGCGTGTCGTGGGTGCACCCCGACGGCGTGGGCGTGCAGATCGACACCATCACGCCGGAGATACGCGCGCTCTACAACGTGCTGGCCAAGGTGAAGCGCGAGCGCGACGAGTACAAGCGGAGGTGAGTGGGGACCTGCCCTTCCCCCCACCCAGCAACTCCTGGGGAGGGGGCGTCCGGGTCCGGGAGGCCGCGGAATGCGTGCGTTCGGGAGGGGCTGGGGGCGGCCAGCTGGTCCTAGCAAGTGGGCTGTGTTTGCATAGCGCCCTACACACGCTTGGAAAACTCACTTACTAGTTCCAAGAATGGGGGCGGGTGCTTACTACCATAGGGGACGCTTCGGTGCTGTCATTGGTCGGGGCCGGTTGTTTTCTAGGTGACATAATGACCACTGGTGTTTTATGTGATCTCATTTAATCCTCATGCCAACGCAGAGTGTAAGGCATTCTTATTCCCATTTTGTAGATGAGGAAACCGAGGCACAGCGATGCAAGGGGCTTGCCAAAGGGGGCTTGGCGGATGGTGGCGAAACCAGGATTCAAACTAGTGAATCGAACGACTTTTGGCTAGTTTGTCTCGCACTATAGGTATTTTCCCAAGGATGTAGGAGGTGGACTCCCCTCCCAACATGGGTGAAAAGAAGAAACTCTTAACCGACCCACTGGCTTTTTATTTTTATTTTTTTTTGTCCCTTGAATTAAATGAGATCATGTGTTTGAAAATGGGTAAATCTGTCCCTACCCACTAGGGCCAGAGTCTGCCATCTTGCTCCAGCTCTGCAAGGTCCCTTTGGTGGGTCTGGATAACCAGACTACCATCAGACTGGCCACAAGCTTTCGAAACCCCCTCTCCTCACCCCTCTTCTCCCCAACCCCTACTGTCATGGCTTATCGAGTGCCAACAGACGCAGCCCTAAAGGCGCACAGGAGGAGAGAACCTTGGGCTGAAGACTGGCTGTTGACTGGACCCAGACCACCATCTCTGGCTAGTGCGCAGGGCAGACTGCCTGCAGGACTGGCCTGAACATTCTTGCCAGGTCCCTATTCCCCAGCTGGAAAACTGATGCAGCTTCCTGTCCGCAGCCTGGCTGACAGGACTGATGGCTAGCTTCCAATAAGAGGAGAGGGGTCTGTCGGTGGCCTCGCAGGCCTGGGTGGGGGCAGGGCCCTCTGCTGTCCCAGGCATGGGCAACTCTGCTTTGGGAGCCTCAGCTCCAAACTCTAGGGCTTGGAGGGTGTTGTGAGAAGGCCCTTGAGCCCTGGTGCTCACATGAGCACAGAGGTCCGCTCAGGGAGCAGGACGTGGGTCTCCTCCATCACCTGCCAGGGAGATCGTTGGACCATTTGGAAACCTATTTGTTCATTAGACAGATAGGAATAATAAAATCTACCCCCAGTTGCAGAAGGGGAGAGTAGGTCGGTGGTGCTTTTTGGAAGGGATAGAGCAATCAGCTGATGTTATTAAAGTTGATAGGCTCTGTCAGGCCAGCATGGAGCAGAGGTCCCGAGAGGAGAGTCTTGGGTCTCTCTCAAGCAGGGCCTGGCTCTCTGTGGGGAGGTCTTACACCCCGCTGGGGACGAGCCACTCTCCTGGGCCCGTCTTCTCGTGAGGACTTGAGAATGGCCTGGTGCCCCGCCATGGCCAGGGGGAGCTACCTGCCTCTGTGGGCAGCTTCGCTGGGGTGGGGTAGGGGAACAGGCACTTGCTCTCGATGGTGAAACACAGAGGGATGGGCCCTTCTGTCTCCCACTGTTGATTGTGTCGTCATGCCTCAGGCTTCTGCTGTGTTTGTTTTATTGTGTGTGCTTTTTGGACCTGGCTACTAAGGAGATGGAAAAACCATGCCCAATCTCAGAGGGAGATAGGTTGGCATTGAGCAATGCTCTGTTCAAGTTGCACCCAGGGTGTGGGGTGTGATGTCAGCTTCTGGCGCTGGCCTGGAATGAGATGGGCACTGCTGGGGCAGGTGGAGTGTGGGTGCCTCTCCTCCCGTCCCCTGGGCTGTGTGAGCGCCTTCTATTCCTCCATTTTTTGGTGAACTGGGGAGGTGCATCTTTTCTGAAGTCAGTTCAGGGCTCAAGTTGGATTTTTCCAAAGCAAGTGTACTCCCTTCTTTGGGACTCAGTTTCCCTATCTGTAAAATGCGGGGTGAGTGGGCTAGCACTGTGCTCCTTGAAGCCCCAGGCTTCCTTGGAGATGGTCTTGGGGTTCCTTGACTATTATGTAAGACTTAATATTTTAAATTATATTATACTGTTAATAGGGTTATAAAAATGTGCTCACTTTTAAGTTTTTAATGTCAACTCATTGTTAATTGTTAACTTGTTAGTAGTTGGCCTCAAGTTAAAGCCACCCCGCCTGCCTTCTCTATTTGTCTGAAGAGTACTCTGAGATTGCAGAGCAAACCGCTAAAAACCATTCCCATTTGTAGCCACTTATCTGTGTGAGTCAGGATTTTCCTGAAACCCTGCAGCCAAAACTGGAGATAGAATTAAACGCAATGTGGTACTGTCATCCGTGGGTCCCAGTTCTAAATGTTAATGAATCAAAATAGCCTCATCAACTTGACTGATGGAATTCAGAATAGGTCACTGTTCTGTATGTGAACTTACAGTATAAATGTATACCAGTAACATTCTGTTTTTACTTGTTTCTGTATTTGGGTTTCTCATGAGAATTTGCTTTCGGGAGGAAGGCAGGCATCTCAACGACTTAAAAGAAAAAATTTAAAAACCGCTGGGCTAGATGATCTCAAAAGGTCTTCCCAGCTTTGACAAAATACAGTCTTGAGTTTGAGCTCCCAGCCCACTTCTGGTCCCCTGTCCATGAGAGAAGTTTCTTTAGATTTGCCTTTTCTGGACACTTCATATCAAAGCAATTATATTTTTGTGTCTGGCTTCTTTCACTTAGATAATGTTTTGGAGGTTCATCCACGTTGTAGCGTGTTTCAATACTACATTCCTTTAGACTGGTGAATAATTTTCCACTGTGCAGACAGGGCATAGTTTGTTTATTGGTTCACCTATGCAGTCAGTAGAATTTAAATATGAGGAGTCACTCCTGTACCACCTCACATCATCTTGGATGCCATTAGTGGTATGGGAACCATGCTTTGGAAACAACACCAACCCAAACCAGAGCCGCTGGCCTGGGGTGCCTGGGCCCTGGGCCCTGTTCACTATGGCTCTGGTTTCCCCTTGGGCCGACCAGCTCTGAGCTCTTAACCATGAGGGAAATGTGGTTGCCCAAACTGTACCGTCGACAAGGTTGTCAAGCATTGATTTGGAAACCAAAACAAACATCTCTGTCCTGTCACCACCCAGTGCCACCAAAATGTCCTATTCTGAGTTTGCAAGCTGGGGGCTTTCCCTGGAGATTCCTGCTGAGTCTGTCTGAACTTTAAACAAGTGGGGATTTCTCTGCATCCCTTCTCAGAGATCCAGACTCCCGGTCAGGCTCTGATACTAGGTGCTGTGTGACCTCAGGCCAATTGCTGCCCTCTCTGAGCCTTAGGTCCTCCACCTTTACAGGAGGGGGTTCCTTTTGGTGACCCCTCCCAACTCACCCTATACTTTGGTCTGTGACTCAGAGGGGTCTGGGGCAAGGCTGTTCTTCCTGCCTCACGGACTGGCAGTCCTACCCCCCACTCCTGTCCCAGGCCCAGTATGGTTTGGAACTGTCTGGGTTTCCCTCCCTCACCCTGCAGGTTGCCAAGTGTCTGCGCCCCTGACTCAAGTCAGCATGAAGGGCTTGGTTTGTTTTTCCTTGGTGGTTGGATGATCGGAGCTTTGCTTGAGAGCCAGGAGGGACCACAGTGATCATTTAGCCTGATGGTTCCCAGAGGGGCCCTTTGGAGCCCTGGGATCCAGAGCTGGGTGCCTCGGGGCAATTCTAGGGACAGTGAGAGGTGGTGCTGAGCACTTGGGATTTGGCCCCCATCAACCATAGCAGCTCTATGTCCCCGACTGCCAGATTGGTCTTCTGAGGAAGGTTCCATTGGAAAACAGGGTTCTACAGCTTACAAAAAGAAAGAGAGAGAGAGAGAAATTGCTGATTTAGCTGAGTTACTTTCATTTTTGAGGTGGGGAAACTGAGGCCCAGAGGGAGCTGACCCACAAAGCCAAGTTGGGAAGACCTTGCCTGCCGTTGAAAGCTTTCCCCACTACTCTGAGGTGAAGCTCCCATCATCTGCCCTCGGTTGGGGTTTGGTAGGGTTTGCTCCACCTTTTTGTGTGTCTGCCTTTAAGCATTTTTTAAAAAGCTACTTTCAGGGATGGGAGGGACTTTTGTCACAGCTATTTCTGATCATGACCCGGAAGGGGCCGGGCTGGCGGCCTGAATGAAGAGCTCCAAAAAGGGCTGGTGGGTGAGCCAGCTGGAGTGTCCCTTGCCTTTCCACATCACGCCCTGGGAGGCCCTTCAGCAGGTGCGTGCTGGCCCCTGAGTGCCCCAAAGCCAGAAGACTGCCCCGGAAAGCTGGTTGCAAGGCATCGTTTCCTGCCACTTCGGTTATTCCTGAAGCTGTCACCGATATGGAGTCTTTATTTCTGATTTTCCTGGGAGGCAGCGTGGGATGGTGGGAGAAGGGTTCAAATCTCGGCTCTGCCGCTCTCCATGTGACTTCAGGCAATTGCTTAACCTCTCTGAGCCACTGGAGCCACCACTTTCTGTAAAAGAAGGGGAAGAACTTTGCTCCCTTAGGAATCGGGGAGGAACGAATGAGGTCCTGTGATAAGGCACCTGGGGCTTGGTAGGCTCCGGGTAGGTCCCCTCTCTGGCTCCCCGCAATGTCTGTTCCCTTCATTTTATAGGGATTTCCTGGCACCGTGCTGGACTGCCCAGCACATCCATTTCAAGACACGTCGCAGTCTCTCTGTCCCATGGAAGGCGCCAGACATAGTGTTGGGGGCGGAGAGAAAAAGGGCTACTTCTTTGTCCAGCATCTAAGGAGGGTGTTCTTCCTACTCTTAGCAGTTGATTTGTGCCTCCGGAAATCTCTGGCCAACCCCCCCACCCCCGCCCTTTCTTCCAACCTCCGTTGAAAGAAACACACAAACCCCCTCCATACAGCTCCTCAGTGTCCCAGAATCTCTTGGCTGTGCTGGCATTCTCTCTGGGGACATATTTGGGAGGGATTTTCAGAATCTCAAGCCAGAGGCAGGGGAATGAGGTCCCAGAAAAGAAAGGGAAGCAGGAAGCTGGGAGACAGCTGACGCTGAAGATTCCTTCCCTGAGGAATGTGAGGCGGGGCTTTTGCCTTGGCCACCGGATGCGAGGCCCCCGGGCCCCCCCAGCGCAGCACACAGACACGCAGACACACAGACACACACACACGCACACGCACACGCACACCCGGGCTCACACGCTCTCAGCCTCTCTCGGCCCGTGGCCCGCCTCCCCACACGTGTCGGTATTTGAAGGACAGAAGGGGAGACCCAGAATGTGAACGCGCTCTTTGCCGCAAGGAGATGCGTTGACTTCTAGGGGAATCGATTTAAACTGTACCATGTGTCAGGGACACCGCAGACTGTGGACTTTGCCTTGGGAGTCCTGGCTTTTGATCACTTCGGGGAGGCGACGCCGGGCTGGTGTTGTGTTGATTTCCCGTGTCATGGATGCCTGAAGGCCTGGCGCAGGGAAGGAGGCGCTACGGTCCCCTCTGCTCAGCATCAGGATGCGTTGGTCTTCCTTGACTTTCTTCCATCAGGCGTTCTGAGCGCCCACCACCTCCGCCATCACGGCAGGCCACACCCTGATTCTCAGTGGCCTGGGAGGTCTGCTCCCCCACCGACTGTAAGCTTGTGGGGGCCGGCTCCCGGTCTGTGTACTGGCAGAGCCCAGCCCGGGCCTGGCCAGAGTCCATGCTGAGCAAGCGTCTTGCAGTGAGGGAGGGCGCTGTGCCGGGCTGCTGCGTGCTGGTAGGCCCCCAGTGCGGCTGGGGGAATGTAAGGCCCCCACAACACAGATGATCGACACAGGCTGTACATCCAGGCGCTCACAGCTCCTGGAGGGAAGGGTCTGGATTTGGAGTCAGGAGACCCACCCTCCAGTCCCCCCAAACATCGGTTTTAACAAATTTGAACAACACTCATCACCTGGTGCCAGACGCTGGGCTGCCAGCATAGGAGTTAAAAGCTGAGCCAGGTTGGGTTAGTCACTTTGCCTCTCTGGGTCTTCATTTCCTCATCTGTGTCCCAGAGTTGTGGGCAGGGTAAATGGGCTCATGCAGCTACGGCACTTTATAAATGGGGAAGTTCTACAAGAGTTACATGGCAGGGTTTCACAGGGCAGATGTGTGGGTGCCCTCAGGGGTGAGCGGGACTGGCTTTGTGAAGTGGGCAGAAGTCAAGAACCAGGCTGGAAGCTGGAGGGAGGGTGGTCCCTGCCTTTGCCGGCAGCATCTGGGTGTCATGTAGCCTCTGGGCATTGCTGGTTGTGTGGTGCTTAGAGGATTCTGGGCCAGACTCGGGGGGGCTGGTGAGGATTTCCTACCTCCAGTGGGCACGGGGCATTCGGCTTCCTGGGCAGGATGTGGTTACTTAGTTCCTGGTACAAGAGACGGTAGTTGTCACCCAGCAGTAAACCTGGCATATGCCTCTGGTCCCCTCAAGGGTCTGTGGCCTGGCTGAGCCCCTGGCTGGTGGCACGGGGCAGCTAGAGCCCTGTGGAGTCCAGGCCATGGTCCTGGCTTGCCCGCGGTATGACCTGAGCTTCTGGTTGCCCACCTGGGAATGGGGGTGGTGGGAAGATGGGCCTGCCCAGTGCCCTGTGAATCCTGTTCTCTCTGTAACTTTGTTGGGGTGGTCTGGAATCTGCACACCATATAATCTTTTGTACCTCGGTTTGTCACTCTGTAAAATGGGGATACGTTTCCTTATGAGTTCTGCTTCCCAGGGTTGCTGTAAAAATCATCTGAAGTAATGGAGAAAGCATTTTGAAAAAGGTTTAAAAATAAATCATAGTGACTTAATAGCCGCCATTGATTGAGCAACTACTATGTGCTGGGCTCTGTGATGAGTTCTTTAAGTAAGTGAGATTTAATTATCAGACAACCCCAAGAGGTGGGAATCAATTATGCCCATTTTACAGATGAGAGGTTCTTTGTTTTCTTTTTAAAAGATTTTTTATTTATTAGAGAGAGAGAGAGAGAGAGAGAGGAACAGAGGGGGAGGGACAAGCAGACTCCATGCTCGGTATAGCGCCTGACGTGGGGCTTGATCTCAGCACACTGAGATAATGACCTGAGCTGAAACCAAAAACTGGAAGCTCAACCCACTGGGCCAAGGTAACAGGTTCTGAGAGGTGGAAAACCTCTGCCCCAGATCTTGCAGCAAGTGTGGTCTGGGTCTCTAGACCCCAAGTTCAGTGTTCTTCCTAGTGGGGACAGGCTGGACAGGTTCCATGCCACTGGAGGGCTGCCGAAGGCTGGTCCAGGGTGAGGAGGCAGGCATGGGGTCTCCCCAGCTGCTGCTACACCGGGAAGACTTCCTGCTGTCACTTGACAGTAATGATTTCTTGAGAAACCAGTGAGTCACTGGCAGCGGCAGGCAGATGAGCCTCCTGGGCCACCAGAGAGGACAGTCCAGCCCCCTGCTCTCTGGAGGTGATCCTAGTGGGGGACCAGACCCTGGGTTGGGGGGAGTTCCTGGTCAGCCACAGAGGGTGGCACACCGAGGCTGGTGGGCCTGGCAGGGGGAGGAATGGGGGCGGGCGGGCAGGGAGCATGGGTTATCACCTGGCTGGCACTTTCTACATGATCGGCGTCAAACCTTGTGCCAACTCTGCAGATGGAAACCCAGGCTCAGAGCAGAAGAGTAACTTGCTCCCAGTCACACAGCAAAGCCGGGGCTGGATGTGGGTCTCAGATTCTCAGTTAAGGCTCTTTTGATCATGCCCGGTACCTACGTGCGCCCAGGGCAGCGGCCAGGGATTCTCAGGAGCTGATAACAAGGAGAGAGCAGTGGGCATCTGGTGCCTGGAGGGAAACTGCCCTCCACCCTGGGGTTGGGTCTCCTGAACTGGTGCCTTTGTTTGGGTCCGTGAACCTTGCCTGGGTGCAGGGAACTTGTTACAGTCATTCCGTGCCTCTTGTCGGGGAAGCTGAGCCTGCTGGGTGTGGATGTCTGAGAAGCTGAGGTTCTCTTCTCCTGACAGCGGCTGGGCCTGGGCCGTGAGCCAGGTCCTGTGCTGGGCACTGGGGTAGAGCAGACATAGCCCCTGCCCTCAGGAACGCAGAGTCTGGGGACACAGGCAGATGTGACAAAGCCATGTGGCAGGTACCTGCTCAGATAGTACCTGTGCACAGTAAGGGCACAATAAATATTAACTAATTAATGAAACAAATATTTATATAGCATTTACTCTTTGTCAGGCTGCATTCAAAGCAGTTTAGGGATGTTTGATTCATGTAACCTCATAATAACCCTGTGCGTTAGGTACTGTCATTAAGCCCATTTTAGAGAATGAAACGGAGCCACAGAGACATTGACAGAACTGAGCCCAGATGCTGCTAGCAGGTGGGAAGCGAAGGTTTCATCCCGGAAGTCAGGCTCCAGATTGAGCCTTTTATTGCTGTACCCAGGAAGGGGCATGCCACTGCACGTAGCTTCTATGCTCTGAGCCTCAGTTTTTGCTTCTGTGAAATGGGGATAGTACCTCTGACCTCACTGAGCTGTTTGCAAGATGAAATGAAGCGATGTCTGTGGAAGCACTTTATAAACTGTCAAGTGTTTGCCCTTGGGGTCGAAATGATTAGAAGCCTGGGTCCTGCCTACGCACGAGGCTGTTTCCTCCCCCGGCTTCCCTTGCAGCCTGGGGCTCCTCGAAGCCCCAGGAGATGTCCCATCCTCCCCTTGCTTTTTACATTCATGCGGCCCCTGGGTCCCGGGACAAGCTCTGCTGGGATGTTGGACAGAAACCTGCAAAACTCGACAGCTTGGAGCGGAGCGTTCGTGTGCAAGTTGGAAGCTGGGAAGGGAGGAAGTCGGAGAGTGTTTCTGCTGCTTCTTGGCTGCATGAACTTGAGAGCATCATTTACTTCTCTGAGAAAGGGGGACGGTCCTGTGCGTGGGTGGCAGGGAGCCTGAATGGGACGGCAGTGCTCAGAGGTTAGCAGCTGCCATTGTGGTTATTAAGTGAGGCTGGGGGTTCTGGGGAGAGGAGCAGGGGTGGGGGGTTGGGTTGAATGGCCTTTGGACCCTGGCTTGGACAGGAGCCCCCCACCCCCTCAAGGCTGCACTGGGTGGGGGCTGTCTCGGAGCTCTCTCTGAGATGCTGGCTCAGCGCACTCCGGCCTGCGTGCTCTGACTTTGGGATGTGCCCATTCACACAGCCCCCCGCTCATCTGCTGCTCGATGGAGAGACGCCCCCACAGTGGAGACACTGCCTTCCGCCCTCTTAACTGGCCATTTTTATTACTTGGGTTATTTAAGACGGTACTTGGCTCAGTGCCCCCTGTTTGCCGTCTTGGGGGAGGGGAAGAGCCACTGGTCTAAGTGGACCTTGGGAAATTCCCCGGCAGGCAGGCTCCTCTCAGGGCAGGGTTGGTACATCTTCCCAGGGCCTGTCCGCGCCTCCTCTTTGCCCCTGGCCTGCTGTGGTAGTGGGCAGAAGGCCGTGCTGGGCCGTGGGGGGAGACTGACTGGAATAGCTTTGGGGAAAGCTCATTGCCAAGTCACACCACAGCACCAGAGAGCCTTGGAGCTCTGGGTGGGACCCTGCAGTGCTCGAAACCCAGGAGTTGTGAACGATGCCTGAGCCAGTTTAGGGCCAGTCGAGGAAGGCTTCCTGGAGGAGGTGTCACCTGAGTTGTGTTTCGGAGGTCTAGTAAGAGTGGAAGAGAAGGGAAGGGTGCTCCAGGCAGAGAGAACAGCTTGTGCCAAGGCCTGGAGGTGAGGTTGCCGTGCCAGCGCGCGGTCCAGAGCCTGCCGCTCAGGCAGGACCTAGCCAGCCTGCCCATTCTTCTTCTCCTTCTCGTCCTCCCTCCCTCCTCCTGCCCTTCTTGGTGCTCTTTGTTCTGTTTTGCTGCCTCTCATCCTCTCTCCTCTCCCCCCTTTCTGTTCTTTCTTGTTTTGGTCTTCACTTGCTCCGGCTGGTTCTCACCTCCCGGTCCCCTGGTGTGAGGCGGGGGAGGGCTGTGAAGCCGGTTCCTGTTCCTGTCCCTCTGCCCACCTGATGCCAGGCCTCTGTGGGGGGCTCTTTGTCTGCTGCTGGGGCTTTGTGAGCCTGTATGTGCACGCGTGCGTCTGGGAGCCTTGGTTTGCACCCTGCAGACTTGGAACCCTTGGGGTCAGGACCCTGCCTTTGGCCACCCCAGGCCCCTTTGTACTACCCCTTGTATATCATTGTGGGGGGCAGGAGAGGCTCCCTGCTGAAAGGGATAGCTGTTGGGTCTTGGAGGTCACCACTGGTCGAGGGAGACCTCAGCCCCCAGCTCCCAGCCCCCATCAAAGATGAGCCTAGGATTAGACACGGGGAGGGGCTTGGGGCCCCGGCGGCTAGGCTACTCGCCTTACCTCCCGGGCCTGCCCGCCCTGCCTGCCCCTGCTCCCTCGGACCTGTGACTTCATCTTACCCCCCAGTGAGCAGCTCTCCGAGGTCAGCCAGTCCATCCCCCTGCTTCCAGGCAGCATCATTCCCCTGTCGAGGCAGATGAGTAGATGTGCCTTTGTCTTTGAAAAAGACCTTCTGAGAGTTCGTCCCTCAGTGTTTTATATTTTTCTCTCCACCCCTATGCACATACCTCTGACCATTTTCAGATGAGAAAACTGAAGCCCAGAGAAGAAGAGCAGCTCCCCTGAGGTCACAGAGTAGAATTGGGTTTCCTTTGAAACCCTGAGCTAAGGGGTCCTTCCTGGGTCTGATAGCCATTTAAGGAGGGGTTTTGAAAACTCCCGGAGGCTGGGGCTCTTGGGGTGAAGAAGCCTCAGGGCCTGTGAGGTGGCATCCACAGAGACCGAGTCCTGCCCCTGAGCCAGTTTCCAGGTCCCAGTGCAGATGAGCCTCTGTCAGCCTGTGGAGGACACATCGGAGGGTGCCTCGGGCTTGTCTCCTTACAACAAAAGGCACTTCCCTGGCGTCAGTCTGGTGGTCTTAGGGTGTTGACTGACTGCGTAACAGTCCCTGTCTGCCACCCTGCGCTCCACTGTGTCATTTCTCTGTGCCTCAGTTTCCCCCTGTGTAAATAGGATGACAAGATTCCCCCAGTGCTATCGAAAAGCCTTGCCCAGGCAGGGCCGTTCCCATCCCTCTTTTCTCTGGCGTGGGCCCTGGAGTGGGAAGGTCGGAGAACTTTGCCTTCAGTGCTGGAGTTGTGTGGACTGGAAAGCCGGGTCCCCCAACCCCATGGAGATCCCCGCTCTGGGGATGTGGCTGACAAATAGTACTTTTTGCGTTTGTACAGGTTTATGGGGAGAGTCTTAATATTCTTTTGCGCTTGGCTCTACACTTGTCTTCAAAGAAAATACTGACATTTAAAACATCAGGACTTTTCCAAGCTGGGAAAACTGAGGCCCTAGCTCAGCAGGCTACTGGTAAGTTCAGGGGACCCCCAATTCATAGGCTGTTCCTTTCTGTGCCTTAAGGCATAGTAAGTCCACCGGCTTTCACCTGGGTGGGAGTGACTGAATTGAGACCACCCTGAGCCTCAGGTCTCTCATCTGTAAAATGGGGATGACACCCTGAACTCACAAGGTTGTAATGAAGGTTCAGCGAAATAGGGCATGCCAGGTCCTGCTGGGGTGCTGACCCCCTAGCTGTTAATGGTTCTGCCCCTCTGTCCCAGGCCCCATAAATGAGAACTGCCTACGCCCTCCCCCTTCTGGCTACAGACTGGCCTTTTGTGTTCAGGGCACTTCCTTTCCCCAGCAAAGCCGCCTGCCTGACCAGCAAGGAGGAGGTCACATCCCCTCTCCTCCCCAGCAGATTGTCAACGCAGGGTCACTGGTAGGGCAGGACCTAGCATTCAAGGCCATCCAGCACAGTGTGTTGCCTAGAGCCTGTGGCTTTCAGTGGCCTTGTTGGATGGGGGAGTGTGTCCCTGTTCCTGCTGCTTGGAGGAAGGGCCGTCTCAGTCCCAGACTCCTTGTATGGATGTGGAGGCAGCCTCAGGAGGTCACATCCCTGGCCTGAGGTCTCACCGTGAAGCAAGGGCAGAGCTGGGATTTGAATCTGAGTCTGGCAGATTCTCCCGGACTACTTCCCACCACGCTCACAGGCTCAGTCTTCCAGGCTGGGCAATGGGCCGCACATTCCTGGCCCTGGCCCCTGGGCTGAAATGGAGGAGCTGGGAGACAGGGATTCGAGTCCCCCGCAGCCTCTCAGCAGTGGGGGAGGGGGACAGCTGTTCTTCCTTCTGGAACTCTGTAGTGCCACGGGAGGATGGCTTCTGGGTTCTGGTCCAGCCCACAGATTGCCTCTGTGGGGCCTTGTGGGTGAAGCGCACTCCCAGACCTTGGCAGAGAGGTGACGTCGAAGGCCGTGTTAGCATTGTTTCTCCAGGGGTGACATCAGGGCAGCTGGTTTAGAGTTTCGTCCGAGACAAAGGCCGCTTTGTAGCTTCTGCCTGGTTTGAGCCCAGGCACATCACCCACCAAGGTGGGAAAGGAGATGGAAGGGATTGCAGGGCCCAGGCAGAGAAGCACTGGGAGGTGTGGCTCACCCTCGGCTCCTCCAAGAAGGAAGCCAGGATCTCATTATCCCAGAATGCTCAGTGCACGGTTTCCCAAGAGCGTCTCTTATGCCCAGTGCGGTTCAGAACTTCACGGAGGTGCTCTCCTGAAGGGTGGCTGTAGTCATGCCCATTGCACAGATGAGGACACAGAGTCTTGGCAGGTAGAGTGACCTGCTGCTTGTTAATAGCCAGAAAGCAGCAGAGCTGGCGTGGGAATGTGGGTCTCTCTGGCTTTAAAGATCACCACTGGGGTCCACCACTGTTGCCTCTCATTTCAAACCCAGCTTTGGGAGTGCACTTCAGAAAGCCACGATGCCCCGGGGGATGGCTGGAGCAGTTGAGTCTCATGGCTTTGGGGTCCAGAGCTTCTGTCCTCAGGGCTCAGAACTAGGCCACTGTGCTTGGAGCATGTGTTGCGAATTCAAGTATGCACGGGTAGGTACGTGCACATGTATGTTTAAAATAGAGAAGGGGATTGGTTGCTGGAGGGTCTGTAGTTGTGGGAAAGCGATCCAAGGAGGTCTTGTGGGCACGTGTAAGGAATCATCCCGGGACGCCTAGGACCTTCTGCTCTTCCTTTTTAGGAATTACCCCACTTGATCATCCATCCATCGACCCATCCATCCGTCCGTTTGCAGGGCTCCTGGGCTCAGGCCCTGTGCTTGGGCCCTGGCAATGATGCTACATGGGCCAGAGAGGCAGACTTTTGTTCCTAGCCAGCGTGACAAATGACTGTTAAATCAGAGCTGCGAGAGTCCCGACAAATGTTTCGTTTCTCCCCCAACACACACTTCAGAGACGGGCAGTGATTTTTCCCAAGGTTGCACAGCAGTTTGGTGGCAGAGCTAGATCTCACGGCCAGGTCTATGGCCCCCCGGCCCCGTGTTCTCGCCTCTGCCACGCTGAGGCTCCACTGCTGGCTGGCGGCCCTCTTGCCGAGCCCTGCCTCCTTGCCTATTTTGATGTGGTCTTGGGGCTTTTCTGGAGTTTTCTGCAGCCTCTGTCCTGAAAGATACCTAAAGATGCCTGCTGGATCAGTGTGCTGGTCCCGGGCTGGAGCTGAGCTTGGCCATGCTCTGCCCCAAGATGACAGCCCCTCTGGAATACCAGATTGGCTGGGCACCTGAGTGCAGAGACTCTGAGGCCCTGCTTTACTTCTCCTTGTGGACACCAGCTTGCTCTTCCCAGGGGTCTCCAGAAGTCACTTGGTCCTCCCTCCCAGCCTTGAGGTTGGGACCTTTGCAGATCCTACCTAGAGATCTTACTGCTTAGGGAGGGCATTACAGAGTCTTCCTCTGGATGTGCCTTGTAGTTTTTTCCATTGGAAAATGCTTCCTGGTCTCTAGCCATAATCCCCTTTGCTACATTCCCCCTGTGTAGCCTTCCATGGAGTAGGGGAATGGGTGGGCATCAACCTCCTGGGGAAGACAGTACTGCTCCCCTCTGAGCCCCTAAGCTTACCCTCTTCCCTCCTAAAGGCCCTCCTGACTCAATGCACACTTGTTAGGGCATGCTCTTGGTTTAGGAAGGATCTGGCTGTTCCCTTTGGGATCCCACCAATGCCTGGGAGGGTGGCACATGCCTTCTCCCAGAGTCATGGAACCCTCGGAGCTGGACGTGGCCCTGGAGCCCAGGGATCACTCTGGCTCCACCTTTCCTGATGGGGAAACTGAGGCCCAGAGAGGTTGAGCAACATGTCGAGGGCCAGTGAGCCAGCCTGGTGGAGTTGGGTCTCCTCTTTCCCAGGGCAGTGCTGATTCTGGGGCTTGGGCCGGGGAGTGGGTTTTCCGGCCCGATAAAGTGGCTGGTGGCCTTCTGCCCCACATGGGTGTCCTGGAAGCAAAGCGGCTGGCTCTGCGCAGCTCCCCTCGGCTCCCCGGCCAGGAATCAGTGCCCTCCCCTGCTTGCCCTTTGGGTTGGCACATTCCTGGCGGTCCGGGACTGCCCTCGGGACCCAGTGGCGGCACCTCCTCCACTCCCCCCTGTCCCATGGCTCCCTCTCACCCCACTGCCTCCCTGACTCCCTTTTGGCCCCAGGGAGGCCACTCACCTCCAGGGGTGGAGGGCATGAAGCCCGAGTGTACCGCAGTGACCGAGTTGCCAAGGGGGTGCTAAGTCCTGCGCCTGGGACAAGAAGGGGTTAAGCAGCTCTGCCTGCTGGGGCTGGACACCCAGCTGGTGTCCGGGCCCCTCAGGCCGACCAGGCCATCTGGCTTGACAGACGCCACACTGTGCTCCCATCTGTCCCCAGGCAAAGTCACCAGGAGGAAGCCCGCCTGCTGCCTTTGTCGGCTTACAGGGGTGGACGTGCACTCGGCTCTCTGTCCCTAGGAAGCCAGGCCTGCTGGGAAGGGGCTCACCTCTGGGCAGGCTGCCCCAGAGGTGGCTGGCCTACGGGTTTCCCAGAGGCAGGAGAAGGGAGAGCCGGAGCTCCTGGGGGGGCGGTCAGAGCTTTCTCGGGCAGTGAGTTCCGGAGAGGTGCTGGGACGGGCCCAGGGTCACACAGTGAGTCAGTGCAGCTGGAGGGGCAGGACTCGCACCCAGGCCCTCTCGCTGCTCTACCCCATGGCTCCAGCTCCCAGAGTGATTCATCCAGTAAATACCAGTTGAGGGCCTACTATCTGTGGGGCACTTAGAGAGTCTGGCTACCGGCAGCGCCTCCCTCCCAGGGTGGGGGCGGGGAGCCCAGAGGATGAACTGTCTGCAGGGAAGAATGGCATGTCCCAGTCAAGCCTCGGACTCTGGACCTGGAACCCCCCCCCCCCCCCCCACCATCTTGTACCATTCCCGCAACCTGGGAGGTAGGAACTGTGGCTGCCCCCATTTCCCGGACGAGGAAACCAAGGCTCAGAGAGGTAAAGCCACCTTTACTGGGTCACCAGCTTGGAGGTGGCCGAGTCTGTCTGCCTGATGTCCAAGTGTTTTGAGGTAAGGGGCAGGGGAGATGTGTGAGGGCCTCATCCCTTCCCAGCCCGCTCCTTGTCCCTTTGTCTTGGACCGTCTTCTTTTTCGGCCTCTTGCTCAGTCTGGGCCAGGGGTTGTGTGGCTGGGGGGGCAGGGGCAAGTCTCAGGGAGCAGAGAGGCTTTGAGCTGAGAAGAGAAGCCTGCTGGTTCCTTGGCAGGGCTGCGGATGGTGACCCTCTGCTTCCTCCTTGGCTGGGCACCTGGCAGGATCTGAGCAATGCTTGGGGGACCCCCTTTGGAGGATCTCTGGTCTCTAAAGGATTCCCTGCCTATTGGTGGGCTCTGGAGGCTGAGCCAGGGCTGTGGGCGCCTTACTTCAGGGGACACACGGTTCGGGCCAAGCTGGGCCCAGCCCGGCAGGTCGTCATGGAAGCCTCAGCACTTTGCCCTTTGGGGTTTGGAGGTGATGCAACTCAGGGTCCATTCTGACAGCACCACCGGGAGACTGAGATACATTCTTTCTGACCTTCTCCCTCCTATTAATGAAGCCAGCTGGCACAGAGACAGGAGCCCGGGCTTTGGGATGCGAGAGACTATGTTCTAATCCGGCATTTGCCACTCCATCAGGGTCAGCAGGGGAGTCTGGCGTCGTGAGCTTGGGCGCCGGAGCCAGACTGCCTGGATTCGAGTCCTGGCTCTCTACCACTTTCGAACTCTGACCTTGCACAAGTCACCTCCCCTCCCTGGGCCTCAGTTTCGTCATCTGTAAAATGGGCAGAGTAATAAGCACCCACCTCCTAAGCCTGTCGTGAGGACTGAATGAGTTAATAGAGCCCATCACAAACTACCACTTCATGATGTGAGCTGTTTTGATTATGTGACCTTGGACAAGTCACCTCCTCTCTGTGAGCCTCAGTTTCCCTATCAGCAGAAACCAGACGCTCCAGTAAGGAGCTGCCAGAGGCTTCACTGTCATAGCAGCTTCTCCGGGTGTCTGCTCCATTTCTTTCCCCTCTGTCCTTGGGGGAGCTGACCTCTCTGTCCTCTGAGAGGGGTTGCCCAGCCCCATGGATGGGCAAGAGGGACACTGTGTGTGCGGGTGTGTGTGTGCGTGTGTGTGCATGCGCGTACGCGGTGTGCCAGTGCCCTCCTCACTGGATGGGCCTGCATGACGACAGGAGGTTGGTATTAAGCAATGAGTCTGTCCCCTCGAGCTGCGTTTAGTCACTAATCCCTCGCGGTGCAGACGGTGGCAGACTAATCACCTGTCTGGCCAGTTGTGACAATTAGGATGCTGTACACACAGGCAGTGTCTGCCCCAACCCAGCCTCAGTGGCACAAGCCCCACGTGTAATTGGCTTCCTGGGTCCGTGTCACTCTCTCCTCCTTCCTCCCTGGCGATTGCTTAAGAATGTCTTCCTCCCCTTACTGCAGCGTGGCAAGGAAGCATCCAGGCTCTGGGCTCCGGTCCCTGCTCTGCTGCTGTCTGGCTGTGTGACCTTGGACATGTCATTTAACCCCCTGAGCTTCGGACTTCCCATTGACAAATGGCCTGGACTTCAGAGCATCCCTTTCTGACATCTTGGGATCCCACGTTTGGAGATTTCTTTTCTTTCTTTTTTTTTTTCACACATGGAATCTGCTGTGCTTGCGTGTCCTCATATAACCCAGGTGGGGGTCATTGTCCCCCATTTCACGGATGAGGAGACCAAGGCCTGGAGAGGGGACTTGCTCAAGGCTGCAGAGCCTGTATAAATCCAGGGTGGGTTGTGTGCCAACTCCTGTCCGGTGGGCTCTCCTTGGCTTCAACCCCTTATTTGTACAGGCTGCAGATGTTAAGGATAACTTGCACTCTGAGGCCGCGGGCCCAGGGCTGCTCGGGGTACACAGCGCTCCCAGTGAGTGATGTGGCTTTGCGGGGGGCGTTACACGGAGCTGCAGACCCACAGTGCTTTGCACTTACCTGGGGGGCGGCACAGTCGTTTGGAATAAACAACTGGAGACCCAAAGTGCACATTAGGTTTCTAAAATAGCCTTGGGAGTTGCTGTTTTTACCTCCAAGCTGTAAACATAGCTCTGGGTGGGGCCTCCCCAGCCTCCTGGGCTCAGACCCCCCCCCCCACCCCCCCGCCAGGCCTCCTGCTTTTTGGCCTGGGTGCTCAGAACCCCTGCTGGCTTCTGGACTTGAGCAACAGCTGGAGTCCCAGCATCTGAGAGCTGCTAAGAGTGCCTGATGCTGGGGAGGGGAGTGGGGTGGAGCATCTTTGGGGGTTTGTCTGGGCCTGAGCAGAAGGGCAAAGTCCTGGGGGTAGAGAGCTGTGAGCTCACCGTCCTGTCGTTTGTCCTGCGGGAGGTAGGTCCAGGTGACCAGGTGAGAGAAGAGCATCGGGGGACGAGAGGGGGCAGGGACTGTGGAGGTTGGGGAAACTGAGGTTGGTGGGGAGGGGCACACACAGGGAGGTCATGCCCAAGGCGACACAGTGAATCGGTGCTGCACTGACTCCGGATTGGGTCTCCCAAGAAAGGCTCTGGAGGTGACACTCAATGCACCCTTTATCCAGGAAACATTTTTTGGGTGCCTACGTTCCAGGGCCTGTGCTGGGCTCTGGAGTCGCTGTTGGGAGCCAGAGACTGGCCTGATCTTGCGAGAGTTAAATAGGGAGACTACCTGAGCAGAAAGTGACTGGGACTTTTGGAGTACAGAAGGAGGGCGCTTGACCTTGACCAAAGAGTCAGGGAAGACTTCCTGGAGGAGGGGTATATAAACTAGGTTCTGATGTTGGTATAGGATGAGAAGGAGAGAGAGAGATGACAAAGGAGGCATGTAGAACAGAGCCTTCTGGGCGGAGTGTATAGCACATGCAAAAGCATTGCAGTTGTGAGGTGGCTTGGCACACCGGGAGCTGGAGGTGCCATGGGGGATGCTGTTTTATCTTGCCCCACGCTAGCATGAGGCTGCTTGCTCCAGGGCTCATCACACACTGGATGGAGAAACCTCTACCTTTTGGGAGGATGGACCTGATCTCCCAACACGTTGCTCCTTGGGGGCAGGGGGCAGAATGCCACCCCAATGAGGGTGAGGAAGGGCAGTATTTATAGCAGGGTCTTCTCCCACCAGTCTTTTGATTAATGGGGAGACTGAAGCACAAACCAGTGTTGCTGCAGGAACTAGGACGGGGGACCCAGGACCCTGCTGTTCCTTAGCTCCCGGCGCAGCTGTCCAGGCTCCAGCAGTGGCTGAGCCCCGCGAGAATTCAGCTTTGTCACACACGGCGCTTTAGAGGGGCACACATCCACCCCCTTGACCCAGCACTCACTCCACCCAGATAACTGGACAGATATACAGATGTGTGTATACCAGGAAGCTCTTCGAGGCGTTGTTTAGATTGTTAGGACTTGGGAATGACAGTACAGGACCTGTTAGATCAGCGGGGCCGCAGCCACCTGCCGTGTGACCCGCCCAGAAGCCCAGAAGGATGCATGCTGTATGTTAAGTGTAAAAAGCACACTTAAACGCCCCGTCCTGTCTGATCCTGGATTCACTTGTGAAAGATAAGCTTTCATAAGAAGGCATTGGGAAGGACGGGCAGCCAGTGTGAAGGTGATTCTCTCAGGGAGGGGGGACTGGGTGGGGTCTCTATTGTCTTGTTTCACTTACCTGTTCTATTTCTGGTGTAATCGCTGTGAAATACGCATGCAACCTAAACCAGAGGGAGAGCAAGCAGGTGTTTTTGTCTTTTTAAGGTTTAAATGGTTTTGATTTTTTGACTAATGGACACATTATATCATTCAAAATTGAGAAGATACAGGAGAGGAAATTCTCACATACGCTGCAACATGGGTGAACCCTGAGGACCTTACGCTCAGTGCACTAAGCCAGTCACAAAAGGACAAATACCGTGTGGTTCCACTTCTGCGAGGTCCCTAGGAGTAGTCCGTTTCATAGAGACAAAAAGTAGAAAGCTGGGTGCCAGAGGGCGTGGGGAGTTATTGTTTAATGGGTGCAGAGTTTATGTTTTGCAAGGTGAAGACGGTGGGTGTACTGAATGCCACTGGGATGGACACTTAAAAATGGTTATGGTGGGAAATTATGTTTGCATTTTATCATGACTTAGAAAAAGGGGACAGCAGGGGACGGCATGACCAGTCTCCCTCCCAGCCCTGTCCCCCAGCCACATGGTTCCCTCTGTTTCCACTGTGGTGGTAGATTCCTGCTTTCCTCCCTCCTGCCCCTGGTTCAGCGGGGCAGGGGCAACTCCCCTCCGCTTGGGGGCAGAGCAAAGATGCCGCCCGGCCCCGACAGTCCAGGAGCAGCAGGCCCTTCCGTCCCCGCTTCCGGGGCACGAGGAGCCGGTGCCCAGACCGTCCTGCCTGTGGGCTGAGGGATTGAGGACCTGAGGCTAAGGGAGCCAGAGACACAGAGCTGGAGAGAGCTCTGGAATTGGCCTCCCTCTCCCAGTGGGAGGGGGATACTCTGAATCCACTTCTTTGCCCCCCCGCCCCAGCACTTGGCTCCCTGAGCGGGTACTTGGGAAATGTTTGTTGAAACTGTCATGGGGGGGAAGAAGATGGTATCCAAGCCAGTGTGAAGCTGGGCTGCAGTGGATGCTGTGAGGCTCTTGCGCTCTGTGACCCCCAACATTCATGCCCTGGGGCGTCCTTGTGCCAGGTCTTCTGTAGGTGCTGGGATGCGGGCGGTGCTGGGTTGGACGCCAGCGTGATGACAAGTCCTCCTGTGTCTTTGGCATTGATAACATCCGTGTGTTACCAGGCATTGATAGCAGGGGTTTGGTTGGGCATCCAGGTATCCTGTCTGGTGCCCCGGGGCCCTGGCCAGTTCACGTAGTGGACTGCCATCCCAAGGTGGGCCAGCCCTTCTCTGTGGCGGGAAGACCCCATCCCATGAGTAATCATATCTTCCATCAGTTGAGCGTTTACTTAGGAGCTGGGCTCTGTACTAAGCGCTTAATGCATACAGACTCGATACACCAGCTCCACGAGGTAGGGGCTTCCATTAGCACCCACCTTAGAGGTGGGGAACCTGGAGCGCACGTTAGGTGCTTTGCCCAGAGGCGCGCATCTGCCCTTCACAGCACCCCAGGCTTGTGACAAACTGCAGCCTCCCCCCGACCACGGTTTCCACAGAGCAGCAGAGCCAGAGGAAACAGACCGTTTTACAGATGAAGGGACTGAGACCCAGGGAGAGCTCAAAGCTAGCTCGTGGCAGCAGGACAGGGCAGGGAAGCAGAGCCTGCATTTATTCAGAGCCTGCATATATCACCTCTTTCACAGACTGGAGCAGCCCTGAGGAGGGTCCTTCATGATCTCCATGTCACATTGTCCAAATAGGGAGGCTCAGGGCAGGAAATCATTTGCCCAGAAGCCTGTGGCCGGTCGTGTTGGGATTTGAGCCCATTTCAATCTGACTCCAAAGCCGGTGCCTCCTTTGCTGGTCACGTGCTGGTGGTCGGGGTGGGGGTGGGAGGGTTGGCGGGGCTGCTCGCAGATCAGACTTGGCCACGGGAGGTGGAATGCTAAGGCCTTTCTCCACCTGGGTCCTAGGGTCTCAGAAGTGAGTAAACGGGCAAAGCAGATACCCTGGCTAAGCAGCTCTTTTCCAAGTCAGTGCTTGAGACCCCATGAGTCCACATCTGTGCATCTGACCCTGGGGTGGTAATCGGGTGTGCTGGTGGGCGTGGTGGGGGGAGGGGTTTGTGGAGCTGGTAAGACACTTTTACCCCTGAGAGGCTGTTCAGCCTGGAAAGTC
Source organism: Callorhinus ursinus (assembly GCF_003265705.2). Lineage (NCBI taxonomy): Eukaryota > Metazoa > Chordata > Mammalia > Carnivora > Otariidae > Callorhinus > Callorhinus ursinus. The sequence goes on from NW_027397080.1 coordinate 23,319,078, forward strand.
AGACGGACTGGGCTTGACCTGGAGCCAAGCACTGCATCTGGACCTCTGTTTGCTCATCGGTGAAGTGGGCATGTGAACGCCGGGCTCACAGAGCTAAGGTGGGAAAAGAGTGACTAGACCAGCACGTAATAAGCATTTTCCAGTCAATGTAAGTCTTCCCCTTCTCCTAGGAGAGCGAGTGGGATGGGAGAGGCAGCGAAGTGACTGTTTATAGCTCCCTGGATGCCATGAGGAAGGCATGTGCCAGGACTGGAAACCCCTGATGGACATAGTGACTCGCCCTGTGGAAGTCCTGAAGGGCTCCCTGGAGGAGGTGATGAAGGTGTAGCAAGCCTGGAAGAGGTTGGAGATGGTGCCGCAGAAACCTCACGGTGGCCTACAATTTGGGGTGCAGATTCCTCTTCGCCATGAGATACCCTTTGAGTCACTTTCCTTCTTGGAAGTGGTCTGGCTTGTGTGTGGGGGAGTAGAGCCCCCTCAGGTGTGGTTTCTAGACAGCGGCACTGGAAGTAGGGTGCTGCCTAGCACACAGCTCTAGATTACAGGCATGCAGAGCTGTCACGTCTCTCTGTAGGTGTTTCCATACATGGCACCAAAGTGGGAGTGGTGCTAGGAATCTGGGCGAAGATGGACACTGGGTAACTAGAACAGGTGACTCATAGAAATGGCTGAAACCTCAGATCGGCCCTGGGGCAGGTGACGGGGGCTTCTCTGAGCCCATGAGAATGCCTTGTGCCTGCTGGGGTGGTGTCGTGAGACTAGCTGGCTCTGGCGGGTGGGACCTCTCCTGCCTTGGTCTCTCTTGCCATCAGGGGACCCTTGTCGGGACAGACAAAGGGCTGAGCACATGCCTGTTTATTCTTGGGGTGCATCTGGGGGCATGGAGGGCAGAGGCAGGACACCGGCTGGGTCTTGCTTGCCAGCAGTGGACTTGGCAGTACCAGCATCTGGCTCCTTTTCTTCTGCCACCCCTACCCCCAGGTGCCCCCGGTCACCCAGCCAGCTGATGGTGGCATCTAGCTCATCATCACCACCATCATCATCATGATTAACATGGCGGCATAGCGGCTCTGGAGTCAGCCAGTCCTGGGTTCAGGTGTGGCACCTGCACTGCGGTCCAGGACCACTCTTGTCAGTCTCTGGACCTCTCTGACCGTCTGTTGTTAGGAGGTCAGGAAGATGGACAGGGACACCGAGTACGTGCTCATGGGGTGCCAGGCACTGTTCTAGGTACCTGTCATACACGAGTCCACTGAATAGTTGGAAAAGCCCCACGAGGTGGGTGGTCTTACCAAGGCTCAGAGAGGGTTGGTAGCTTGCTCTAGGATGTCTGGCTGGGGTGTGATCCCAGGACCCTCCAGAGCCCCTGCCCTTCTCTTTACTACACACATTGGTTTGAGCTCAAAGACTGATATCCCAGCTGGCTTGAGACTTTGTGGTTTATCAGACCGCTTTGTGGTCAGCGTGATGTTTTTGCCCAGGGACCACGGAAATCGTTCTCTGGCCTGGCTGGTTGGGCTCTTAGAATTTATTCAGCTGGACATCATTCCGTTAAGAATGGGAAAGTGATGCTTGAGGAGGGAAGGAACTTGCCCAAGGTCACACAGCAAGTTAGGGACAGAGACAGGACCAGATTCAGGGCTTCCTGCACAATGCTCGCCTGAGGACGTGCGGGCCTGGGGCCTGGGGTCCAGTCAAGGGCTTGCCAGCCCCTCCCAGCTGTCTCAAGGCCTGGTGGCTCCCATGGAGAGCCCCAGAGGCCAGCCAGCTGCCTCCACAGGGTGCCCCTGGCCACTAGGAACAGGGAGGGAGAGCGTGGACAACTCCATGCAGCTTGCCTCCCACCTTGCTGCTGATGGGCACGTCTGCGCAGGGTCCCTTCCCCGGGATCAGGGGCTGTGACAGTCCATGGGCAGGGCCAACTCTCACCTCTGTGTTGGGAAAACTATGGGCAGCTGAATTGCAGGGCTTCCAGATCCCCAGAGTCGGGGCGGGATGGAGAAGTAGCCCTGCTCCAGTGGTCCGGCCATGCCACCCTGGGTCTCCCTCCCCCAGGGAAGCACAGGCAGGGTGACAACAGTTGTAAGAATGGCCATCGTCCATCAGGCGTGCCTGGTTCCCTTCTTTTGAGGTTACCAAGTCTGCCCATGTAACGCACAAGGTGGGACCCCACCCCCATTTCACAGAGAAGGAAACTGGGGCTCCTAGGTAGTGGTAAGTGGGCCCCCAGGAATCACAGAGTAGCAGATGGCTTTCACAGTTTGCCTACCCTTCTTAGTGGAGTCCGTGGAGACTCCTCTTATCTTTGATTCTGGAAGGCCCAGGTTGCTCATGGCAAGCCTTGTCCGCTGGGCTCCCTGGACTGGGCTGCCCTTTCAGGTTGAAAGCAGGCCTGTGCTCGCATCCACCTGTGTGTGCGTGCGTGCGTGTGTGCGTGTGTGTGTGTGCGTGTGCGTGTGTGTGGCAGCATGCTGGGTAGGGGTGCACACGCAGTGTGGTGGCTGCTCACAGCCTGTGCGGCGGCCTTCCGCGGGCCATTACTGCCCGCCTGTAATGGAATCGGCTGCCCTGGTTAAGTGTGCACATTAATTTAATACCTCCTCCGTGGACACAATCAGTTGGCATTTAATTTGTGTTTCCTTCTGAGCAGCGGAGTACAGCTGGGCAGCCGGGCTGCTGATGGGCACGTCTGCGCGGGGTCCCTTCCCTCGGATCAGGGGCTGAGCGCAGACGGGAGGAGGGTGGTGAGCCTCAGCAGGGCAGTGTCAGGAGGCACCTGTGAGAGCTGGGCTCGGGGGCACGGGGGGCCTCTCTGCTCGCAGGCGGGGGCACTCAGCCCTCCTTCTGCTAGAGGGAGAAGGTGCTCACGGTAAACCACGTGTGAGGAGGAAGTCAGGATGGAGAGGGGAGTTTGAGCAGTTAGCCGCCTGGGAGGAGGGCTGTCTTTCCAGCCCCACCACCCCCACCGCCTTTTCCGCTCATCTGTGTTTCTTTTCTGCCACAAGTGGGAATTGTTTGTGATATGAGGCAAGGGGGTGCTGGGGCATGGGAAGTTGACTCAGTTGTGACATTGAAGCTCTCTAGGGGGGGCTCAGCGGAAACTAAGAGGGTGGGCGGCTCTGGATCTTCATCTGTAGCCGGGGCTCCTTTGACATGCCCACTCTGATCTCTTGCCCGTGGGCTTTGGTGAGAATGCATTTGAAGGAAAGGCCCCCTGGTGTGCCTATGGGCCGGGCCGCCTTGTCCCCCAGCTCGGATGTTAGTCTGGACCCCGGCTCTGCAGTGAGGCCAGGGGCAGGACACGGTCCAGCCACGTGGGAAGGGGAGCAGTGCCTTGTGCATCTGTGGGCGGCGCATACGCAGAAGCCAGTGGGAGCCCAGGGGGGTGGGCAGGATGGCCCTGGCATGGCCCTGGCCTTGGTGGCAGCCTGCACCCAGCTGTGCTGCAAGGGGGTGAGCTCCCCGTCCTTCTGGGTGGAAATTGTTGTCTGCCACCTGCTCTCCACCGGAGGCCAGGCCCATGCTTGGCCCAGAACGAAGTTTTCCACTGTGGGCTCCGGCCTACCCTCACCTGAGCTCGCTTCCCATCACCTGAGTGAGTCAGCCAGGGTGTGCCAGCCACTTACCTTCCCTGGGTAGGTGTGGACCATTCCTGGGCCGCGCTCCCAGCTCTCTGAGGTCTGGGTGCTGGAGCCAGCCGTGGCATTCCACGGCTCACACGGAGCTGCCAAGCATCTATTGTCTGTTCTGTGCCGGGGGCGGGACTGAGTGTTTTCGCCCATACTGCCCACCTTGTGTCATCCTCACAACCACCCTCCAAAGGGGTGGAGTGCTTCTCATCTCAGAGATAAGTAAACTGAGGCCCAGGGAGGGTGATTGTTTTGCCCAAGGTCACACAGCTGGGAAGTGGCGGGGACAGGATTCAAACCCAGTTCTTTGCTGCCTAGGCATCTTCAGGACTTTCTCCCCAGCAGCCCCATGGCTGTTCCTGCAGCCTTAATTGTTTTTCTGGGGCTGTACCCACTTTCCTCTGGAGCTGGAGCCCCAGACCTCCTTTCTCTGACGGCACAGGAAGTGAAAACTCTGTGAGTCAGCTCCTCTGCCAGTGACTTCAGCCTGGCTTTCCGCCCCCCAGCAGTCCAGGCTTTGTCAGTCCCTTTCCTGAGGCTCTGTGTGTCATCGGGAGCTGATAGGAGTCAGCGGCGGGGCGGGGGGCGGGGGGGGGGGGGGCCCGGCCCGGGGGGGGGGGGGGGGGGGGGGGGAGGCTGGCGATGAAGCTGCCTCCCCCCTCCCCCCCAGTGGCCTGCCAGACTTCTCCTCCATCCTGTGGTTGTGGCCGTGGTTCTCCTGGCACGCGGGGAGATCACATCTGGCTGGGGCTGTGCCGCCACCCCCTGCCCCGGCCCCTGGCCTCACACGTGTTCTCCTGCTAAGGGTGGGGGCTGAGGCCCCAGACCTCACTGTGTAGGGTCATTTCCTGTCATGGCCTGCTTTGTCCTGACACCCCTGCCTCCCCTCTTCAGCCCCTAGGGCGGTGGGAAGTGGGGGGGGGGGAAGCTTTCTCCTTCTCCCTGCCCCCTTCCTGCCCTGGAGTGGACATTGCTGAGTGGAAGGCTAGTGCTGGGGACTTGGCTGCTGGGAGCCCCTAGCCCGGGGTGGTGTAGGTGGAGAATGTTCCAGGCAGAAGGGGTGAGCAGGAGGGCTGAGGAGTGATTGTGGTTCGGATTCATTCACTCACTCACTCATTCATTCATTCATTCAACAAATCCATACAACTGTTAGGCTCCCCACCAAGTGCAGGTGGGTTTTAGGTGCAGGAGTATGGCAGTGAGCGCAGGAATGGTAATTATAACCAGTTCTCGGTCCTGGTGGGAGGGCTGGACCCCCAGCCTTATACCCGATTCGTCTGAGGACTTGTATGAGGAGCCCTCCTCTGCGCCTCTTCTCCCACTAGAACAGGCCTCTCTCTCATGTTTCCTTCATGCCCCGTCAGGCCAGGGCACAGGGGGCCTAAGACTTCTGAAGTGGGTGCTGGAGGGCTTCTCCATGCTGCCCGCACACACGTCCAAGTTCCCGATTTGTGGACTCCCAAGTCTGAGCCCCTCCTCACCCTCTAAACTGGTGCAGAGGCCCTCCAGGACGGCCCTTGCCCTTGCCCGCTACTCCGTCTGGCCGCCGAGCCGTGGGTCATGCTGGGCTGCACTCTGGGGGCTCTGGGGGTGCCATGCGTCAGCCCCTTCCTCACTGGGATCTTGATTTCCTGTTCAGTTCAAGGCTCCAGGCAGTGGGAGGGTTTGAACACAGGCCACTGGAGGGACTGGGCGATGAGTCGCAGGGGGCAGGAGGCTGGGCTGGGGCCGGGAGATGCGCCCCGAGGTCCAGTCCAGCCAGAGCTGAGGGCTGGTTGCCTGACCTTCAGAGAGTGTGGGAACAGGATGGGTTCTTAAGTGTCCCTGGTGTGGGCTGGGGCCGTGTAGGTGGAGAGACCCAGGCTCTGAGAGAAGGAGGCAGGTGCTCGGGGAGGCTGAGCCTGGGTTCAGACTCACATCCCTCCGCCTCCCTCCTCGTGAGCTGTGGCCTGGGCTGAGGGAGTGGAGGGCACTCTGCCCTCCACTCCCTGTGGGACCCCGGGCCTCAGTTTCCCTCTCTGTACCCTCAGAGGTGTGGACTGGGTGAACTCTGGCCCCTTCCAGCCTTCAGTTTTGGAGATTCTCTGAGTAAAGGTGTGACATAGACATGACCCCACCTTCCCAGCTGTGTGATCTTGGGTAATGGTCTTGGCCTTCAGATTCTTCATCAGTAACATGGAGATAATAGTCGTACCTGGAGGTGACCGTGAGGCTTGTTTAAGTGAGGTTGTACCCGTGGCACTCCTAGGGAGGGTGCGTGGCACACGGTGCACGCTCGGTCCGTATTAACTGCTCTGTTAGTGTTCTTGCCCTCCTCCGTCATTGTCTGCCCTGCTGCTGCGTGCCGTGGACAGAGAGCCCTCGGAGACTGCCGTCCGACGGCGTCTGCAGGGTGGGGACGGAGAGGCTGAGGGGGGCGAGAGCAGGTCCCCGTGGTGTGGTGGGGGCACAGCTGGTGCCGGGGCGGGGCCCTGAGCACTTTCTGGAGGTGGAGAAAATGAAAGATGGGGGGCAGTCCGTCCCTGCCCCCCACATCGCGGCTGGCTCTTTGGGTGAGAGCCGTGCGGGGTAAGGTCCCGTGGCCAAGCGGCGCAGGAGGCAGGGATCCCGAGGCCCGGCTGCCTGGAACCAGAGCTCAAGGAGGGAACGCAAGTGACGTCTGGGGAAGAGATGGCATTGGGGACAGCAGCGAGAGAATGCATAGGATTCAGGAGGCTGAGGCGGAGCGGGAGAGGGTGACTGGGTTCCGTCCGAGCCTCTGCGTCCTCATCTGCATGATGGGGACAGTCCTTGGGGGAAGGTTAAGTGGTGCTTTCTATTTTACGTGTATACGAATGGCCGACACGGTGAACGCCACCCAGAAGGTGACCAAGCAGTGTGCCGCCTCTCCCTTCTCGTATCCAGCACTTTAAGGAAGAAAAGTTTAAGGAAGTTTCATGAGCCAGTGGGTCAGGGTGGGCAGGGGTGGCCCCAAGTGATTCAGGCCGCCTTGGCCCTGGCTGGAGTTACCTCTGTGCTCTGGGCCTTATTTTCTCCACCTGTAGAATGGGGCCGGGGGGGGGGCGGTTCTCGGTAGCGTCACAGCCTACAATGTGCGCGCCTTTGCTCAGTGGGGGCCAGGTGGGAGAGCCGGCTTACGGGACACGCTATCGACCGAGCCCTGGCCCCTACTAGGTGTGTCCCCTTCGGAGTGGCTCCTCCCTGGCCCCCCTGCTGCCCATCTTTGCTTCTGTGGGCGCCTCTGCCCGAAGCACCCGTCCTTACTGAAACCTTATTCCTGTGGGCAGATCCAGGGCAGGGGAGGGGACTGTCCCTGGAACACAGGTGCAGCAATTGAAGTGGCCGTAACTTGGTTGACCAGTTTTCGGTTAAGCTGCCTGCTCCCTCTGGGGCTGGGCTGCAGCGAATGTGGGGACGTCTGGGGCCCCTTAAGAAGCCCCTCACTGCTGTCCTTCCACCCCGGTGAGCCAGAGCAGCTGAAGGGCACAGCTTTTCTGCACCGTCAACACTGGCGCGGGCAGAGCCAGCCCTTCTCACCGCGGTGCGGGCCGCGGATTGGGTCTGTCAGGCCGGCTACCACAGGCATGCGGGGGTCTGTCCTAGGTCTTCTGGGAGCAGGACTGCCGGCTGCCCACTCCGCCCGGCTTTGGAAGTCACAAAGGCCCGTGCGGTCATTGGTACGAAGCTCCTCTGTCGGGATGCGGCTTAGAAACACCAGTGGGATGTGTGTGAGGCCCCGAGCTCAGAGCGTGGGACGCAGACCGGGCTGGCCCGTCAGGGGTTCTCGCTCCTGCTACTGTCTGGAGATCCAAAGGCCTGGCTCGTGTTTTCGCTCCGGGCTGGACTCGGGGCAAGTCGCTTCCCTTCTCTGGGGCTCCTTTTCCCTGTCTGTACCATGGGTCTGTGGAGCCTTGCGGCACCTCATCAAAAGGTTGCTCAAAGGAAAAGTGAGAGGGGCCGGGCCTCATCTCGATGCTCCTGTCTGGGAAGCGGGTGTGTGGGGGTGAGAGGCCCCTGGGTGCCCACACCTTTGCCCCTCGCTGCCCCCTTCTCTGCGGCGCCTGCTGTTGCTGAAGGCAGGCCGCAACCCTTCCCTGCACCTGCTCAGCTCAGCGGCTTGGAGCTGAGTCCCCTGCCACCTCCCCCCTCGCCCTCCCAGAGCAGCAGGGCCAGGAGAGATGATGATTCAGCTCGGACCCGTGTTCTGGGCCTTGGCCTCCCTCGACAGAAGCCCCAGAAGCCCCAAGCTGCTGGGCAGGTGGAGGGCGGCCTGTGAACCTCTCCCCACCTGGGATCCCTGTCTCCCAAGGTGTGCTGTCTCCCCACACACCTCAGGGATCCCTGTCTCCCACTGGACTCCTGGCCTTGCCCCTGACATACCGGTGACCTCGGGCAAATTGCCTGTACACTCTGGATCTCAGCTTCCTTATTTGTACAGTGGGGGTGCTCCGTGAGATGGTCTCACCTGGGTTCAACCCTTAGGTTCTCTCGCTGCCCCTCCTCAGCTTCCTCTGTGTCCTTCATCCCTGGCGGCAGTCCAGCCCCCCCTGCCCGCCAGGTGCTGGACCCCGGAGCCCGTGGCAGATCTAGGCCTGGCTACCAACGCCAGGGGGCTGGTAAAGACCAGAGGGAATGAGGGAGAAGGGGAGTGTGTGGGGGAGAGGAGGAATTTTCCTCTGTGTGTGCAAACAGTATCCGTCTTCTCTTGTTTCCAAAAGCCAGTGATGTAACGCACCCTTCATCCATTCCTCCCTTCTGGCCTATTTTTAGCTGGCCCCGACAGCATCCTAAAAGGCTTCCAGACTTGCCTGCTCTGAGGCCATGTAGGGAGGCGGCCATGGGGTGAGGAGAGAGAGGAGCTCATCTGTCTGTCCCAGGATGCAGGGAGGGAAAGAACCTGCCCCAGGCTTCCTCTGGGGAAGGAAGGGAGCTGGGTGGGGAGCCCGGTGAGGGCTCTGATGGATCCTGGTTACCAGTGCTCAGTCTGGGGCCTCCAGCCTGGGTTTTGAGTCCTGCCTCCACCTGTCCTCACCCTGACCTTGAGCCCCTGACTCTCTGCCTGGCTTTCCTTTCTTCATCTGTAACACGGGCTAACAGTACAGCTGTGCTGGGGGGTTGTTAGGAGGATTGAATTATGTCACGTGGAACGGTGCCTGGTACAAAGTAAGCACTCAGTTAAGGTGAGCTGGTATTGGAATGGTGATTAGGATTATTATTTTTTTAAGACTTATTTATTTGAGAGAGAGAGAGCGAGGCCATGGGGGAGGGGTAAAGGGCAGAGGGAGAGAGAATCTCAAGCAGGCTCCCCGCTGTGCACAGAGCCCTATGTGGGGCTCAGTCTCATGACGCTGAGAGCCTGACCTGAGCCAAAATCAAGACTCGGACACTTAGCTGAGTGAGCCACCCAGCCGCCCCCAGTGATTATGATTATTAACATCCCATTCCACCTCCAGTTAATGTTGGGGGTGCACCGTGAGCCCTTGTGTGCCTCCTGCCCTTTATTCTTTCCTGTGGGGCTTTAACCAACGTGTACTCGAATGAGACAATACAGAGAAAGCCCTGGAACGGGGCCTGGCCCATAATAAACGCTGACTAAGTGAGAGCTATATTTATTTATTGTTTTTGTTCTAATGTAATAAAACAGTCCTGGGTTTGGATTCCAGCCCCATCCACTAGCTATAGCTGCGTGTCTTTGGGGAAGACACGTAACCTCTCTGAGTCTCAGTTTCCTTATCCGTGAGACAGGGATAACAGCTGTGTAGGAGACTTTTTTGCTGATTAGGGTTGCCGCTGGACAGAAAGACTCCCGCGGAGCATGATGATCAGCACAATAAGTTTCTCTCTTGCGGTGCTGGCTTCAGCCGGGCTCCTGAGTGCCAGCCTCCATACGGTGTGATGCACCAATGGCAGGAGCAGTGGTTTTTGCATGGCACTTTACAGTTTGTGTGAAGGGGACCTGGTCGTCCCTCCTGCCTTTGTCTCCCCGGGGTGTGGTGCTCATGCTGGGAACCTGGCACTTGTCACCCCCGCCTGATGTTATGGGTATGTGTCGGCCTGGCTGTCCCCCTCCCCTACACTGGGAGCTCCCAGAGGGCGGGCAGGGAGGGATTCACGGCTGCACCTTGCTTGCCTCGCCTGGGGACAGGCCCAGGGTGGGTGCTGGCTTGGTGTCTGAGGGCGGGACTGGCAGGGGGAGGCCACCGTCTGACCACCTGTCCTTCTTGGCTCTTGCAGGTGGGAGGAGGAACTGGCCAAGCGCATGAATCTGCAGACCATGGTGGACACGCTGCAGGAGGTGAGCACCCCCGGAGGTCCCAACCACGAGAGGCTTGCGGGAACCGTGTGGCCTAGGGATGCAGTCTCCGTGGGGCAAAGTCGGAGGCTGTTCCCGGCTCAGCCCCGGCCCTCCTGCTGCCTCAGTCGCTCCTCGAGGGAGCCACAAGGCTTCTTCTTTGTCTTCTGCTTCGGACCTAGGAAGGGACTGGCACAGTGTTGCAGAAAAGCTCGGGGATGGGACTAGGGAAGCCTGGGTCCAAGTCCCAGCTGGGTGATGTTGGTCCAGTGACTCCTTCTGACCCTCTCCTCCTCACCTGAGTTCAGGACTGGATGGTCTCTTGAGCTGTCCTACCCCAGCTTGCAGGAACTGACTTGGGGCTGAATGCCTTAGAGAGGATGGGTGGCGTGTCACTGGGTGGGCTCCCGGGGAGAATATTCTCTTGTGGTGCTGGCTCGGTAGCTCTGGGTCTGGGCTCTGCTTCTCACCCACCTGCTGCGTCCCCTGGACAGCAAACTTCACTTTCTAGGCCTCTGAATAACGAACCCATGAGAAGGCAAGGCACAGTTCTTTCAAACATTTTTAAAAATTGCTTTCCGATATTTAAAGTGCTGATCTTCTAAGAGACAGAATAAAGTAATGTCAATATGTAGAAGGAAAAGGATGAATGTCTGCTCCCCCGCTTTTTTTTTTTATAACAGAAGTCTTTTTATTTACAAACATGACATGTTCACGGTCAAATATTTGGAAAATTCAGAAACAGAGAGAGAAGAAAATAAAACTCTCCTCCAGTTCTACCTGCCCTCCTCCCTGCATACTTGGTAAATTACTGGGAGACCTTCTGTCTTTTCTGTGCAAACACACATGTACTCTACATGTGTACATGCGTATGTTTGGTTACATGGACACACGTGGCATTGCCATTTTTGAGGTGGGAGATGGTCAACTATTGGCAATTTCGCAAGGACCGAGCTCACATTTTGACCTATTGGAATCACTTGTTCCACTAACCTGGCTCTTTTTCTTCTTATTGTCTGCTGGGGATTTTTCCATGTGATAGATACTCCTTGGAAGGTGTTTTAAGCTGAGTGGTGCCCTGCAGTGAACCGGGCTCGGCAGGAAGCCGGGCAGGGGGGAGGTGCTTGGCACCCCTTTCCTGGCATGCAGGTGCCTGGCCTGGCTGGACATCAGGTGTCCAGGGCTATGGACCCCGGTGTCCAGCACCTCACGCCCCTCAGGGTCCCTTATCCTCTAAAGCCGCCCCCAACTCTGTCCCGTGTAGGCGGCGCAGGAGGCTGAAGCCATCCAGGAGGAGATGAACGAGAAGATCGAGCGGCTCAAGGCCGAGCTGGTGGTGTTTAAGGGACTCATGAGTGACGTAAGTGCCACTGGCCGCCGCCCCGAGCTTCATGACACCCCCCCCCCCAACACCCATCATGCAAAATGCTTCATTCACTCCGAGGCTCCAGAGCTCGGCTTCTAGTTAGAGTCCTGGCTGGCTGCGTTTGCCCCATGAGGATGACGGATGCATCGGAGACCAGCCCCCCTCACCCCACTTCCGCTTCCCTTGGTCTGAGTAGAGATGCATTAATCTGCTGCTTAACCCATCCCTCCCTCCCCTGGGCTCCTCTGACGGTCTGTCTGTGTTTGCTCCGACTCGTCCCAGCTCGCCACGTTGAGGGCGGGTGGTGGCCTTGGGCCTCAATGTCTGGGCACAGTGGAGGGCCCAGTGGCAGGTTGCAGGAGGCCCCTGGGTCCAGTCTTTGTCAGCCGGGGAGGCTCCTCAGGCCAGCAGCCTGCAGCAGGGTTGCTTTGTAAAGTGAGGGAAGGCCAGCGTCTGCATCCTTTTGAAGACTGGAACCTCTCTGAGTGACTGTGGGTGCCAGGAGCTGTTGGCAACCAAAACCTCCTTCCTGCTGGGCACCCGGGTTTCCTGCCCCCTTCAGGCAGCGGGCAGCATGTAGGGAGGGCCGCCAAAAAGGAGAAGGAGCCCGGGCGGGTGACTCAGCCTGGTGTGGCTTCTGGTCCTAAGGGCTGTGGACCTGGGTGTGGCTGGCAGAAGCCTCCAGGGGAGGGGGCTGCTGGGGGAGCCCACCTGGCTTCCCCTCACTGGGGTCCTGGGGGACCCCCCTCATCTTTGGTGAGACTCCGTGGCCATGGGAAGAAGCCTGGGGAGAGGGTGCACCATGGCAGGCCCCTCTGTCGGGGGGGGGGGGGACAGGTGGGGCAGAAGGGGTGGGAGAGAGGGAAGTCTTTCAAGAGTGGGAGGTGTCTTTCTTCTTTGCTCTGACGAAATAAACACTGGCACTGTGTCTGTTGAGAGGACGCCTTCCAGCCCTTAGGGAGGCCGGCAAACATGGCCTCACATTGTCCACTTGGCGCCAAAGCCTTTAGCCACCACGACCTCTCCACGCCCTCCCCCAACCTGAGCAGCGCTGGCCCTGCCCTCCCCCCCAGAAGCTTCAGGCCCCCCCCCCTTGGACTCGGACTCGGGGTTGCGCACCCCTCTGCCCAGCAGGAGCCTGGGAGCGACGGCCCCGCCCTGCGCCCCCATGCTCGCTCACGTAACCCCCCTGCTGTCCTCCCTGCAGCCCATGACAGACCTGGACACAAAGATCCAAGAAAAGGCCATGAAGGTGGACATGGACATCTGTCGCCGGATCGATATCACGGCCAAGCTGTGCGATGTCGCACAGCAACGGAACTCGGAAGACGTGTCCAAGATCTTCCAGGTGAATAGGGTCGCCCTGCTCACCAGCCGCCACTCCCCCCTGCCACTGCCCCGTCCCAGAGTGCCCGGCCTCTACCCTGCATGGCCAGGCCCTCTTCCCCTACAGTCCCACCCACTCCCCTTCTCCCAGAGCTAGCTTCGGCCCCCACTCTGGCCTCCCCAGGACAACACAGAGTCAGGGACCCGGCGACTCGTAGGCTTGTCGGGCTGAATGCTTCATCCTGTGGCTGAGGAGGCCACTCGCCCGGTGGGGGGACGTGACAGGCTCAGGGAGGGACAGGCCCACCTGGGACTGGCACTCAGGTCTCCTGACCCTCGGGGTCTTGGTCCACGGGCCGCTGGGTGCTGTCGCCAAGGTTGAGAGCCCTGGCCAGGCTGTGGGAGCGCCGGGTGAGCTGGCTCAGCCCTGGTAGATGAGCCTCAGAATTCCCAAGAGGAGCTGATGGCCTGTTTTTTGTTCCCACCGAAGAGTCTCTCAGGGCCCACCCCCAGCCCTCAAGGAACAAGTGTGTGTCCTGAGACAAGGCAATGGGGCAGTTAGCACTGGTGGGCTGTCCTCCAGGGAGGGCTTGGGGGCTAGTCCAGCGGCTTGAAGGGCACGTGTCATTCTCCAGAGGCCGCTTCTTGAATTCTGGGTCGTGGTTTGGCTTTTGCTTGAGCCCAGGGCATTCCAGCGTGTTGTTGCTTTAAGTGTGTGACTTTGGGTGTAACGGGAGAGATCTGGGCTCGTCCACCTCTGTGCCTGCTGGCTGCCCCTCTGCTGGGAAGCAGGGGGTGACCATTCCAGGCTTTGTTTGGTTTGCTCGTGTCTTGTCTGCTTGGAGTGGAGGAAGCTTGGTGACCCTCGGGCTGCCTGCCCATTGCCTTTGCATGTGAGCAGGAGGGCTCTGAAGCATGGAGCCCTCTGGGCCTCTGTGAAGGGTTCTCTCTCTCTCTGGCTGGCTCTGAGACATCCCAGGGGACTCTGCACCCCGGTCTGGCCCACTGGTCTCCCCAGATCCTGCAGCTGCTGCTCTGATGAAGGGCCCAGCTGAGCCGGCCCACCCACCGCGGGAGGGAAGGGGCCAGGCCGTCTGACCTCCCTCCTGCATGTGTCCCACCTCATGCTTCCTGCTAACGCCGCCTGCTTCTCAGAGGAGCTCCGCATCTTTCCCGGCAGTGGCCGCCCCAGCCACGCTCCATCCATCCTGCGGGGTGCTGACTCCCTTCCCAGCCCACCCTCCCTCCCGGCAGAGGCTCCCACTTACCTCCATCTCTTCCCTCCCGGGTCAGGTGGTCCCCAAAAAGAAAGAGCGTAAGGTGGCTTCGGACGACGACATCTCCGAGCAGGATGGGGAGGTGAACCGGTTCTCGGACGACGAGGTCGGCTCCATGAACATCACAGACGAGATGAAACGCGTGTTCAACCAGCTGTGAGTATCTCCGCTGCCCTGGCCCCCGGGGCTCCGCTCCACCTGTCCAGGCTGCTGGGGGCAGGGCTGCAAACGGGTGGCCTGCTCTGACAGTGCCTTGTCTGGCCGGCATGGGGTTCTGAAAGAATTTGGATTTAGTCTCAGCGTTCATAATTTGGGGAGTTCCACATGTTCAGAAGAGCCTAAATGGTAGCAGTGGGTCCTGTGGGCTCAAGCCTTACACTCCGACCGGTTGTCCCCGGGGTGGGATCGCTGGGCCCATCGCCGCACTGGGGCCCACCATGCTGGCCGAGGGCGGGCTCCCGACAGCCACTGAGCATCCTCCGTGGGCGGGTGGCTTTACAGATGAGGCTTCGGTGACTCCAGACAGTCAGCCGAGGAGGTTGGATTACCACATCCCTTGGTACACGAGGATGCGGAGACGCACAGACAGGAGGCACTTGGCCACAACTGCTCCACTTGTGTGGGCCGGAGCTGAGGTTCAGAGCCAGGCCTGTCTGCCGCCCGGGTTCCGTCCCGGAGATGCTGCGGGTTAGCGGTGGAGTCCGGGACTGGCTCTGGTCCGTGGTGGGCTGGAGCCGGCCCGCAGCGGCTCATGAAAGCCGATCGCGCATGCGGCCGCCCGCTCCAGGTTCAGCCATGGCACAGAAGTAGCTGAAAATTCGCCCCAGTGGGACATTGGCAGATACTTGCCCTCAGGGCTACCCTCCCCTCCGCTGCCAAAAGCTGGTTTACTCGAACCTCATTGGATGGAGTCGCCTGGGGCAGGGAGACACTGTGGCCTTGGTCTGTCCAGGGCCATATTCTCCATCCGAATCTGTCTTTGACTCTAGTCCACACGGTGCCCTGAGGTGGGGTGGGGGAGGGGAGAGGAGGGTGCCCCTGCGGGCGTTAGGTGACTTGCCTGAGGGTTTGGAGTCGGAGGGTTGGGCTGCGACAGGACCTCTGGGGCCCACATTTATTTCCTCCTGCCCCTCTGGTGGCTCTTGCCTGTTCTGTCTCTGGAGCCCCTTGCAGTTGGGCGCCTGAGCACTGAGAACTCCGCTTTCCCCCAGGACTCTGGGTTTCCAACAGCAGGGCTATGTTTGAGCTCTTGGCTCTAAGGAGCCGTCACAAAACCCCACAGAACCCCTCCCCAGGGGCTCGTGTCGTTTAGGCAGTGGTCTCTGACATTGTACTCGGTTCAGAAGCTGGGGCACGGGTCTCCCCCGCCTGCCTCCTGCAGAGCCCTGGGTCTGGCTTGGCATTACAGAGTCCAAAGGCCACTCAGCCCAGCCCTTTCACATTCAGATAGGGAAACTGAGGTTCAGAGGAGCGTGCCAGGAGTTGGAACAGAGCTGGGCCCCTGGCCCGCAGTTGAGTCCTTTGTCCCCAGCTAGCTGTCTTTGCGTTCAGAAGAGAGTCGCCCTCTGCCCTCTCTGCAATACCATCTCTGGCCTGGTCCCTTTGCCTCTGAGCCGGATGACTCTTAGGGAGGCAGGAGTCAGACCCCGGTGGGGATGGGTTTGTGTGACACTTTCTTGTACGTGTCATTCCCTGGGAACAGAACTGAGGTGGCGCTCGCTGTGTTTTGGGGGCTTGCTGTTGGAGCGGGACAAGGAGACTCCTGGACTCCTGATTCCGTCTTCCGACATCCTCTCCAAATGTCGTGTTCTCATCCTTTGGTGATGACAGGGGCTGTGGAAGGGGACCCTTGATTGGATCCAGGTTTTCTGAACGTGGCGCTGGGCGTTCCTGAGCCTGAGGCGGGATTGTCCACCCCACACACCCAGGCTGGGTTCATTTGGGTGAATTAAAGGGCTTCTCTGAAGAAATTGCCCCTGTTTGCAGAAAGTTCCCAAGGGATAGTTAGGCTGCCTGGGAATGGGCTGGGCTGAAAGGAACAGTTCCAAGAGCTGGGTCTGGGGACTCCCTGGCAGCACTACTATTGTACAAAGGAGGTCTCATGCAAAATCGGGTGCCTGGGGTTGACAGGTCTGAACTAGGTTCAGATAGTATCCAAGTAGATT
Organism: Callorhinus ursinus; assembly: GCF_003265705.2. NCBI lineage: Eukaryota > Metazoa > Chordata > Mammalia > Carnivora > Otariidae > Callorhinus > Callorhinus ursinus. The sequence goes on from NW_027397080.1 coordinate 23,335,133, forward strand.
TATTGGATTGTAAGGTTGTTTGGTTTAAAAAAAAAAAAAAATATATATATATGTATATATATATCTCCTTTGATCATCCCCTCCACCCTTGCAGTTCTAGCCAAGGCCATGCTGACCCCACCCTGGGCAGGGCCCTGAACGCCGCCTCCCATATCTCCACCGGCTATGGGCTGGGCTGAGACCCAAGCCAGAGGCTGCCCCCCGCCAGTTCCCCTGAAGTCTTTGAATAATGTGCCCCATGTCAGGGCTGTTTTGTTTTGATCAAAATCTGTTGCTTGGGCTTCAGACCAAGGAGAAGGGGAGGAATTTGCTACTTTCCCTGCACCATGGCCAGTTCCTCAGCCCTGCCCTCCCGATCTCCTGACCCCTTTCTCTTGCCCATCTTCCTGTCCTTTCTGGCTTCCCATTCCTCAGCTGGGGTTTCCTTCAGATCCCAGACGCTAGAAAGGAAGTGAAGTCAGCGGTCAAGTATGTGTTGCGGTGACGGTGGACCCCAGGGGCTAATCTGGAGCTAGTCCAGGCCAGCAGCGCCTTCTTATGCTGCTCTGCCCCCCCCCCCCCCCCCCCCCCCCCCCCCCCCCCCCCCCCCCCCCCC
>NW_027397080.1:23335827-23479025 GCF_003265705.2 Callorhinus ursinus
CCCCCCCCCCCCCCCCCCCCCCCCCCCCCCCCCCGGCTCTGGTCCCTGGGCTCATGGAGCCACCTATAGGCTCTAGCAGAAACTGCTTTTTGGTGGGGGACCTGGCTCCAGGGGGTGCTCTAGGCAGCTTTTAACCAGAAATTCTTGGGCCCTGCCCGGTGGCCCCACAGCCTGATCCGTTGTGGGACGGTAGGGAGCAGTGCCCTGGGGGATTGGGGGTGTTGACAGAGAGCCCTGGGACCCACATTCTCCTCTGTGGCTCATTCGATCCATCAATTGATTTAAGCCCTGTAGACATCAGCCATCCCATCTGATCAAGTTCCCCTTCAGCTGGGGGAACCAAGGCATCTCCAGAAACCCCTCAGTCCCAGGCAAGCCTCTATGGTCCGTTACCCTACTTCCAGTTCCAGTGAATAGGGAAGCCCTGAATTTGTTCAGGCTTTGAATCCAAGCCCGATTTCAAGCATGTATTGGTCCAGAAGTCTACCTAATCCCTGTGCCCTTCAGTTTCCTCATCTGTGAAATGGGACTAAGAATCATGCTTGTCTCATAGGAATGTTAGGAGGAGGGAATGAAGTGCAGTTTTAATGTATGCTAGTGGCCAGTCCTGCACCCAGCACGTAACGGGTGCTTGATGTGTTCTGCTGGGGGACGAAAATGCCGTAGGAGACATCTGGCTTTCTGTCCCAGTTTCTGTGACAGGCTAGCAGTGTGACTTTGGACAAGTGGGTTATTCTTTCTGAGCTGCAGTTTCCTCATCTGTAAAATGGGCATGATATCAACCTTTCCAAGTTGTGGAGAAGACTGTAGACATCGCGTCTTGCAGAGTAGGGGCTCCAGAAATGAGCTGTTACATGAACGAAAACAGTCACCAGATTGGAGTGGGGAGGAAAATACCTTTAGTCTCCACTGATTAAAGACTGGCATCTTTACAAAGAGACATTTAAAACGGTATAAGTAATATATCAGTACTTTCTGCGTTTTTTTTTTTTTTTTTAGATTTTATTTATTTATTTAACAGAGAGAGACACAGTGAGAGAGGGAACACAGGCCGGGGGAGTGGGAGAGGGAGAAGCAGTCTTCCTGCTGAGCAGGGAGCCCGATGGGGGGCTTGATCCCAGGACCCTGGGATCATGACCCGAGCCGAAGGCAGATGCTTAACGACTGAGCCACCCAGGCGCCCCACTTTCTGCATTTTAAAAGAGCTAACCCCGCCCCGGATAAGGCATGTGTCTCCTTTGGCCGGCACCCCGTCTGTGTGGGACGGCTGCCTGGCAGAAGCGTACCCATTGGGGCGGTGCCCCTTTCTCCCCCGACCCAGCCCAGCCTCTGGAGCCGGGCTTCAGGTCAGCCCTGTCCTCTGCTGTCACCCCACAGGCGGGAGACCTTCGATTTTGACGATGACTGTGACAGCCTGACGTGGGAAGAGAATGAAGACACACTGCTGCTCTGGGAGGACTTCACCAACTGCAACCCAACCATTGACCTGCAGGGCGAGGTGAGCCCCTGGCCTGGTTGCCCTCCCCTGTCCCCGCTCATTCCGGCAACCCGCGCCACCCGGCTCATTGTCCCCTGTGCTCTGTGTCCCCAGCAAGAGGAAAACTTGGGCAACTTGATCCACGAGACAGAATCCTTCTTCAAGACGAGAGACAAGGAGTACCAGGAAACGATTGGCCAGATCGAGGTGAGGGCTCGGGCTCTGGAGCCCTCTGGTGAGGCTCCTGCGATGCGGGGTCTCGATTGTTAGTTGAGGGGGATGGGGGTGCTGGACGGGTGCAGCGGGCACAAGGTTGTGAGTTGGAGGCCTGCGGTTCCCTGCCTGGCGCTGGGCAGGTCCTGCCCCTCCTAGGGCCTTGGTTTTCTCGGGTGTAAAATAGATCACATGGGGGTGGTGATCCCTGTCTGTCCCAGAGAGTTTTTTAAGTTACTCAATGGAGATAGTGATCCCAAACAATGAGAGAAGACGTTTGAGTGACATCGAGTGACGCTAGGCACTCAGTAAGCCTCCCTGGTACCCACATGCCCTCTGTACATCCTAGAGGTAGCTAGGCGCCTCCAGCCCGCGCGGTGGGTACCATGTACTCCATTGTGCAGAGGAGGGGATGAGAATGACAGAGACCCAAGTGGCTGGCCCAAGGCCTCCAGCTGGGAAGCAGCCTTCAAGCCTGCTGTCTGCATTCTAGATCCTGTGCACTTGGCCACATCTTTCAGTGAGAGTGACTGCTGGAGAAGGAGAAGGCCGGCTCCTTCCCCGGGGGCTGTGTCATTGGTAGAGGACAAGGGTCAGAAACATAACGGAGACCTGAGAACTTTCCTACGCAAGTCCATGGAAAGCAGTGTGGGATGCTGAGCGGGGTGGAGTTGGTAGACCTGGCGAAGGCAACCCCTAGGCTTGCCAAGCAGCCATTTCCCTTTCAGTGGAAGCAGTTCTGGGGGCTGGGGGCTGGCAGGCAGGGAGCGGAGGGCATGACATCCTTGGGGGGTGGGGTGAGGGGGCTTGGCACTGTCACCATCAAGGACGTGTGGAGGAAGTGGCCGAGGGTTCCGGAATGAGGGTGACTTGGCCTCATCTTTCTCCCACCTGCGGCCTTTCAGCTGGAGCTGGCCACGGCCAAGAGTGACATGAACCGGCACTTGCATGAGTACATGGAGATGTGCAGCATGAAGCGCGGGCTGGACGTGCAGATGGAGACCTGCCGCCGGCTCATCAAAGGCTCTGCAGACAGGTACCCAGTCCCGTCCTCCCTGCGGGTTCAGCGATTGTGTCCTTGGGGGGTATCTGTGGGGCTGCAACTTACAGCCTGGACCATTTCATCTGCCCAGCCCACCTGTGCACCCGTCCACCCCTCCCTCCATGTGCATCCAGTATTAGCCACCTGCTGTGTGCTGGATGACTTATGTGTCTGATCGCGTATAGATCTCTCGGCAGCTACTTGTCACGTCCAAGGCCTGCTCTGTGCCAGGCTGTGGGGACAGTGATGCACAGAACAGCCAAGCCCCTGCCCTCTTGGGGCTCATGCCACACTTTCTGCCCAGGTGTTGGGCGGAGGAGGTATGCAGGGCACTCCTCTCCACTGCCGGTGGGGCTCCTAGTGTCCGGGGGAAGCAATTTCCCTTCCTTTCCTGTCCTCCGACCAAGGGCCACTGGGTCTGTCCCCAGGAGACTGACGAGCCTCAGGCCCCTTGTATTTGCCAGGGAACGCCAAAACAAAGACAGAGCCCCCTGCCTTCTAGGAACGCGCACCTTTTGTGGGGAGACAGATAGGCCAGTAACAAAATGAGATGATACGTGAAAAGTGCTGGGCACAAAGCACAGATGTGTTCATTGTAATCGTTCCTCTTTTATGACTGTGGTTCAGGCTATAAGAGAGGGAGGGGCAGCCCGGTGGGGAGCTGCGTGGGGGGCCCTGGGCTTAGCATGTCATCCCTTTAGCTCACTGTGGCCCGCGGAACCCATTGTCATCACGTGCATGTTCAGATGGAGGAGCAGGTTAAACAGCTTGCCCACGGCCCCCCGGCTCATCAGAGAGAGGGCCAGAATCTGAACCCAGTACTACTAGCCACTCTCCTGTATGGCCTCTTGAGCTCTGAGTTAATTGGGGTTTACTGAGCACCTACTCTGTGCACAGACCTGCGTTAGGTGTTTGGAGCGTAGGACTGGAGCTTGATCCATGGTTCCTGCTCCCAGGGAGCTCTCGGCACCCAGAGCAATTAAGAGGCAGTGCGGGGGGTCCCGAGAGGTCTTGAGGGCCACGTTCAACTCGTGAGCTTAGAAGAGTCTAAGGAAAGCAGAGCGAGGGCGGGGTCTCAGGGCAGGATCATCGATGATTAGATTTTATACAAGGGGCTGCTCAGTCTTTCCTGGCCCTTGCCTCCCTTCAGGAGTCCCCAGGCTGCCCTCTGCATGACCCCCGTTCTCTCATGCTTTCCAGGAATTCACCGTCGCCCAGCTCCGTGGCCAGCAGTGACTCAGGAAGTACAGACGAGATCCAGGATGAGTTTGAGCGGGAGGCGGATGTGGAACCCATGGTCAGCTGATGACGGAGGCCCCCAGTGCCTGCTGGTCTTGGTGATGGGGCCTCTGCCCCCACTCCCCGTGGGGCCAGGAAGGCTCCTCGGAGTGGGGCTCCGGTCCTCACCACACAGACTCCCTCTGCCCTCCCTTCTCTGGAGGCCCCGAGGGACCGCTGCTTCCTTCCTTCCACCCCACCACCAACCAGTGCCCCTTCTCCATCCACCCACCCAAGGAATGGTGCTGTCAATTTCTATTGTTCTCCACATTACAAATGCAGACTTCTGTCCGGACGATGCAGTGTTAACTGTGCCTTTTCCCTTAAGCTGAGCCACTTTGAGCTCCAAAGAATTCTTCCTAGCAGGTGTTTTTATACAAAACTCTAAGGTGAGGGCGGGGCCCCTGGCGTGGTATAATGTGGATTTCTACCCTCCCACCTGCTCCTCTGATTGGCCATGAGCTCTGCCCTCCCCTCCTCTGCCCGGCCAGTGCCAGTTGGCCTTGGGGTGGTCCACCTCCCCACCCACCAGGAAGGAGCTGTTTGCCTTTGCAACGTTTCCAGGTCTGGGTGGGGGGCCCCCCAAGTGTTTTTACTTACTGACAAGAGAGAAAAGACGGAAGGAGGGAGGGAAGACAAAATTTTATTTTCTTTCTGGATCGAGTGGCGAAGCGGAGGGACAAGGCACTGTGGGGGAAAGTGGAGTCTCACTGTGTTTAAACTACTATGCAAACAAAACAAAACAAAACAAAAAAAAAGCAGCTTGCCTTATATCATTGTGGAAGGTAGGCCCTCGCCCAGACTCCTGGTTTTCCCCTGGAGCTGGGAGAGAGGCCGATGCTAGGGTGATCTCTCTCGCAGCCTCTGAGGGTGAGCACTGACTCGGGAGTGGGGTTTCTGTCAAGGTCGGTAGTGAGGCCGGGGGCCTGCAAGGCCATCGGCCCACCTGACTGCTTGCTTTCTTGGGACCTTTGTGGGGTGGGAGGGGTCTTTTATTGCCCTGATGACTTGATGTTTTTCTCTCCCTTCCCAGCCAATGATAAGGGACTATAGATCTGTAATTTCTCTGTGAGAAAGCCTGAAGGGGGCCGGGCCTGGTATCCACCCCCTCCACAATGGAACTGGGCTGTACCGCCTGCCGCCATCTTGGTTGGTTCTCCACTGCCCCCCGGTCGCCGGCTGTTTGGCCACCGGCAGGCACTGGAAAGGGAGGGGGAGGGAGGCAGTGAGGGCTGCTGGCTAATCAGAGGAGGCAGGAGTGGAGCTGGAGTGAGAACCATCCTTTGTTCTGCTCACGGACATATGCAAGCCTGTTCCATACTTCACTCGATTGACCGACCAGTGGGGAGTTAATCTGAGCCAGTATCTCCCCAAGACTTGGGTGGGCCTGTGTCAGAAGGCACTGTGATGAGGCCACCTGTCAGATCTCAGCTTGGAGCCAGCCGAGCAGGTTTTGCTTTTTTTAAAAAAAATTTCTTTTTGTACCCACTCCTGTGGGTGTGATTGCTGGTTTTTGTTTTTTTATTGGCCCAGGAGCTCCCCCTGGAGGTCCAAGGAGCAAAATGTGCCCGAGGCCCAGAACTGCCCACCTACCGCTCTCCTGTGGAGGCGGAGGAGGGACTCTGGCTTTAAATAGGATTGCAGCCCCCTGTCTTTCTTCCTCAGGGTACCAGCGACCTGTAAGGGCCTTCTCTCTCTTCCGTTTCCCCACCTGTTTTGCAGTCTTAAAACCGTTGTACATAATACTCAGATATATATATATATATATATATATATATATATATATATATATATGGAGAGAGAGTGTATGTTAGTGACTGTATGTAATTTTTATTTATCAGAACTTGGTGGCCTTTATTGTGAGTCCCCACCCCCCCCTTTTTTTTCTGTTGTGGTTGTCGCAGGAACCTGCTGGTTCCCTGTGGCGGTCTGGCCGAGAGGCTTCCGTTCCCAGCCAAACAGTCCCTGGGTAGGTACGCGGAGGGACCATGGGTTCAGAGGAGAGACAGCCCCTTCCCCTCCTCCTCACTGACCCTTGTTCTAAAGGTTACAGGGTTCAAACATAACCTGATTATTTTTGTCGTTAGTGTTATTGTTGTCTTAGTTTTAGTCTTATTGTAACCAAAGGTTATCAGAGCCAGTCGGGCTTGGACCTCAGCTGCTGGAAAGATTTTCCGTTTCCGGGAGGACACCACCCAGCCCCCGCCCCCGGCCTCCCTCTGTCCAGGGCTGAGGGGGGTAAGGGAATGGCGTGGTTTGGGAGGCAGAGCAGAGGTCAGCCCCGGGTTGTTTCTCAAGGTGGTGGGGAGGGTGGCAGACCTATCTTTAGTGTTAAGACATAAGGCAGCAGTGTAAGTATAACTTACTTATAAGTTATATAGTATATATAGTGTAACTAAGGGGACCTCGGCAGTCAGCGTTGGGTGGTTATGTATGCTTTCCCCCTCACGTACGTGTACCTGTACACGTTTGCCTCTGGGACTGGGGTGCTCGAAGTTTGTCCAGGGAGTATGGAAATGGCAGGAGCCCGAGATAGACGCTGGCCGAGCAGCTCCTTCCTGCTGGTTTTCCATAGCTGCCCTCCCCTGGGGAGCAAGGATTGGGGCAGGTGGATGGGGGTGGGGGACGGCAAGGGTGTGGCAGACCAGCCTCCTGGGTCTGGGCCCGGCTGCTTCTCTCTCTCCCCACCAAGTTCTTTTTTGAGTTTGTTGCCAGTGGGCCCTTGCTCGTGACCTCGCCATGAGCCCACAGCTTGCCAGGAAAGACCCCAACGCTCGCTGGGGCAGCACCGGGTCCAGTTGGGATGAACTGGTCCATCCTTTGTAAAGCTGTAAATACTAAAATTTCTATTTCTAAGCCCAGTGTCATATTGACATTGGTATTTTAAGGTTGTTCTCAGATGGGCTCTCCTGTGCTGCCCTCTCTCACTCTCCTATTTTTGGGGGTTTTATAAAAAGAGAGGATTGGGGAGGGGCAGGGAGAGTAGCTTCCTTTTGGCTCCCTGGTTGTGGAAGACATGCGCACGCATGCACGCACGCACGCACATATACACACACACTCCTCTGAGACTCCGAACAGGGGAAAAAAAAATCATTGGCAAGTGAACACACCTTGTTTTCTTGTAGCAATATATCTTGAGGTCTTTGAAGGGCGGACTTAGCTCTGACCTACGGAGAAGCAAACCACTTTGGCTTGGAATGGGGGAGAGGGTGTGGGGTAGGGGGTAATATAAGGTGTAACTTAAGCTAAATGTAATGTATTTATAAAGTAAGAGATTCTCATCTATTTTTATGAAAGGAAAGGGTTTTTAAATTTAGGGTAGGCAGTTAGGGTAGCCCTGTGTTGTCCTGTGAACAAGAAATGCATGTCGCTGCTGGACTGAATATAATCAGTGCCCCTCTACCTCCCCGGTCTCACCGCCCACTCACCTGTACCCGTGAGTGGCTTCAGCAGAGCCTAGGTCCCACTTCACCCCATTTCCCTGTTCCTTGACCCCCCAGCTCCTTGGTCCTTGAAAGTCTCTGGCGGGGGGCACTTGTGGAAGTGGGTGGGCCGTGGGGAATTCAGAATTGAGGTGGGTGGGGAGGAGGGGAAAGGGGGGCACCAGGTAGGGGACAAGCTTGGCTTCAGAGGGTGGCCTCTGATTGGTGACTCATGCTCTGGTCTGCCAAGGTCCAGTTCCAAGTCAGCTGTGTTTGGGAGAGGTTGAGAAGCAGCGGACTGTGGGTGGCCATGGGACTGTTGGTTCAGGGAGCACTCGGCTTCCTTGGGGCCTGGGCCCTGGTGGGTCCCAGGTGGTCAGGCCGCTGGAGCAGGAATGGAAGGGCCAGGAGATGCCCACCACCCAGCCCCAGCTGTGCCTACTCCAGGCCTCGGCCTGGGCTACAGTCGTTGATGTGCTCCTCCAGGTCCTGGGGCAGGAACCGGGGTGCTGGGACTTCCTCAGACCTGGGTTCACCATCTCGAGACACCGAGCTCTCATTCTGGAAGGGCATTCTCCTGACGGGAGTCCGGAGGCAGCTGGGTGGGTATGGGTAGAGACAAATTCTCTCTGAAAGGGATTTTTTCTTGGCTGGAGGATTTCCAGGTTCAGGGTGGACTGTGTGTTGGTCTTGGGCAAATCCCTCACCATTCCCACTGCCGGGCCCTCAAAGAAAGGAGGCAAGGCACCATCCCCACCCCCGGCAAGACCCCTTCGTGGACATTTTAGCATCTACCTGATTTTTAGCCCCATCCAGGGAGACTTTATATCCTGAAGTTCCACCCCACCCCACTGTTGCTGTTTGTCTGCCAGTTGGGTCTAGTGTCAAGGGGGAAGGGGGGGTTTATACTCATTGAAAGACTACTGATCCTACCGGAAACCAACCTGTTTACTGTACTGTTGTAAATATCATGCCCTTTATATCCTGTATATTGGCTTCTTTTAAATAAAGTGAAATGTCTTAGAATTGAGGGTGTTGCTTTTTTTTTTTTTTAATTGAGGATGAAGTGGTGATGGGGGAGGGTCAGGAAAGACTGAGGGCCGCATAAACACCGAAACAAAGTCATTAGCCAGTTTGTGATAAAAGAGGGAAATTTCACATCCCCTGTTATATGGGCCCTCACTATGAAATCTTTGGAAGGCAACAGAGTGGGATTTGTTATCATACGCACTTTGCGGAAGGGGAAGAGCGAGCCAGAGAGCTCACAGGCTGAGTAACTGGCATCCCCTGGTTTGCAGCTGAGGTCCTGCTAATCATAAAGGCCCCCGTTGGTTTAACCTCCTTTTAAGGTGCCCTTGAGGGGCCACCTTCTGGGACTCTGGATTTGACACTGTCCAGTGTTCTCGTTTCTTCTCGTTAATGGCCAAATTCGGGGAGACACTGCCTCCTGTGAGCAGGCCCTGCTCCCCACTAGGGTCTTCTCTAAGGATTCAGAGAGACAACTGCCAATTCCAGGCTATTTTTTACCATCTTTAAGACCTGCACTTGATGGAACTTCCCACTTTTTAAATTCCCCAGTGTCTTAAAGGGTGTGACTTGGAGAAAGAGGAGTAGCGTGAACTAATGCGGGCGGTACCCCCTTCTACAGAAATGGAAACCGAGGCCCAGGGAAATGAGCTGTTTTGCCAATGTCTTAGGGAGGAACCACGATCAGCATCCACACTCTCACTCCTCAACAGGTTCTCCGTTGCCCTTGGAAAATGTTCTAAAAGCTTCAACTAATTTAGGAATGGAATGAATCCCGAAGAGCCTGCCATCAGGAAGCCTTCAGAATCCGATACTTTAAAAGATTTATTTATGGGGCGCCTGGGCAGCTCAGTCGTTAAGCGTCTGCCTTCGGCTCAGGTCATCGTCCCGGGGTCCTGGGGTCGAGCCCCCCATCGGGCTCCCTGCTCGGCGGGAGGCCTGCTTCTCCCTCTCCCACTCCCCCTGCTTGTGTTCCCTCTCTCGCTGTGTCTCTCTCTGTCAAATAAATAAAATCTTTAAAAAACAAAATAAAAGATGTATTTATTTGTGAGACCGAGAGCGAGCATCAGCAGGCGGGTGGGGTGGGGTTGGGTGGGGTTGGGTGGGGAGGGGCAGAGGGAAAGAGTCTCAGGCAGACTCCTGGCTGAGTGTGGAGGCTGATCTGGGGGCTCCATTTCACCACCCTGAGATCATGACCTGAGCTGAGATCATGAGTAGGTCGCTTAACCCACTGAGTCACCCAGGCCACCCCCAGAATCTGAGTTTTAAATAAAGTGTTCAAGCAAACAACTTCTCCAAGAGAAAACCAAAATTTTGACAGCGGGGGTGGGGGGGTGGGGTTAGTGGGTGAGATGGAGCACCTGGACAACCGGTTCTGAGTGTTACAGGATATCTTTTCCTTCGGTGCCCGTAGTTCTAGGTCAGGCTGCTTGGAAGAATGAAGACGTAGACCAGTCAGAGTGGTGGGCAGCAAAGCAAGGTTTATTGAGCCACAGTAAAGTTTATTGAATGATAGAGTACAAAGCTCCCAAAGAGGGAGGGGACCCGAGAGGATTGCCGATTTGGCATTTAGATCTAGGGGTTTTATGGACTTTGTTGGTGGGCTATTTTAATCTGATCAACCCTCCATGTGCCTGTCATCTATTTGTCACAATGGGAAAGGATGGAGGGCTCCTTCCAGGGTGGTGTAAAATCCTTTTAAGGGTGGTTTCCTCTTAGGGTGGGGCCCCTCGTCCCTACCTGCCTTTCTTCCAACTATCCTTCATCACGAGGTCAGGGGCTTTGAAGAGAAAGCTAATCGTGGACCGGCTGGGTTTTATCCCTCACTGATTCTAGTCCGCCGGGAAGCCGGCCGATTTATCTAAGCGCCAGGCCCCAAGGTGCGGGGTGGCTGGGTGCCGACCAGAGGGAGGCTGGAGGCAGGGTCGGTAGGCTCATCCCAGGGGCTGCAGCCCCCCGGGTGGAGGCACGGGGCTGGCCGTGGGGATGGCCACCCGGCCAAGGGCAGACCCACCGATCAGGCCGAGATGCTAGCTAGCGACACCTGACGCACCGACCCGCTGTCCTTCCACGGCTCCTCCCACGTGTCCCATTCCGGCTCTCTCATTGGCTCTTTCCGCCCTCGCCGGCCGGAGAAGGCTGGCCCAAGACCGCCCATCCGATTGGCCCACAATCTTCGGTGTGTCATTCTGATTGGTCGAGGAGGCTCACGCCCCCTCTCCCCGCCCCCCCGGAGGGCGGCTGGGCATACCATAACAGGCAAAGGGGAAACGTATAAATGTCAAACTTCTCTTTGGGGCTGCCTTGTCCTGTGTCGCATACTTGCCTCTGCAGTGCCCTCGAAATCAGAGTTATCGTATTAACAGGAGGAAATACGGGGTCATTTCGGGTGAGCCCTACGCGGAGGACGGCGTGTGACCCGTCCCCCCCGCCCGCCGAGGTGGTACGCTCCCGGCGGGGCTCCGCCTTCTGGTCGCGCCCCAGGCTCAAGGTCTGTGAACAACCCGGGGGGCTCACCGTCCGCGAACAGTTCCGCCGCGAGCTCGAGATGCTGCTGCTCGGGCCAGCGCTCCGCCGTGCCCTGCTGGCCCGCCCCTGGAGGGAACCCGGGTGAGTGCGCCCCGGGCCCGCGGCGGGCGGGAGGGGGGTGCCCGGGCGCCTTTCCCTGCCAGATCCCCGCCGCGATCCCGAGGGTTCCCCCCGCCGGGGGTCCCTTCCTCTAGCCCTCTGCCCCTCACCCAGGCCGTCCTCCCGCTGCGACCGCCCCCCCCGTCTCTTTCCTTCCGCGAGGGGGACCCCTCCCGGATCCCACGCTCGGAAAGTCACCTTCTTCGCGCTCGTCTTCCTCCTAATGGGAACCCACCGACAGAATGCATCTCGATTTTTCGCACAGCGCTTCTCAGCTCCCCGTCGTGGGTCTCGCGTTCAGGACTCGCCTCTGGGATTCCCTGAGTCTCCTGTCTCCTTTCTACCGGGACTCCTCTTTCCTCTTTTCCCTTTTCCAAATTAACTACTGGGCAGAAAAGGGACCCTTCCTTTTGGTAGGTGGGAGAATAATACTTAGGGAGTGCTTATAATGTACCAGACGCTGGGCTAGGCACTTGGTGCATGCCTCACTGTGACGGCTAAGGGAGAGACACTGCATGCGAAGTGCATTGAACAGTGCCTGGCACTTGGTGCCCGGTTATTATTAGTCAGATCATCGTTTATCACTCTCATTTAAACTGTGCAGGAGATTTTCCAAATTACGGGTGAAGAAACCAAGGTGTAGTTTCCGGGTGGATCTGCCCTGCGAACACCGTGTGGTGGAGTTGGGTTCCTGGACCCTTGCCCAGTCAGTGAGTGACACATGTTATTAGAACTCCTCTGGGCTAGATGGCGGGGGTGGGGTGGGTGGGTGGCGTGTAGGTGGGACACAGACCCTGTCCCAGAGGGCTCAGTCTGATGGACGGGTGTGTCTGTGGGCCTTTCAGGGCAGGGCAGCCCCCGCCCCCAGTTTTGAGTTTTGTTTGCCTGACCGCTAGGATGGTGACCAGCTCTGTCTCCCATGCTGAGCTATGCCTTTTCTAAGTTAATCAGTTTCCCAAGGGATGGTGGGGGTGGGGGGGAGAGGGTGCCCTGGGCATGGGTCACTTTCAACACTGCTGGGCGTCCTTTGTGGGTGGGGGCTTGATAGGTAAGGGCAAGGAAGGACAGGAAGAACACATGGGGGAGAAGGACTTCTCTCCCAAACCAAGGTTGGGGGCCACACTTGCCACACACACCTTCAGTGCAGTCTCTTTTGCAAACTTCTCCCTGTACTCGGGACACCCCCCCCCCCCATGGGGGGAGGAAGTCCATAGATTCATGTATTTACTGAGCACCTATTGTATGCGATGTTGTGCTAAACCCTGGAAGAGAGGGGTACCCAGGGGACTTCCCACGTGGATGGGGGCCTTTCAGAGAGTTTTTAGTTTAATGTTGTGGGGGGAGGCCTTAGCCATAAAAACCTCTAATACCTGGTAGAAAGCAATCCATATTTCTAAAAAAAAAACCATGATAGCAATAACATCAAGCGATCAAGAACCACGGACCTGGCACTGTGCTGATAAGCACTGTATTATTCCCATTTTTACAGATGGGAAACTTATCTGCCAGTTAAGGCCAATGGAGAGTGAACATAGCAGTCAGACTCCAGCTTTGTGCTCTTAATTACAGAGCCTCCGGAGTGGAGCTAAAGCGTTTTGCAACCTGCTCTGAAGGCTCAGGTTACCTCTTTCGATGGAGTAGCTGGCCCAGCGCCCTAGACAGGGTTTCTCAACCTTGGCACTATGAACATTTTGAGCTGGGTAATCCTGCGTTGTGGGGGCTGTCCTGTGCCTTGGAGAATGTTTCACAGCTTTCCTGGCTTCTGCCCATGAGATGCTGTAAGCACCCCGCAGTAGGGATAAAATAAAAATGTCAGACACTGCTGAACGTCCCCGGGGCCAAAATTGCTCCTAGCTGATAGCCCCTGCTCTAGAAAAACAGGTCTGATGTTTGGCCACTTTTTCATTTATTCAACTAATATTTCGGATGCACCTGGGGCTATTTGTGGAGAAACAGGTTTAGAACATGTTTAATAGTATCTCTCAGGGTCCTGTTTGTAAAACTAGTGCTGAGGAAAACAACCTCTTTTGAGGACCCGGTGTGGGTAATGTTCATAGTGTTTCCCTTTTTGCGTGGAGTGCCAGGAATCTCAACCAATTTTTAAAAATACCTTTTTTTCTCTCCAAATTTACTTTTATTTATTTATTTATTTAAAGGGGTGGGGGAGGTGCAGAGGGAGAGGGAGAATCTTTTTTAAGATTTTATTTATTTATTTGCCAGAAATAGAGAGTCCATGCACGCGAGAGTGAATGCGGAAGCAGGGGGAGTGGCAGGCAGAGGGAGAAGCAGGCTTCCTGCTGAGCAAGGAGCCTGATGCGGGACTCCATCCCAGGACCTTGGGATCATGACCTGAGCCAAAGGGCTTAACCGACTGAGCCACCGAGGCATCCCAGGGAGAATCTTAAGCAGCTCCACCTTACAACCCTGAGATCATGACCTGAGCTGAAATCAAGAGTTGGATACTTAAACCAAGAGCCTGAGCCACCCAGGTGCCCCTAAAAATACTCTTGATTGTGCATTTTCCTTTTTTTTTTTAAGATTTATTTATTTATTTTAGAGAGAGAGCGAGAGAGAGAGCGTGCGAGCATGAGTAGGGGGAGGGGCAGAGGGAGAGAGAGAATCCCAAGCAGGCTCCATGCCCAACACAGGGCTCATCTCACAACCCTGAGATCATGACCTGAGCTGAGATCAAGAGTTGGACGCTTAAGGGGCTGAGCCACGCAGGCCCAGGCACCCCTGTGCATTTTCTTTTTATTTAATTAATGTATGTCCATTGTAAAAAAGTATAGATAAAGCAAAAAAATCCAAAAATGGCCTGGAATCTCACTGCACAGAGGTAACCACTGTCCTCACTTCAGTTAATGAAGTGGATTATTTTACTGAGCTCCTCAGCAGCCTGTGAGAGTTTTATAGGCGTTACTATTCCCATTTCACAGATTAAACAACTAAGGTCCTTGGAAATTAAGGAAAACGTGTCTAAGGCTTTAAGCCAATAAACACCAGGCCCCAGAAGACTGCCTCCTGTCTCCTTTGGCCCTGACTTCCAGCTTTTTTCTCTATTTCATTGACTTTATCAGGGCTGTCTTCAGTTATGTCTCTGCAAATTCTCGTTGGAAAGAGCCAAGATACATATTTATATTTATATATAAATTTAATAAGTAAAAGAACTAGCCCAGGCACATAGTAGGCTTATACTGAATGTGAATTTTTCTCTATTACTTGCTTTTGTACCAGACCCTCCTGGGTGCCAGGGGTCCCCCCACCATCACGGGGCGGGCAGGCTGGAATTGGCTACTGTCCTGTTCCCTGCAAGAATCCCGGGTCACTTTGGACTCCTCGCAGCCCACCTGCCTGCTTAATTTTCAGCATTTCAGAACTCCCCAACACTTGTCCCAGCCTGCCTGCCCCTGCAATGGGCACAGGCTGGGCTGGGCAGGGGGCTGGCACATCCCATTGCTCCCTGGACCTACTCATGCAGTGCCTCTTGCCTGGAATAGTCTCCCCTGCCACCTTGGTGAACCCACGCTCACCCAGCCCGTTGTGGCCTTGGCAAGGTGGCTCTCCTTTGGCCCTTTAGTGTCCTGTCTGTTTGATGGGGAGAATCCCATAAGCCGCATAGCAGAACGATTAGAGATGATGTGACAGGTACCCATTATGTAACTGAGTGAAGGAATAACTAGAATCGACGGTGATCCTAATACTGGCTTCAGAGGTTGTTAGAATTGTTAGAACCCCCACGTGGGCTGCAGTTGTCACTGGCATACCTCGAGCGCCTGCTTCTGGTACCCAGCCCCTGGCCCGGCACACAGTAGGTGCTGCACGCTTGCTGTTGGAATGGCCCAGAGGACAGCCTGGGGTGGATTCTGGCTCCACCTCTTAGCAGCTCTGTGGCCCTGGGCAGATTATTCAACCTCCCTGTGCTGCCTGTGTTCCCATGTGCTAAAGACAGTAGTAGCCACCTCGTAGGATTGCCTTGGAGAGGAAATAAGTTCATACACAAAAACCACTTTGAAGAGTATCTGCACCTGGACAATGTTGCTTTTTTTTTTTTTTTTAATTTTACTCATTTACTTGACAGAGAGAGAGAGAGGGAAAGCACAAGCAGGGGGAGCGGCAGAGGGAGAGGGAGAAGCAGAGCTGAGCAGAGAGCCCGACTCAGGGCTCGATCCCAGGACTCTGAGGTTATGACCCGAGCCGGAGGCAGACGCTTGACCGGCTGAGCCACCCAGGCGCCCCGACGATGTTGCTTTAAGTATTATTTTGATCCCTTCCCCCAGCCATGGGCTGTCCCGAGTGATCGCCCTGGATCAGGAATATTCAGACAAGAGGGCCCCACAGTGCAAGGAAGGAGGCTGGTGTGGAGCTCGGATGCCCTCAGTGCTTTCCCATTATCCTTATTAATGACCCCGAGGCAAAACCCTTGGTGTTGGGGTTGAGCCTGCTCGCCCCAGGGGAGGGGGCAGACACCCGCCCATCTTGGCAGTTTCTTACCCCGCCCCCCCTTTCCTTTCCTGGCACGAGCTGTCAATGCCCGTGGACAGCAAGCCGCCGCCCACCTCTCATGAGCTGGGAAACGCTGGGAAGGAGGAGGATGAGCGCGTCCCCGCGGCCCTGTTGCTCAGGGGTCTCTGACAGGTGGCAGGTGCTTCTGCCGTCGTGGGCGGCTCCTGAGTGAGGAAGCCCTGGGTTCAGGTGCTGCTCTGTGGGGCAGGGAGCAGTGCCCCGGAGCCATGCGTGAGCACCCGGGATCTCAGAAGTAGTTTTCTCATCTGTAATAATAATAATAGTAGTAGTAGTAGTAGTAGTAGTAATAGTAGTAATCCTGGCCCCTTCCTCATGCATTCGTAGCTGGATTCAGGAGATAATCACTTCGCGCAGTGCCAGGCATGTTGTAAGTGCTTAATAAATATTCCTTGATGTTTCGAGGGCAATAAAGTGGAAATAGCTCAGCCTGGGCCTGATGCCCCACCCTTCTGGACCTGCCCTCGCGCCCCCCTGCACTTTCTCTCTGCTCACAGTTCACCGCCCCTTATCTCAGCGATAAGGAGGATTGGCCTTATCAGGTCCCAGATAACAGCTGGGAAAGTGTGGAAGCTCAGTGAAGCAGGGGTAGTTTCCTTTCTCCTCCTCTCCTTGGCCTTGGTCACCCCTGACCCCAGGCACTAGGGGGCCTGGTGCTGCTTCGACAGCGCTTTGGGTGTTCATTGTTTTTCTCTCCTGCCCCCCCTTTTTTTCTTGATGAGTCTGATAAAAAGGTTTATCAGTGTATTCTTTGTTTTAAAAGGTATTTCTCCAATGCTCCCGTGCGCCAGGCGGGTGTCCATGGGGAGTGGCGAGGTGGGGGGCGAGGGGGTTGGCTGATGGCCTGGCTGGAGCCACGGACAAGGCAGAGCACTGTTGGTGGTGCTGTGACTAGAGCGTGGGCTCTGAGATGACCCGATACAGCCCGTCCAGGCGCTGGAGGGTAGCGTCCCCAGCACAGAGGGCTCCAGAAAGACCCAGGTGGCTGGATGGCGGCGGACGAAGTGGGCAGGGTGGAGGGATGATGGGAAATGAGCCTGGAGGCCTCAGTAAGGATTCCGATTTTTTGTTGTAGAAGAGAGGAGAAGCCCCTGAGTAGGCAGGTTTCATTGCCCGTATCTGAGTTGTCTCTGTGCCCTTGAGACTGCTGCTGCTGGGTGAGGAATGCAGTCCTGCCTGGAAGAGGCTCCAGGTTCTGTGAGTGATTCTTCTCTGCCCTCCCCAGAGCCAAGGGAAGGGTGCTCATGTTAATCCCGAATGGCCCATGAGCCAAAATAAAAGGGGAAGAGGGGATTGGTTTTGTCAGGTGTCCTTGGATAATTTTTGGCTCCAGTTTTGACTCAGGCTGATCTTTGAATTCTGTTCCCCACATTTGGACTGATGGGCAGCTGGGCCGGGGCTTGGAGACTTTCCAGGCAGAGGGGAAGCCAGGGGGGAATGTGATCCTGTGGTCACAGTGGGCCTCTGCCCTGGGGAGGGTAGAGAGAGGCCTGCAGCATTTCTGCTTCTGACACCGCCTGGGAGGGAACAGGTTCAGGAGGGCTGGTAGCTGCTGCATTTTAAGCTGGGTGGAATGTGGTGCTAAGTTTATTCCAGCACTATCTGTTGAGTGCCCAGGCTAGCCCCTGATTGTTGTGACCTTAGGGGTGTCTGAGAACCATTTTGCCGTTGAACACCTGGCCTGGTGCGGTAACATTCTGCGTGTGTGTTTGCATACATACGTGTACATATATATATACACACATATATGAGACACATCTACGAAGACAATTTTCTTAGAAGTACAGAGCAGGAGGGGTGAGGAAGGGCAAGCACTTTGAACCCCGCAATGCCCCTGCAGGGCACACAGTACCGCCCCCATTTTTCAGGTGGGGAATCTGAGACCCACCGAGTTTGTAATAATGGGCTGATGTCTCTCGGAGCACATGGGGGTTTCGGTCCCACAGATGTCTGCTTCTGGAGCTGGGCTTTCTGCACGCCCTTCGAGCCGGGGTCCAGGCTGGGGTTGGGGCACGCACCTCCAGGCTCCCAGCCCACACTCCTTCTCAGCGGCACCCCCCTGGCTATAGCTGATTGATTGGTGGTGGGGTGCTGCTGCTGGAACCTTCCAGAGGGCCCTGGGGGCACACGCCACCCCCGCTTTCCTGACGTGTGGAGGCTTGTGGCGGCTGGAGTTTTCCAGCCTCTCTGTTCCTCCCCCACTATAGGTGGGGGGGGGTCAGTGTAGACTTGAATTTATGGGATATACCTGTAGCTTTGTGTGACTGCCTCCTCCCCTCTTCAGAGTAACCCAAGGGAAGGGCTGGTGGGAGGCTGGCCTCGCCCCACATTTCTGCCCTTGGTTAGGGGAAAGGTGGGGCCTGAGGAATGTGACCTGCCTCCTAGTGTGGGGTGGGTGCTGCCTGGGGGGTGGGGTGGGGGAGGAGGGAGAAGGCCCAGCTCACTTAGAGCCGTTAGGCAAAATCTTGGGCAACCGGGCCCTGCCCTCCTCCCTCCCGGACCGCCCGGGCCCCTCGCAGCACTTCCTGTCAACGCTTCCTGCCCCGGGCCTTTGTACTTGCTCTCCTCTGTGCCCGGAATGCTCTTCCCAGTCCTGAGATCCCCGATGGCGCTCAGAGGACGCCTCCCCTGAGAGGCCCTCCCTGATCACCTAGGCCGGAGCAGCCCTACCCTTCCCCTTACTGGTTCTCCCGCCCCCTCTGTCCTCACCTGTTTCTTGCCCATGGTCCCCACTGGAGGTGAGCTGCTTGTGATGAAGTATAGTTGGAAGAAAGGCAGGTAGGGCCAAGGCGCCCCACCCTTGAAAGGATTTTGCACCACCGTAGAGGGAGTCCTTCATCCTGTCCCACTGTGATAGGTAGATGGCAAAAAACAGATGGGACGATAGGCTCAGGGAGGATCGATCACATTAAAACAGCCCACGCACAAGCCCGTAAAAACCCCGAGACTTAGAAACTGGTGGCAACCCTCTCGGTCCCCTCTCCCTTCGGGAGCTTTGTACTGTCACTTCGCTGTCACTCAATTAACCTTGCTTTGCTGCCTACCATGCTGGTCTACCTCTTGATTCTTCGAAGCGGCCTGACTCAGAACCGCGGGGCGCCGGAAGGAAAAGGAAATCCTGCAGCCCATGCGGCCCGAGGCCTTGCTGTCATGGTCACTGCTGTCTCCAGTGTTTAGAGCAGTGTCAGAGGCAGAGCGGGTGCCCGGGAACCTTGTAGAATGAATGAAGGACCAGTCCTCATGGCCCCTGGTTTTGTGTCCTTCCTCCAGGCCTTTGGTCCGTGAGCCTCCAGACCCATTCCCAGGGAGAAAGAATAAAAAGGCCCCCCCAACACTCACAGCCCAAGTGACACTGAGGCCTGGAGGCCCCCCCCCCCCCAGCTGGGGCCCCAGTTCAGGAATGAATGATCTCACGTCTTGGCTCTTACCCACCTGCCCCCCCATCCTCAGACATGTTAGGGACGGTGGTCACCAGTGGTCACCAGTCAGTGAGGTCATAGAGTCAAGACTGAGCAAGGTCTCCGGGACAAGGAGTTCTTGGAACTCAGGACCCGGGAATTGGACCCTGAACCCTGAAAGCCGCCCTCCCCGTGGCTGTGAGCTGAGCTCAGGGGCACTCCTCCAAGGTCCCGGCCCATATCCTGGATGTTCTTGCCCACCCAGAGCTCAGCTCTTGGTGCCAAGGGAATCCCAGCTGGGTCCCATTCTGATGAAACTTGAGTTCTGGGACTGGCTGCCCTTTCAGCCCAGAGAAAGCAGTAACTCGGGGCCCTTGGGGGTAAGGGCTGCATTGTGGGGGAGGAAAGGGAGAGTCACCCCCTCCGCGTACAAAACGCTTAGGAGTGGTTTTGCATTGATTGAATTTAAACTTCAAATGGCTGTGTGGGTTTGTTTGGTGGTTCTCACTTAGTAGATGTAGAAACTGGCCCAGCGGAGGCAGGTTACGTGCCCGAGGATGCACAGTGACAGGTTTGGGCCTGGAACTTGGATTTTGGACCCCAGGGCCAGGTCTTGCCCCCCAGTTCTATACTTGCTCTGGATTTTAGGGTTCTGGGCCAACACGGGAACCCCCCCCCCCCCCCCCCCCGCCCTGGTGGAGATAGAGGGGCCGGATCTGGCTGCGGCCACCACTGACCTGTGTGCCTCTCTTCCCCGCCCCAGGCTGTGGTGGAAGCACACGGCCTCCCTGAAGGTGGCCAATGAGCCGGTCTTAGCATTCACGCAGGGCAGCCCCGAGCGAGATGCGCTGCAGAAGGTAATGGGCCGGTGGGGGCACCCAGTGGGGTTAGGGCACGGAGAGAGGACAGCCTTCAGCAGCCCCCCCAGGATGCCTCTCCATGCCTACGGCCATCACCCCCAGCCTTGGAAGGAAACTGGGTCTGGGACAGCCGTGCGTCTGGAGGACGGAGAGGCCGGGGGCAACGGAGGGGGGGGGGCAAGCCGGGCCACTCTGGGGCTCCGTCCAGGTCGGGGGTTGTAAACCCACAGACGTTTTCTGCTTAAAAACATTGTCCTGTTAATTGCCAGTATTTTAAAAATTGTGAGATGTCACGTACATTTCAGATACAGTTTTCTATTCTGTCTACAATGGGAGGACCTGGCAACCCTGGCCTCCCCTTCCGGCAGGACAGGAAGTGACGGCGGACAGGGGCTGTGTCCCGATGCCCCCTGAGCAGAGCAGATGCTCTCTGACCTCAGAGCCCTGCCCCTTCGTACTTCTGTTCCCGCCTGGGCATCTGTGTTTGCAGGCCCTGCACCGGGGTTTTAGGAGGAGCGGAGAGGAGGGAGGAAGGCCCCATCCACCCTGCTGTCCCCTCCGTAGGCCTTGAAGGACCTGAAGGGCCGGACGGAAGCCATTCCGTGTGTGGTGGGGGATGAAGAGCTGTGGACGTCAGACGTGCGCTCCCAGGTGTCGGTGAGTCCAGTGGGCCGGTGGGGCTCGGTTTCCCCCCGACCCTGGGGTCCATCCCTCAGGCAACAGATCAGCTTGTGACACAGGTCTCTGCCTCCAAAGGGGTTTATGGTCCGTTCCCTGCTTTTGAATTCTGTGTGCCGGTATAAAACTTCCAAAAGTAGTCTTGGGGGTATCACCATAAAAGATGCCGACTTCACGCCTGCCAGGAGGGAGTTAAAACAGGGACTGCCACAGCTTTGCCTTTTCTTTAGAAAATGGACCCATTGGACACCTGGAGGGTAGGAAGAAAGGACAGAATGTCAGAATTAAAGATAATCCCTCCAAAGAGCGGGCAGTCTCCAAAGCCCTGGACTCTATTTTGGAACTGCTGCTCTAGTGGAAGATAAGCTCATCTGAGGTGAGCACCTAGGATGTGGCCGGGCCTCCTCCTAGAAGCCCTCCCGCTGGAGCCGTGCTCCGTCTGCAGATACATCTGAGAGGCCCTGTCCCATCTGCACGGGCTCCTCTTTCGGTCCTTGCCACTTCTCTTCGAGGGAGGAAGAGCGGGGTGTTCGCTGCCCATTTTACAGATCAAGAGACAGGCTCAGAGATATTAAATGGCCCGCCTAGGGTGGCGCAGTTAGATCTGGACTAGGGATGATGAATCCTAACTCTCCAGAACCACGTCCCATTGATTTTGATTCAGTGCATTTTCTAGGGAGGATTTGGAAGCAGCATATTAACTCATAGAGTGCAGTAGGATCATCTTGCTGTGGCCTCCTGGTCCCGAGATGAGAACTGTGGAGCCCTACGTGCTGGAGACAGCCCAGACTTGCCTTTACTCCTCCCAGTGACCGTAGGGAAGCGAACACATCACTACACTAGTCAGAGTGTTCTTGAAATAAATTCTAGCTGCATGATGGGAGAAGCACAGCCCTTCCCCATAGCGGGCCCCGGAGAGAAATGTGTCCCGAGGGTGTCAGAAGGACGCGGCGATGTGATGAGCAGTGTCCATACAGGAGTCTCGGCTCATGCACAGAGGGTGCCTTTTGCACACTGTCACTGTGCGCAGGCCGAGGACATCCCCAAAGCCCAGCGCCTGGGGATGCCGGGAGGGGGGGGTCACCCTGCAGGTCCGTGTCTGCTGCTGGGGGAGCTTTGCCGTCTGGAGTTCAGGGTATGAATGGACACCGGCAGCTTTGTTTCCAAACCTAACGAGGGGGAGATTTCCCCTACACATTCAAATGTCTGGCTCGTCTGGAAGGTGGGGTGATGTGGCCGCACCAGGCTGGCAAGGCCACAAGGTACCACGTGGCTGGAACAAGTCCGTGGGCGGCTCTGGCGGGGGCCGGTGGTCCCCACCACCCCTAGTGCGTGATGCCAGCTCTCTGCACTCACAGCTCTTGCCTCTCTGGCCCCAGCTGGGCAGTGGCCGGCCTGCGCGTCCCTCAGGCACCTTGCCGGCACGTTTCCCTCGGCTGGGCTTTTGCTAGACCCGGGACAGTGACACGACAGCCAGCCGTTCCTAGCAGGTGCCAGAGGCCAGTGGTCTTTGATGGTTAAGAGGTTGTCACCTGCTCCGTACCCCCACCCCCGTCAGTTTGAGGGTGGGAGGGACCTGCTTTTGTGAGAGTTGGGGATCTTGACCAGGACTCGTGGCTGAGTGGACGTTTGCAGCTGGCCCGTCAGGGAGCCTGAGCCCTAGGTAGAGGACTCACCCCATCCCTTCTTGTCCCTGGCGTGGCCACAACACCTGTAGCCCAGAAAGGCTTAAAGCAAATACCCACCTCAGCTATGGAAAAAGAAAAGTGTGTGCACATGTGTGCGCACACACACATACATGTTTTGAGACCCTGTGCAGATGGGTATACGTGCAGCTTCTAGCTTTGTGTCCAGCAACCAGTTGCAAAATGAAAGCCATGGTATGTCAGCCAGGTGGCTTCTTCTGTGGCAGTGTCACCCAGAAACCTCTGTGAAGCTGGAAGAGACCCCAGCTCTTCTTTCTTGCAGGGCATGTGTAAGTCAGGATAATAAAACCCAGCCAGCCAGCCACACCTCTCGCGCCCAGGCTCAGGGCAGACGGCAGGTTCTGCCCTCTTGGAGCTGCCCTGCTGGAGAGCAGGTGGTCCTGGGTCAACAAAGAAAGAAACGGGAGTTCCAGCGGGTGAGGGACAGGGGAAGGCACAGGGACGGTGCTGGGTTTGTGGGGGCCGCATCAGGCAGGGCGGTCGGAGGGCTCCATGGAGGGGTGACCTCTGAGTCAAAGCCTGAGGATGAGGGTGGGTGGGGTTTCCCTGCCAGGCAGAGGGCTGCTCAGTCCTCGGGCCAAGTCTCGAGCTGGGAAGAGGCTCAGTGAGCTGCACAACAGAGAGGAAGCTAGCGGGGTGGAGGATTCAGGGCAGAGGGGTGGGCGGACGTGACTTCCTGAGGTTCTTACCACCTGTGCTTAGGGAACCTATTCCATGAGCTCTGGGGAGTCACTGGAGGGGGTTAAGGAGGGCCAGACTTTCCAGAAGAGCCCTGTTGTTCGTTACAAGAGAATGCTTTCTAATTTCAGGACAGCAGAGTGAAGAGGTGAGGGCTTGGCAGCACCTGTGAGTCCAGACTTAGACTTCTGGGGGTCCGGGACTCCTGGGTGGCTGGGGAGTTGGGCGGGAAGGTGGGGAGAGAGCCAGGCGAGGAGCTGGGATGCAGGGGGCCGTGAAAGAGCCGGAACAAAGCCTGGGGAATGGCAGCCCCAGGTGGGGAAGCACAGCGCACCTCTCTGGAGGGTCTGCCCACATCTGTGAGCTCCCCGCCTGCCCCCACGGTGGTGGGTGGTGGCTGCTGGCTGCCTTCGAAACCGTGGGCCTCCACTCCATGGCCCAGAAGTGGGCACTCGACCCCAGCTGGGCCGGTTGGATTTATGGCCCTAGAACTTAAAACTGGCAACAGACATCTCGCTTTGAGGGGCTGGAAGCTACGGGGAGGACACCTTCCACCTCTGAGACACGCGACACAGTGGGTCTCTTGAAAGGTGCAGGGCGCTGCCTCCCAGAGGAGGAGAGAGGACGAGAGAAGCCTCAGTTTTCCGGCCGGGCTCCTTGAGTCGTCCTGAGGCCCAGCTGCAGGTCACCCGAGTCTCCATTACGGAGGCCCCTGTGTGTAAAAGGTTCCCCTTCCTGCCCGCTGGCTGACCTTCCTGTGCCTCAGTCTTCTCATCTGTAAAATGGGGGTAGCAGTTGTGGTGCATAGGGTTGTTGTCAGGGTGAACGGATTGATCCGTGCCGAGCGCTTGGTGCCCGCGTGCAGGCCTCTGAGCAGACGTCAGCTGTGACAGAAACAGTCCCTGTTTCCCTCAGAGCCTGCAGCTGGTTCATCCAAAAAAGCATGAGGGACAGACCCGTCTGTGTTTCAAACCTCTGGAAGCCATTGACCGTGATGGCAGGAGGCTTTCTCGGGCAGGTGTAGGGTGGGTTTTCTGTGGTGTCCCTCACTTGCCAGACGGCCACACTGCCCAGCCCATAACTGAGTCCTGCCCACAGGCAAGGAAGGTCCTGAGGAGTTCACACAGCATCTTCCATGATTCCTGATGGATTTCTCCAGAAGGCGGTTTAGGGGCCAACAGTGGGCGAAGCCCCTTGATGACATTAGCCTAAGAAGCCACGTGCTCAGGGTCATTGAGCCAGGAACTGACCTACACTTTGGCTGGACCAGCAAACTCCTAGATCTGTAATTTGGGGGAGAGTAAAGGGTTGGCCCTTTTGCGGATGGGGGAGGCACATTCAGGCTCTGTCCAGATGGAACCCTGAGCAGGTGCGTGCCGGGTAAGGGTGAGGACCATCGGCCCCCAGCTCCGAGGGTTCTGAGGATGCCCCGGGAAAGAGTTGCCCACAGGAGGTGGCCTGGAGCCCCCACTACTGATCGGCGACCAGAGGGCCTGACACCCGCAGTCCTGGGAGCACAGCCTACAATCACTCAGTTCACCCGGCCCCTCAGCACTGTCCCAGCTGCCAGCTAGGGTTCTGGTCACCCTCTGGGCAGGCACTTCCCATTCTCATGGCTCGCGGTGCCTCTCTGACCTGGCCACGTGGTAACTGGGGGAGCCCAGGCGTGGGAGGCAGTGGTCGGCACGTGGCTGCTGGCATGGGGGGACCTGCGGTCCACGGGGGCATGCTGAGTCGAAGGGCCTGGCCCCGGGGTGCCTCCTCAGCCCCTGAGCATCACAGGCCAGTCTCAGGTGTGGACAGGATACAGGTGACTGCTGGGGGTTGAAATGAAGGGGCAGAGGGCCACTTTCTCCTGAACCCTAGACCAGCACTGCCCAGTAGAACTTTCTGCAGTTAGGCTGATCAGGATCCTCATGCTCTCCCACTATGGCCACCACGGGCCACGCGTGGTCGTCTGGCACGTGGAATGTGCAGGTGCAGCCGAGGAACGGGGTTGAAATGTCAGCGGGCACATGTGGCTAGTGGCTGCCACGTTTGACAGGAAAGCCCCAAACAGCCCACTGGCAGACTGCTAGGTGGCAAAAATACTGACAAGTGTGCTGGAAAGAAGGGAAGTTTCTCCCTGCTTTATTGCTTACGCTAGCATCTGGCACTGCCGGCTTCTGTTTGTAAATGTTTGTGGAGGGTCTTCCCTTTTCCATGAGTCTGTGTGGGTCCCGTGCCAAGGGCTGGAGAAGCGGTTGGTCTGTCCCCCAGGCACTCGGGACCGCAGAAATCCTGAGCGGGTCTCAATTGCAGTGCATCGTTGGGGGCCTCGCGGGGAGACAGCGCCTATGCCTGAGTCACAGCCGCGTGCCACACGCGCTCTGGCAGCATGTTCCTCTGAGCCCACTTGGGTCTTCTCCACATGCTGTGAGGCAGGGGGTCCCCATTTCCCACAGGAGGAGACTTGGAAAGGGGAGCTTACTTCCCTCCGGCCCCCAGCTAGTAGGTGGCGGGACTGGGATGCGAAGCTGTGTCTGTCTGACCACAAAGTCCACACTTTTCCTCAAAGACTGCAGTCCATGCTTTTCTCCGGGACCGTGAACCTTCCAGAGCAGGAGTGATCTTTACTCACCGAACAGCAGGTGCTCTGTAACCCTTGGTCAGAGAGATGGATGTGGGGATTAGAGGCGAGAGGGCGAGTGTGCTGAGGACTCTTGCCCGGAAGGCGAGCTCTGAGCCTGGCCACGTCCCCACCTGTCCTGGCACCTCCCTGCTGGGCAGTGACCTTGCTCTTCTCTCATCTTGCAGCCCTTCAACCATGGACACAAGGTGGCCAAGTTCTGCTATGCAGACAAGGTAAGGCCCTGGCGACTTCGGGTAGGGGCGCTGGCCCTCTGTTCCCCACTGGCTGCCGGCAAGGAGGCGGATGTCAGTTGCTGCTTCCCTCCCTGGCCGTGGGGGGTGGAGTCTTTCACGAGGCCGGGCCCGCCGGGGCTTCATTTGAGCCTGATGAGAGCTGCGTGGGCCAGGGCTGACATCCCCCGACATGCCTATGGCTGCGAGGCAGCGGGGTTTCAAAGGGGAGTAGATTCTGCAAGGCTGAGTCAGGGACATTGGAAACACCATGGATAGGAAGGCAAACAGAGGATCGGCTTCATGGAGGGACAGCGAGAGGGGTTGCGGTGCCTTGTGGCAGGAGGTCTAGGAGCTGGCTCATGGGGCAGCGAGGGCATGCTGGTGTCAGGTGAATGACTCAGGCTGTGGTTCTGGGCAGCCACCTGACCTTGAGGGCCGGCGGTGCTAGTGGGTGGATTTGGGGGCCCCAGGAGGAAGGTGAGGCCCTGATGAGACCGCAAGAGAAAGCAGAGCTCGTTTAACAGCTGAGGGACTCAGTGCCAAGTCCCTGGCATGCAGACCTACCTGGCAAGTCCCCCAGACAAGCTCGGAGCCTGGGGTGGGCCGGCAGGTGATGGGACACTGTGTTTGCCCCTGTGCGTGGGAGAGAGCACTGGAGCTAAGGGAGCCACGGGTCCCTGGGTGGAGGGTGGCCTCCAGTCTCCCTCGCCCATTCCCCTGGGGCCCTTCCCGCTGTGGGAGACAGCCCTGAACCTTTTCCTCTTCATTAGGCCCTACTCAACAAAGCCATCGAGGCCGCGTTGGCCGCCAGGAAAGAGTGGGACCTGAAGCCTGTTGCAGACCGGGCCCAGATCTTCCTGAAGGCGGCGGACATGCTGAGCGGGCCGCGCAGGGCAGAGGTCCTTGCCAAGACCATGGTGGGACAGGTGAGGTACCCGTGGGCACAGTGGGGTGGGAGTGGGGGGAGGGAGGCCATCCCACTCCATCCAATATGGCAGCCATCAGCTGGGCTGCTTCTGGGTGCCAGGACGTGCTCTGCGTGCCGGAGACTGAGGCCCCGTGCCGTCCTCCGGGCTCAGTCAGACCTCCGCAGCCCTCAGAGTGGGCTCTCTGACACCTCCAGCAGGTCACTCCAGCCTTACAAACCACCAGGGTCTCTCTCTCACTGACAGTCATGTCCCAAGTCCTGTGCCCAGCGCTCAGGGCCCTCTGTTTCCGGCCCGTGTCCAGCTCGCCGGCTGCTCTGCCCATGAGGTCACCAGTGTGGATTTAGCAGGATTCCTGGAAACTGCACGCATCCCGTCTCCCTGCCCGGCTTCTGCCCCGTGGCTCTGCCTAGAATGCTCACTCTCTCTTCTCTGTCCTGTGAACTCTTCCCTTCGAGCCCCAGCCCAGATAGCACCTCCTCTGTGAGGCTTCCAGAATCTTCTCTGTCCAAAAGGATTCGTCCCACCCCTGTGCTCCTGTAGCATGCTGTTCGTTTGCCAGTTACAGCTCAGATCGTATTGGGTATAATGAGTTCCTGTGTTTGTCACCTCTCTACAAGCTTTTTGGAGAAAGTCATCGAGTTAGCTGTTCTTTCATCTTCCTGGGCCTTGCAGCCCATCTCCCTGGAGTCAGAGAAGCTTTTTCGACTGAGTGCATGAGGAGCCAGGGAGTGGCACCAGCAGCCCCAAGTGGGGAAGGGAGCCCAGGGAGAAAGGGTTAATTTCGCCCTCCCTGGGAGGGAGCCTTAGGCCCTCAGGTCGCCCTGGCCAGGCCAGCTCCCCGTCCTGTAGTGAGGGCCCCCTCTGCTGCACGGAGGTGGCATGACAGCTCCTTACTAGCTAAGGGTCTCCTGATTCTCAGTGGCCCCTGGGGTGCTTGTGGGCTCCGCAGTGTCCCGGGGGAGCCACACACACACTCGGCGGCCAGATTAAGGTGCCTTATTGGACTAAAGAGTCAGGAGCTTGTAGGAGGTGTGGTGGCCTCACAGAGCCGGGGCCAGAGCATCTTAGCTGCTGTGGCTCCAGGTCCCAAGCAGGGTGACCACCACCAGTGACCCTGTGTGCCAAGAAGGGGCTGCCCTGATATGGAGAAGCGCCGTTCTTGCAGCCCAGAGGCCCTCCCCGACCCTTAAGTCTGTCGGGAGGAACGGGTTTGCTGTTAGGCCTCCTGCTTCTTGCTCCAAACGCCCCTAGTGGGGGCACCTGCTCACCCGGGGGGACGGAGCCACCAGCACCGTGGGCACCATGTCACCGTGGGCACACGGTCGGTGTTGGAAAAGGGCCAGCGGGAGGCATTCTCTTGCCCCTGACCCTCTGGCTGTCCGCACAGGGTAAGACGGTGATCCAGGCGGAGATCGACGCGGCGGCCGAGCTCATCGACTTCTTCCGGTTCAATGCCAAGTTTGCCGTGGAGCTAGAGGGGCAGCAGCCCCTCAGCGTGCCGCCCAGCACCAACAGCGTTGTGTACCGGGGACTGGAGGTACCCACTGGCGGCGGGGTGGGCAGGAGCCTGCAAGAGGAAGCCTCGGGCTTGGCACCACCTCCCTCTTCCCCTTCCCCAGGGCTTCGTGGCAGCCGTCTCCCCCTTTAACTTCACGGCGATCGGTGGCAACCTGGCGGGGGCGCCGGCCTTGATGGTAAGAGGATGACCTTGGTGATGAGATTGGGGAGGCGGGCGGGGGGCTCTCATTCTTGCCTCCGCAGATGACAGCCGCCCTGAAGGCAGAAGCAGTGCGGGCCCCGCCCCCCGGAAAGGCTTTGGGATCCGAGACTGGTTTGGATCCCAGCTCTGCCCCATGCTGGGGGATCCCCCAGGCAGGCCCCCAGACTTCTGAGGCGGTTTCTTCTCCTCCTCGAAGTGGAAATCTAGGAAAGCCCAGGGTACAGGGTTGTGGGGAGCAAGTGAAGCTGTGTGTGGGACACGCGCGTGGGACACGTCTGGCCTGGTGCGGGCTTCGTGTGCGGGGAATGTTGATGGTGATGGCAGATCACTTTCCAGTGCCTACTGTGAGCCCTGCCAGAGATCTGTGAGGTCTAGGAGACAACCACACAGTAAGGATTCGGGCTTAGCTTCCAAGTCCCTGGCTCCTCTGCCCTTGTCAGGGAGAAGGTGGCCGCTGCCCTCATGA
Organism: Callorhinus ursinus; assembly: GCF_003265705.2. Taxonomy (NCBI): domain Eukaryota; kingdom Metazoa; phylum Chordata; class Mammalia; order Carnivora; family Otariidae; genus Callorhinus; species Callorhinus ursinus. The sequence goes on from NW_027397080.1 coordinate 23,364,714, forward strand.
GCTCCCGCCAAAGGGGGTGACGCAGCCCTGCCCTTAGAGGGCCTGGGTGGCTCATGGGGTGGCAGGAGGAGGGCTGGCAGGTGGCGGGGGCCTGGGCCCCAAGTGGGGCGGCTGGCTGATCTTGAGGATGCTCCTGCCCAGGGCTGTCCTTGTGCATCTGTGCACAGACAGACATGCACGTACCCAGGTGCCCACGTGTCCTCAGCCCCGTGAGCCCTTGCTGGCCACACTCAGTGAGTGCTCAGCGACGTGGAAACACGCAGAGCAGACCTGCCTGAGGGGCATTGGCAGGACCAGTCGTATAGGCTTCCAGAAGAAGGGGGCCGTGGCCAGAGTGAAGGAGCAGTGGGGGCAGGGTGTGGTCCCACCGGTGAGGGTTTTTAGGGCACAATGCCCGACACCTGGGGCAGTGGGGACATCCCAGCCTCCTGGGGGACCTGGCGGCTCCACATGAGGGATGGCTGTGCTTCAGGATGCGGGAGGGGGGCAGCCGGGTGGTGGTCCCTGGCCTTGTGAGTCATCACTGTGCCTCCTGGGCAGGGCAACGTGGTCCTGTGGAAGCCCAGCGACACGGCCATGCTGGCCAGCTATGCCGTCTACCGCATCCTCCGGGAGGCGGGCCTGCCCCCCAACATCATCCAGTTTGTGCCAGCCGATGGGCCCACATTTGGGGACACTGTCACCAGCTCGGAACACCTCTGCGGTATCAACTTCACAGGCAGCGTGCCGTAAGCCCCTGGGGTGGGGTGGGGTGGGGTGGGTCAGGCGGCATGGGGACGTCCGTTCCCCAGGCGACCGCCTCATGACCTCTGCAGGAGCCGGAGGTCAGGCACTGACCATACCCACTGACTCACTGTGTGGCCATGGGTGGCCCACTTCACCTCTCTGAGCCTTCATTTCTTGACCTGCTCAACAGGAATATGGTCCCTGCCTCGCAGAGTAATTGTGAGGCTCCAGTGAGTTAACAAAGAGGAAGAACTTCACAGGCTGGAAGCAGCCTACAGACATTTGGTGATGTCGATGTTGATGCCACCTCTGTCACTGGGAAGGGCACAAGGGAGCCTGGAATGAATTGGACGGGAGTCAGGAAGGCTTCTTGGAGGTGGTGGTATCTAGGCAGAGGAGATAGCCAAGCAAAGCAGGGGTAGGGAGAGTGCTGTGGGAGAGGGAGCAACACGTGCAGGGCCCCAAGGCTAAAGCTCTGTGCTCGGGGAGCTGGGGGTGGTTCCGTGGGGCTGGAGTGTGGGGTGCCGGGACCGAGGTAAGCATGTGAGCAGGAAGTGGTTCGAACGTGACTGCTCATTTATTCAGTAAGGAGCAGGTGTGTGTGTCCAAAGAACGTGTGGACGAGTCCTGGTTCTTGGGGAGTTTAGTCCCGTGACTGTAAGACCCTATGAGCCCACAGAGGTGTCTAGACTTTATCCGGAAGGTGACTGGGAGCCGTGGAAGGTTTTATACACAGGGTGTGCATGAAGCAGCTTTATTTCAAACAGGCTGCAGATGGTCGCTCTCTAGTTGAACCTGGCAAGTGGCTCTACTTTGGCTCCTTGTACAGTTGGGATGGTTTCATGCAAAAATCTTTTTGAGATCTCAGGCTGCTTTTGAGAACCTGCCCCTCCGGGCCTGTGTGCCCATGGGGCACCCCTGGCTAGAGGTGGGATGGAGTGCTCTCTGATCCTTGGCAGTGTCACCAGGCACCAGGCCTCTCTGTTACGTGGTCCTTCTTTCCTGGTCTGGCACCGCGGGCGCCCTGCATTCGCAGCCTCTGTCCCGGATGGCCACTCTGGCTGCTTTGTGGACAAGTCACCAGTGGCCAGAAGCAGGAGAGTGGTGAGGAGGCTGTCCACGTCCAGGAGGGGACAGCAGAGGCCTGAACCAGGGTTGACGGTGGGAGTGGATTCAAGTGAGCAGGTGGCAGGGAGGCGCGATCACGTGTCCGTGGGATTGGATCAGTGGATGGGGGGGGTCCATGGGAAAGTCTAGGCTCTGGGCAGAGGGGCACTTGGAAGGCGTGGGTGGACATGACAAGTCACATGCTAGTCACTTTGTGAGGTGCCTCACAGTTATCTGAGTGGAGATGTCGGGGTCTGCCTTAGGGCGTCCTTCCTGGAGCTTCCATTCTCCCTCACCCGGCCTCAGGCTCTCCTACCCCCCTTCCCAGGGTTTGCCGGGTGTGATGGAGGCATTAGAATTGCTGAGGAGGACCATTTTCCAAAAAGGCCCACTCTGCCAGCGCAGGCCCCACGGGTCCCTGCCTATTAGCAGGCGGAGCAGGCCTGGCCCCCATTTGCCATGCTCTGATGAGCAGCAGGCTTAAAGGTAGGAGAGTCATAAATTAGTATTAGCTACTGTGTCGCAGGCTCCCTGGTGATTAGCATTTTTATTGTTTTGTGGTGCTGAGGTTGGTCACACTCGGAGCTTGGAGAGGAGGTGGGGGCCTGCACTCCCTCTCCCAGGACCCTCCTTGGCTTGGCCTCTGGAACCGGGGCACTGGGCTGGGGGCGCCCCTCCCAGACCATGGCCGTGTCTGTCCCCTACCAGGCACCTGCAGTGTGTCTGGCACCGACCTAAGCACTTGACTCCCATTAGAGCCACCACAGAACAGCTCTGCCAGGTGGGAATGTTCTCTGCAGTTCCCAGATGAGGTGCACAATTTGAGGCTGAGTGATGAGTGCAAGGTCACATGGCCGTGAGTGTCGGAGGCGGGACCCCTGGCCTTGTCTGCATCATCTTGCCACCAAGCCTACCTTTGCTCCCTCCCCACGGGTCCCGAATGTAGCCTGTCTCCAGCTGCCCCCACCTACTCCATTCCTGCCCTCCAGCCCTCGCTCTGACCCCTGCCCCCACCTGCTGGGCTTTGGGGCCCCTTCCTCTAGTAGGGCCTGCTCCCCACTCCCCAGGACCCTCACTGTCCCAGGGGCCTGAGCCTCACTTGCTAATCCTTGCCCTGTCCTCTGCTTTCAGCACCTTCAAACACCTGTGGAAGCAGGTGGCCCAGAACCTGGACCGGTTCCGCACCTTCCCACGCCTGGCTGGAGGTAAGGATCCCTCTCCCGGCGCCCTCCCTGTGGCCCCTGGGGACCCCTTCCTGACTGTCATGGAAGAGGAAGAGGCAGAGGTGATACCCCCGTGGAGGGGGGTAGCCCTGCAGGAGCTGAGCCGTGAGAGGCCTTAGGGGCGGAGCCTCAGCTCTGCTAGATCCTGAGGCTTGTGCCCTAGATTGTGCAGTTGTTCATTCATTCATTCATTCATTTATTCATTCATTCTTCATTCAGCAAATAAAATATTAAGCAGCTACGTAGGCACTTTCTGGGCACCAGGGATGCCTAGATGGCGAGAGACGCAGACCCAGCCCTCAGGAACTTGAGTTCTGTAGGAGGAGGCAGATATGGGCACACAGATGATGTGCAGAATCCACGAGAGAAAGGAGGCGTGCAGAGTCCCCAGGACCGGGCGTGGTGGGTGATCTAGGGTGACTGGTCGGGTGGCTCTCTCCTCAAGGAAGGAGCCTTTGAGCTGAGACCTGGATGCAGGGAGGAAGCCAGTCAGCCTCGCAAAGACCTGGGAGGCAGAACCGAGCGGGCCCTGGTGCTGTGTGGTAGAGCTTTGTGCGGTGATGGAAATGCTCCGTGTCTGTGCTGTCCGGGCCGGTGGCCGGTGGCCAGTGGTCGGTAGCCATGGGTGCCTGTTGAGCACTTGATAGGCAGCTGGTGTGACCGAGGAAGTGAATGGCTTGTTTTGCTTCATTTAAATCAGTGTGAATGTAAATAGCCACTTGTGTCTGGTGGCGGTTATTTACCGAGATCGAGGCAGAGGGACCTACGGGTGTGGAGGCCACGCGGTGGGAATGAGGCCAGTGTAGGTGGCGTAGGGGGCGCGGGCCGGCAGGACAGGGGCCCGAGAGCTCAGCAAGGCTGGAGCTTACTGAAATATTACTAAGTTTCCCACAGAGAAACACCTGCAAGGTCAAGGAGATTTGCTGTGTTGAAGCAAAACAGATTCCGTGTCTGCAGGACTTCCCGGAGCCTTTAATGCTTTTAAAGGCATGATGTATCTTCAGGAGCAAGGACTGATGAGTGTTTCCCAAACTCTTTGGCTCATAGAACCCCATTTTTGTGGAGGCCCCCATGGACCAAGATTTTTTTGGGGAGAGGGCTGAGCGCATAAGAGAGGGCCGTCCAGGGTCACACAGCAACCGCAGAGTGGGGGCTGATGGTTCAGCGTTCTTGCTCCTGTGGATGATGTGGGGTCTGCAGGGAGACCGGACCCACTCCTGAGCTGGTGGGCACTCTAATTTGGGGTCAGGGAAGGTGCGCCCTCAGCCAGCTGTGGCATCTCTACCCCAGTCCACCTTTTACAAGGCGGGAGCAGCAAGCTGTCTCTGGGTTTCTGTTCTCTGCCCCCTTCCTGCTGTGCTCCAAGGGAGGGAGACCACTGCTTCTCTATCACCTCCCAGCCTCCAGAATTAATCTCTCTGTGTTTTCTTTTCTTTTTTTAAGTTTTTATTTATTTAAGTAATTTCTACTCCCAACATGGGGCTCGAACTCAGAACCCAGAGATCAAGAGTTGCATGCTCTTCTGACTGAGCCAGCCATGCGCTGTTTTCTTGTCCTTAAAAATGGGGTTGGTAACAGCATTGCTTTGGGGCTTTCATGAGACAAAACAGGAAGTGCTTTGAGTAGAGCTTGGCAGGTGGTTAGTGCTTTGTGACCGGGAGCTGCTGGTCACTCGTGTTTCACGGAGGGAGGAAACCAGGGCCCAGGGGCTGAGAAAATGAGGGGGGTGGCTCACTGCCATGCGTAGGGAAGAGGGAGCAGCCCTGGTAGCCAACATGGAGTGGAGCCCCTCCCTCTCCTCTCACCGGGTTGGGGGTTCAGGAAGGCGCCAAGAAAGCTACGCCCGCTTCTGGGAATGGATTGGCTCCTGGGAGCCTTGGGTTCTGGTCCTTCTGTCTTGATGATGGGAGCACCCCTGCCCCAGCCTCAGTTTCCCCAGCCGTAGGGTGGGAGATGGGCCTGGCTCACCGGCTTCCGGGGTTGGGGCTGCGCACACCTGTGCATAGGTGCAGGTGGGGCGGTGGGAGGGCTGGGAAGCCGGCTCCCCTCATGCCCCCTCTCCCCTGCAGAGTGTGGGGGGAAGAACTTCCACTTCGTGCACCGCTCAGCTGACGTGGACAGCGTGGTGAGCGGGACCCTGCGCTCAGCCTTCGAGTATGGCGGCCAGAAGTGCTCAGCCTGCTCCCGCCTCTATGTGCCGCAGTCGCTGTGGCCGCAGATCAAAGGGCGGCTGCTGCAGGAGCATGGCAGGATCAAAGTGGGCGACGTGAGTGGCGCGGCCTCCCCGCCGCGGCCCAGCGGGTGGCTGATGGGATTGGAGGCTCCTGGGCGGTGTGCGGGCCGGGGTTGGGGGGGGGCCGCTGTGCGGGGCAGGGGCTCCCTTTGTCTCCGGCCTGTGGTGACTCCAGTTCTTCTGGTGCCTCCCTCGCCTCCAGCCAGCAGAGGATTTTGGGACCTTTTTCTCTGCCGTGATTGATGCCAAGGTACGGGCGAGAAGCAGGCGTTCCTGGGGGGCCGGGCCCTGCTCCGGGTGGGAGAGGGAGGAGGAGATGTGGGGGCCTTGACTGGGGCTGACCCGGGCCCACTGCTTCCGGCAAGGCAGCCCGGTGGCCACACGGACGCCCCCACCCTGCGCTTTGAAACCGGCAGAAACATCTGTAACCAGACAACTTGCTTCCCGCGCATCCCGCACTGAGGCTGGACAAGCCCCCACTAAGTGCAGGTCCACACACGCGTGCGCAGACGGCCTGCAGGGCTGCAGCATGCGCTCAGACACACATGTGCGTGCGTGTGCCCACGAACACACTGATTGGGTGTGTAGACAGGTGTGTGGGTCACCCGTGGAAGCAGACACGCCCACATACACGCCTCTGCACCTTCTCCAACATGAACAGATACACCTCGTGTGTGCACACACGTGTTCATGTGTACGTTTGTTTGTATATAGATGGCTGTGTGCGTTCATACATGTATGTGTAACACAGACATGCATATAAACATGTAGTTATGCATGAAGCCTCGTGGCCGTGCACATGCCTGTGTGTACATTCATGTGTGTTGTGTTTCTGTAAGTATAATTGTGGTTCTGCCACACACACACACACACACACACACACACACACTCTCTCTCTCTTTCTCTCTCTCTCTCTCTCTCTCTCAAATGGGCGTGCGTGTCCTTGTTTCTGCCGTGGCTTGGCCAGACCCTGGCTTTGCCCTCTCCCCATTCCCCCGTTCCGGAATTTGGGCCCTTCAGGAGCAAGTGTGTTGGGGGCGCTGCTGCTGGGGAGTGGCCTCCCCAGCCCATCTGTGACACCCCTTCCTTCCCACCCATCCCAGTCATTCGGTCGCATCAAGAAGTGGCTGGAGCACGCGCGCTCCTCACCCAGCCTCACCATCTTGGCCGGGGGCAAGTGTGACGACTCTGTGGGCTACTTCGTGGAGCCCTGCATCATCGAGAGCAAGGACCCTCAGGAGCCTATCATGAAGGAGGTGAGTGGGCTGGGCAGCCTGGGACATAGACGTCAGTCTCCCCTGAGCGCAGCGCACACGGGACGCTTGTGTGTTGCTTCCTTCTTGTGGTGCTACCCCATTTCACAGATGGGAGTGTGAGGTCCTAGAAAGGGAGTGTCTCATTCCCAGCGAGAGCAGAGCCAGGCCTTGAACTCAGGCCTCCTGACCCCAAATCCAGGGCTGTGTCCTGGACACTGCTGAGCCTGGCGGTGTCCTAGCACTTCTACGGCCTGTGGTGACAGCTGGGCCCTTGACTGAGAGGAGAGGGTGTTATCGGTGTTATTGTTCCCATCTTACAGATGAGGAACTGAGGCTCCGAGGGGTCAAAGCACTTGCCCAGGATGGCAGTGCATGGGTGGCCAGGGGGACCGTGATATTGCTGGGCAGTTCCTGTGCCAGTTGCTGCCAGGAGTCTTGCTCTCAGGTGTGGGTCTGGCTGGCACCAAGGGCCAGTTCCTGGGATCTTCTGCCAGGTTGGGATGGGGTCGGCGGGGCAGGAACCGGGCGTGGCTCTTTCCTGAGGGAGCCCTGCGGGAGGTGCCTGGCCTTCTTGCAGGTGCTGAGGTGTAGACCGAGGCGGGGGGACAGGCGAGTGGCAGAGTTTAGAGCAGGGGGACTGGGAGGCCTTGGGGCTCCGGTCCGGGTGCAGTCTGACCCTGGGGCTTCTGTCTCAGGAGATCTTCGGGCCGGTGCTGACCGTCTATGTCTACCCGGACGACAAGTACAAGGAGACGCTGCGGCTGGTCGACAGCACCACCAGCTACGGCCTCACGGGGGCAGTGTTCGCCCAGGATAAGTGAGTGGCCACCGGCCTTGCGCTGTTGGCCTTGTGTCCTGCCGCACCCTGTCCTGCACCCACCCCCTGGATGAGGATCCTAGTGCTAATGCCGCCCCTGCCCCTCTTCAGCCCTGACTGGCAGGCAGGCATCCCAAGCACAGGGACACAGAGGCAGCGGAACTAAATCTTTAGGGGCAGGGCCACAGCATACAAGCCTTTGACCAGCTCCCCTGGGTCCGATGGAGCCCCGCTCAGCAAGGTCATTGCCTCATGCTGCAGAGCAGAAAAACTGGGCTCAGGGTCCAGGGGCTCACTGCTCATCTTGCAGAGGCCACATTTGAGCCAGGATGCCATGATGCTAAACCCTTTTCTTTTCCTTTCTCAGTGGCACTAGCTGCTGCCCCGTCTGCCTCTAAGGTGGAGATGAGATTGGAACCTGGGGCAGGGTGGGGGCCTGGGGGTTCCCCCAGCTCCTGGGGGACCAGGAAAACTGGACCAGAATGGGCCACTCCCTGAGTGCATGCAGCCTGACCCTCACCCTCCCGTTCCACTCTTGTAGCAGCCCTGCGAGGGAGACATGCTAGCCACTTCCCAGAGGAGGAGGGGGCTCAGAGGCTCTCAGACCCCGCCCGAGGGGTCTAGAGCCCCTGTGGCCCAGCCCCCGTCAGCCAGGCAGCCAGTGTGGGCTGGGCTGGGGGCAGGTGAGCCGGCTGCCCTAACGCTGCCCTGCCGTGTAGGGATGTTGTCCAGGAGGCCACAAGGATGCTGAGGAACACGGCCGGCAACTTCTACATCAACGACAAGTCCACTGGCTCTGTGGTGGGCCAGCAGCCCTTTGGGGGGGCCCGAGCCTCTGGTGAGTGCGTCCTCCTTTCCAGAGGGGAGGCAGGTTCTCTCAGGAGGTCAGAACCTGCCTTAACACCCCTCACGTCAAGGGTATTAAGAGTAATAGCAAACTCTGTGGGCTGGAGTTAAGGAAGGTAGAGTTCTTCCCATTTTACAGAGGAGTAAACTGAGGCACAGGGAGCTGGAGTGGCTTGCTCAAGGGCACATGGCTAGGAAGTAGTAGAGCTGGCATTTTGGTTCCACCACCCACGCCTTTTACCACCGTGCTCTGGGTCACCTCAGTGCAACTCCTCCTATTTACAAATGGAGAAACTGAGGCCCAGAGTGGGGCGGTGACTCACCCTAGATCCCAGCTGCCTTAGTGCAAAGCCAGGGCCAGAACCCAGGGCTCCTGGCTCCCAGTGCAGTGCTCTCTCCACAGTGCTCCCAGACACCCCTTGGGCAGGTGGGGCACATGGACCCGGGGAGCGTGGGTCCTGCCTCACCTGACCTCCACCTGGGCGTGCTCAGGAAACCCTGGCCTCGTGGACACATTCAGTTTTTGTTGAGCTGCTTATTGCCTGTGCTGGTGCCCCGGTTAGTCTGTCAGCTCTTCCCACCCCTTTCCCTTCTGCCTGGAGCTGCCCTATCTTTTCAGAGAAAAACAGAGCTGTGTTTTCCACAGGAACCAATGACAAGCCAGGGGGACCCCACTACATCCTGCGCTGGACGTCGCCCCAGGTCATCAAGGAGACCCACGAGCCTCTGGGGGATTGGTGCTACGCCTACATGCAGTGAGCCCCGCTCGGCGCCTCTGCTGTTTGTCCGGACGGCTGACCTCAGTGCCCTGGTCCCACCCCAGCCCCTTTGACCTGCTCCCCGTGGCACGGCCGCCTTTCCAGGGCCGAGACTGCCCCCTTGCCCTGACTGGGCTACATGCTGGCCTGTCCCACCCCTCGGGGGCAGGTGCGGGCTCTGATTTGAGACCGTGCTGGGGAGGAACAGGGCTGCCACCCCTTTATCACGGTTGTTGTAGAGATTTTATCTGGCAGGTTCCCCGCCTGTCTTCTTCTATGCTGCGGCCCAGTGGCTTAGGGACCGGGGGAATGGCAATAGAGTGCCTCCCAGGATCCCTTACAGGACAGGGAAGCAGCTCTGGGCCCCTTGGCGAACCTGAGCATCCACAGAGTCTCCTGGCCTTGGCCTTGGCTCCTCCAGGGCTCCAGGATGAGGTGTGACCTGGGGTGGCTGCAGGGCACGGGGGCACCAGCTGGCCTGGCCCTCTTTGGTCTGGGCTGCCCACCTTCCTCACCAGCGGTTGGCCCACGCCCACCTGGGCCAGCAGGTACCTGGGCCTGACCATATGCCTTAGACACCCGTGCGCCTTTCCCCAGGCACCTGTGTTCTCCCGAGGCCCGCGTGATTCCTGGCAGTCTTCGTGTGGTGGGCTTGGGGGGCCGGCAGAAACTATCTGCCGAGGTACAGGATTTGGTGGGCCTTCCCGTTTGGGCTATGGTTTTGGAAAACCCTGGGTGGGCCTTGGTGCCATCTATCTCAGCTTGCGATCGGCTCACACCTCCCCGCCTGTGTTGGCCCAGGCTTTCCTGCAGGGGCTCGGCCCTCACCAGCTGTGGTAGAACAGGCCTGGGGAGACTGCTCCCACCTTCTCCCAGCCCTGAGACTTGGCCTTGGGTTCCCCTCTGGCCTGAGCTGAGGATGGCCCGTAGAACCTTCCCTCCTTTGCACAGAGGTGGCTCTGTGTGGACTGGCCCCTAGGCGGCCCCGTTCTTTGATGCATCCAGCTGGTGGACACTCAGAAACACCTGCAAATTAGACTGCAGGGGGCTGGGGATCAATAAGGGGTGACTTCGGAGGACAGTTTTTAAGGGTCCCCAAGAGTCCTGGCCCTTCGTGAAGGACCGCCGGCAGGGGTCCCCATGAGGCTGGCCACCGAGCGCCATGGTTGCCACTGTGGCCCACGGCCCGGGGTCAGGCCTCCGGGGCAGAGCGCAGGTTCTGCCTGGAGAGGCCAGGGCAGTCGGCTGGGGAGAGGCGCTGGAGGTGGGCCTGGTTCTACTGGTGCGACACAGTGAGGTGGCGGTGTGATTCGCTCTGCTGCCATCCTAATAAATACTTGTTACTTAATCAAATCGCGATCTTTCTGGTGGGGGTGTTGGGGGCTGGCTAGCTTCTTCAAACAAAGGCTGATGTGTGGGACATATGTTGCTCATACGTCCTTCACGTCCAGGAGTGAGGGCCCTCGGTGTGATGGAAGGAACGGTGGATGCTGATTTTGGGGAATATGGGCTGGAGGTATGGGAATTCGGGAGTCAGATGGGTTCAGATCCCGGCTCTCTGCCTTCAGAAAGTTGTGCAGGCTCCCTGATCTTCTCTCTCTTTATCTGTGAGATGGGGACTAATACACAAACACATGCACATGCACATGCACGCTGATTGTCGTGACGACTGAATGAGATCATGTAACTGTTTAGAACTATGCCAGGTACAGAATTAATGATTCAACCTTGTTAACCACGAATACATTGCAACAGCCATTGTTACTGTGTTGTGATGGTTAGGATTATGTGAAAACTTAGCTGGGCTAACTTAGCTGGGGCCCAGGTATTTAGCTAAACATTCTGGATGTTTCTATGAAGGTGGTTTTTGGATGAGATTGACATTTAAATCACTGGACTCAGAGCAAAACCCATTGTCCTCCATACTGTGGGTGGGCCTCATCCAATCAGTTGAAGGCCTCAATAGAACAAAGACTGACCTCCTTCAAGCAAAAAGGGATTCTGCCGATGGACAGCCTTTGGACTCAGCTGTGACTCTTCCCTGGGTCTTCAGCCCGCTGGCCTACTCTGCTGATTCTGCACTTAACCAAGCCTAGAAGATTGTGCAAGCAGTTTCCTTACAATAAATCTGTGTATGCTGTTGGTTCTGCTTCTCTGGAGGACTGTTTTCTCACACAGTCACACGCTGCCATGCTCCCATTTCACAGAAGAGGAGACGGGTACAGGGGATGAAGGGGCTTGCCAAGGGTATGGTCTATCACTGGGACATAAAGCCACGCCTGTGGTTCCCAAACCCATTTGCTGTCCTCCCCCCAGATGTCCATACACAGCACTGACCTACCTTGGAAAGACCAAATGATGGGGGGTGGGGGGGGGTGGGGGCTGGCAAACAACCCCGGCCAGTTAGCCTGAGCCCACAATCTGTGGGTTGAAGTCCATGTTGGCTGGCCAACGTGGAGGGGAAACTGGCCTGGCCTGCCTCCAAAGGACGTAAAAAGAGCTCCTAGACGAGTGACACCTCCCTGTCCCAGGGTTCATTGATCAGGGCTGTTGGTGGGCAGGATCTCAAGAGCTGTGGGGAGGGGATGGAGACTCTGCCCTTTGCAGCACCCCCAACTGGCTTCCCCAGGGGCTACCAGGGATTTGTGCCAGAGGGGGCTTCTTCACTCGGGGACAAAGGGCTGCCCCCAGAGGGCCCTGGCTGGAGCTCCCAGGCGGGAAGGGTGGTGGCTGCATTTATAGCGGATGTGTAGGGCTGGTTAGTGTCTTTGAGCAAATGAAGTGGCTTGCTCAGGGTCACATTGACACAACAGAGTTGGCTTTATCTAACTGGTCTCATCTAGCCGACATTGACCTTACTGGCTGTTACCTGCCTTCTGTGGAAGGACTAGTAGAGGTCATGCGGCAGGTTCATAGAGGGGCCAGGGTTTGAACCCGGGGCTGTGTGTCCACAGCCCGTGCTCCTTGCCAGCCGCTCTGTCAGGTCCATGATTTCTAGCTGTTTCTTTTCCATTGCAACACCCCCCCCCGGTGCCTTTGCCTCCTTTTAATTATAGGGCTGGGGGAGGGGGAGGCAGGGAGGGGGCCCCAAGCCCTTCCTTCCCTTCCTTTGCTCTGGCGCCCTGACTTGCGGCTGGTGGCTCCTGAGGGCCCGGTGCCCGCCCCCTTTGCATGGTCGCCCCCATCAGTGCCCGTGTCCGCAGGGGCCCGAGGAGCCTCCTCATTTCCCTGCAGTGGTCGGGGGCCCGGCCACCAGTCTGGGCTCGGAGCGTGAACCATTTGACTGGGGCCGGATATCCCTGCCACAAGTGTCCCACGGGCTGCCAGTCGGGCATGCGCTCTAGGGAAATGAGGGGCCACCTGTGCCGGCTCCTGGCCTCCAGGCTAACCCAGAGCTTCCCTGTGGGGGGTGGCTTGGGGGGGCACTCGAGGAAGAGGCAGGGTGGAGACCCACCCTCTTCACAAGCTTGTGACTTCGTTTTCCTGAAGCCACGGTGGGCGCGGTCCCTGCGTGTGGTCTGTCAGGAGCCACATTCTGTGGCTGCAGCCGTGGGCCAGGCTTTGCGCCACATCTGCAGAGCCTCACCACAGCCCCTGGAGGCCCCTCTTACAGATGGGGAGATTGAGGCATGGGTGGCTGAAGTAACTCGTACACCAGCAGATGGTCCCCATCTCTGCCTGCCAGGCCTGGTGTCAGGCAGGCCTGGGATCCCGTCCCGTCTTAGCCACCCCCCCCCCCCGAGGCTTGGCCCTCACTCCCCCCCTCAGACTTTCTTGGGGAGCTGAGGATCACATGATACGTACCCTGCAGACCAAGGTGCTCGGTGAATAAGAACCTGTTATGTTCCACCCTCCCCCACACCTTCGTCCTGGATACCTGTGCCCAGGCGTCCCTGAGCACCTGTCACCGGGCCAGTGGCTCCCACCAGTTATCTGGGGCCATACGGGAGGTGGTATTCTTTTTGCCCTGTTTCCCAGATGAGGAAACAGGCCCAGGGAAGGAAGGCCCGCTCAGTCAGGGGCGGGGACAGAACTTTCCCTGGGGACCATACCAGCAGCCCCTGGTCCCTTCGCCCTGGTCCCTTGCAGGAACCCAGCAGCTTCTGGGTGGGAGCCACCCGGCGAGTGGGCGGCATGAGGCACGGCTGTCACTGTGGCTCCAAACACAAGCAGCCATCTCCACTCTCACTCGGGTTGTTGGCAGCCTCCCTGGATGGTGGGACAAGGTCGATACACCCCCAGGTGCCCGATGGACATTGGAATTCTGCCCAAGGGCTCTGCCATGTCCTCCCTCCAGACCCCCTGCGGCCAGGCAGTCGCCCTCAGCCCCTGGAGCGCTTGGCACGGGGGGCGGCAGGGCGGGCGGGGCAGAGCAAGGGAGCCGAGGTGCCATCGGGCACCTGCTCCGTGACGTGCATCCAGCAGGCCTCGGGAGCAGAGCGGGGCTCAGAGAGGGACAGGCCTGGGGGAGCTCACACAGCCAGTAAGTGGCAGAGCCAGGATCGGAAACCAGGCTGGGCAGATGGGAGCCTCAGAGGGCCGTGCAGAGTCCTAGAGCCCAGCGTTTTATCGGGGTTAAAATCGAGAGCGCCAGGCCAGGAACAAAGCCCTTGACACTGTGGTGTATGATGTTTGCGATCATTCGCTGAGCAGATTCCTGACGCATTCATCCCATTGACTCGCCCTCATCAAGGGGGCCTGTGGCCATTTTAGAGGCGAGGAAGTGGAGAGGAGTCAGGGCCTGCTCCCTGGCCCCTGACCCCCGGGCTGGGCTGGACCCTTAGAGCTGCACGGAACAGGACCACCCCCTTCCCCGTCCGGGCCCCTTCCGCTCCTGGCAAGAGCTCGCTGAGCCTTCCTCCCCGGGCTGAATGTCCTCATTCCTTCATCGGCTCCCTGCGGGACATGGTTTCTGCTTCTTGCTCCACCCCGTGGCCTCCTTCAGGGGCCACACCATCCGCTCCACTTTTGACTTTGAAACTTCTCTCAGAGGAGTGACTGATGAGGTGGGGTTCCTGAGAACTGGCTCTGAGGCCTCCTGAGGGACCCTCTCCTCCGGGGTGTCTCTGAACCAGGCGGCTGTTTGTCTGCCAGACCTTTGTCGGGGGCGGAGGTCCTGCTGCCCCTGGGCCCCCCCCCAGCCCCCGCCCCGGGGCCAGATTGGAGCTAGGTTTCCAGCTGCCCAATTTCGTTCTGGAGGAGGCGGCACAGGCAGGGAAGAAAGGGAAGGAAAATGCTGGGGTGGGTTGGAGGGGGGGCTTGGGGGGTGCAGAGCAGGAGAGGGAACGATGTGCAAGTCGGTAGAGAGACTGGAGGGTCGGGTAGAAGAGAGGAGCTGACGCAGCCCCCAGTCCCTGGGTCAGGCCTCTCTTTGGGGCGCCCCCTGGGCTCTATCCCCCCTCCAACCATCACGGCAGGGGGAGGAGGGAGGTTCAGGGCAGCTCCTTCCAGACCAAAGCAAATGTGGCCAGTTTCTTTCTGTGAGCGCGGGGGGTGGGGGAAAGCAGACGCAAGGCAAATGGGCAGCTTTTCCTGACCCCCGTGTCCTTGTCTCCTCTCCCCCGTGTACTTTGCATAAGCCTGTCATGGCTCTCTGCCACCTTGGCCGCCGATGGCCACACAGGTGCGAACATGGGGACTCGGGCCTGGACTGGGCCGTGAGGGTGACAGTTGTGCCGGGTCCCGGCCACCTTGGAGCACGTGCTGTGCGTGCGGCCCTGAACGAGTCACAGCGCCGCGGGTTGCCGGGTGCCTGTCCTCAGCGCAGCCAGCACCCCAGCCTCACCCACTTGCCCCTCTGTGTGCATCCGTGTCCAGGGCTTTCGTCAGACTCTCAAAGGGATCCTTGGCCCTGAAATGTTAAGAAGCACTGAGGCAGTTTTACAGGTAGGGAGACTGTAGCCCAGAGAACGGCAGTGATTTGCCCAAGGGTAGTTGGGGCAAAGCGGGCCCGGAAGCCAGGACTCCTGACTCTCTGTCCAGTGCTCCTTCTTCAAGAGATTTTGGTCCTCGGAGAGATCATCCCTGTCAAGGGGGCCCTTATTCCTTTCTCACTGGAGCCCCTCAGGCGCCACCATTTCCTGCAGCCCCTATTAGGGCCCCGGATTTCTCTAATCCACATATTCGCTGTGTGGCTTTGGAGAAGTTACTGTCCCTCTCTGAACCTTATCCTCCTTATCTGCCAAATGGAGACAGAACAGTAGCACATCGGAAGGATGGCGGGGATGGAGAGGACTCTACTCCGTGCCTGGCATGTCATGAGCCCGTAGAACACGTTAGCAATGGAAGTGACCATGTGCCTCGCCGCCATTGTCCTCCCAGGCCGCGTGGCCCAGACCCCGCCTCCTCCACGGAGGCCATATCCCCGTGTGTCCCGGCTGTGGCCCTTGGGCCCCACCTGGCCCTGCCACATGGGGGGCTCACCAGTGCCCACTGGGTGAATGGCTTTCTTGGCCAACCTTGTCTTCCACCCCCACCCCCGCACCCTGGGGTTGGGCCCGCGCCCAGGGGCTCCGGTTAATTTCGATGCTTTCTTTCTCTACCATCTGCTTAACCCCCAGCCTGGCTGATTTTGCTGGGAGTCTCCAGGACGTCCCAGAGCCTGTCCACAACCGGCATCTTGGTTCTCCTTCTTCAGAACGGCAGTGTGTGGTCATCATGCCCTGGAATGATTGGTCCTTCTCTAGCACCTTGGCTTCCGGGCGGCACCTGCAGAGGGGCGGGCAGCGCGCGGCCCCCGCGCCCCCCCATGGTGGGCATCATGGCAACAGCTGCTGTGGAAAGACCACACCAAAGTCAGACAGCTCGGGGGTTAAGAGCTGGGGCGGCCTGGGTCTAAATCCTATTAGTTGTGTGACTCTTGGCAAGTTGCTTAATCTTTCAGCCTCAGTTTCCTTGTTTTTTTTTTTTAAGACTTTATTTATTTGAGAGAGAAAGAGAGCATGAGCAGGGGGAGGGGCAGAGGGAGAAGCAGACTCCCTGCTGAGCAGGGAGCCCGATGTGGGGCTCGATCCCAGAACCCTGGGATCATGACCTGAGCCGAAGGCAGACTCAACCCACGGAGCCACCCAGATGCCCCTCAGTTTCCTTGTTTTTAAAAATGGGAGTAAAAATGGCTGCTTTGCAGAGAGGGGCAGCGACAGGCCCAAGATCACACAGCAAATCCTGCGTGTTTCCACATCACCAGGAGGCTTTTCCTGTCGTTCTGAATGTCTGTGGGATGACTTCACCACAGGAGGGGTCCAGGTGAGGGAGAGGTGCTCCCTCCGGAGCTGCTAAAGATATCCAGCACCTTTCAGGGGAGCTTCACGAAGCTTTGGGCTCTTTCTGCAAGGTCCAGCGTCCGTGGTGCCCCCCGTGGCAGTTCATTTCCTTACGGGAAGGGACAATATTGCACTTCGGCCAACTTACCTTTCTCCAGGGTCTGCTCTGCACCCCCCGGTTCCCACGTGCCATTTTATGTAATCCCCACCCCCATCCGGCGAGGCTGGAGTTATTGTCCCCATTTCAGGAGGGGAGAGAACGGGGGCTCAGAGAGGTTAGTACCTGCCTGTGATCACACAGCAAACCGCGCTGTTCACTCCAGGTTGGCCAGAGTCATGTTGCCTCAAGCTGCCTCGAGTGTGGACAGAGTCATGGGCGGGAACCAGTCAAGCATGTAAGGCTGAGCCGTGCCCCGTGACCACTCGGACCGGAGGGCCGTTGCAGATCAGAGCCAGGGTGGTTCCCGTGCCCTGGGGCCAGGGACGGTCTCCTGGAGGAGGCAAGGCTCCGACGAGCCCTTGAAGGAGGAGCCAGGCTCGGCTGGAGTGGGACAGGGTGAGACCGTGGGGACTTGGGTCAGCTTTTATTGCCTTGAGGCCTCTTCTCCCCATAGCCCTGGACCCCAGGGGCCCTGATGGGACCTGTCTGCTTTGGGCGTTCCACAGCAGGTGCCCCGAGGCTCCCACTAGGCCATGCATCATTAGGGCTGGCAAGGACCAACACGACATTACGTGGTCTGGGTCTCTGATTCAAATGGGTGCCTGGTTTGCTGGAACCATTCCCCCTCCATCCCACTCCTTGGGGGTAGTCGCCTTTGACTGTGGAAATTTTCAGCTTTCCTTTTTGACAGTACCCCCGCCCCTTGGTGCTGGGTGCAAAGGGGTGCCCCGAGGGGGCTCACTCAGCAGAGCTGATTGATGGATTGTTGCGCTAACAGATGGCCGCTGCCTCCCCATACTCCCACCTCCATTCTCTTTGTGGCTGCTTTCCTGGTTTTTTTTTTTTTTTTTTTCTCAAAGGAAATCACTTCATGATGTAATATATCATGGAGATTAAGAGCCAGGCCTTAAAATCTGACTGTGGGATTTGAATCCCAGCTTTGCTGGCTGTGCAACCAGGGGCGGGTTTCTTAACTGCTCTGTGCCTCAGTTTCTTCATCTGTGAAACGGGGCTGGGTGATAGTCCTGGTCATCGTGAGCATTAAACGAGATGGTGAATGGCAAGCGCGTAGCATGATGCCTGGTTCTTATTGACAACGGCTGCTACTTCTGGAACTCCTGCTATGGGTCAGATGCCGTATATGAATTACTATATGCCAGGCTCCACTTGATCAGGCTCTAAAGCTTGGGATCCATTTGCCAGCCTACTCTGTCTCCTGGGTGAGTATCTGTGTCCTGGACTCCCAAATGTTGGAAACATTAGGGGCATGAAACTTGTTCTCAATCAAGTGGCAGAAGGCTGGGGAGTGTCCAAGTTAGCAGGACATGCTTTCTCTACTTCCACATGGGGTTCTCCCAGGCCACCCAGGTCCCACGTGCCCGAGGAAAGGATCATCTTAAATATTTTTTTTTTAAAGATTTTATTTATTTATTTGAGAGAGAGAATGAGAGAGAGAAAGGTCAGAGGGAGAAGCAGGTTCCCTGCTGAGCAGGGAGCCCGATGCGGGACTCGATCCCAGGACTGCAGAATCCTCCTTCCCCTCCAGAGTTCTCAAACCTCTCCATCTGTCCCAGGTGCTTTCCCCGCCCCATGGGCCATGCACATGTAAATGTCTGTGCAAATCCCCTGGTGTCAAGCTGCCAGCTCTCTGATGAGTCAGGGCCACCTCCAGGGACCCCCACTTCTCAGCCATAGGACCCCAGGCCAAGGCAGTCTGCTCCGTGTTCATCCTGCTGCAGGTCCTGGCTGTGCCAGCTGAGAACTCAGCCTTCTACCTGGCTGGGGATTACCTCCTGGGTGGCCTCTTCACCCTCCGTGCCAACGTGAAAGGCATCGTCCACCTCAACTTCCTTCAGGTGCCCCAGTGCAAGGAGTGAGTCTCCAGCGTGAGGCTGGAAGCGGCAATGGGGGTAGGGTGGGAAGCCTGCACTGGTCCTGCGGTCCTCAGGGGGACCGGGCCAGGACCCAGGGCTCAAAATGCTCCTCCTCATTCATTGCCAAACCCTCATCCTGGATTATCCCCACTGGCTCGGAGGGAGAACCCACATAGTTCATGTTACCAAGATCTTTGGCAACTGTGTCCTGAAACATGGAGACCTGGTTGTCCCAATGTCACATCTCTTAATAAAGAGTTACAGGATATTTGAGCCTGGAGGGGTTGTAGAGACTATCAAAACCACCCCCACCCACTTTGGCAAGGGAGTCCATGGTCAAGGCCCAGTCTAGAAACCGAGGCTTATGCCTTTGGAAGGCATAAATGTGGTTTTTCTGTGGCAGGTTCTCAGACTAGAGGGGAAAGTTTGCATTTCCCTAGGGCTGTGGTTAGGTGGTGGTGGTGGGGTGCTTCCAGGACTGGAAGGGATTTCCTTTGCTCCCCCTTCCCCTGTGAGCCCCATGGGGTGGCGGCATCACTCGAGATTAGGTGGGCCATCTTCATGCAAGCTTGGGGTTATGAATTAGTGACCTGGTACAGAGAGGGTGAAGGCATTCTGAGAGAGAGGGATAAAGGAAGGAGTGCGCAAAAGATGATAAAGGGCTGACTCTAGGAAATGCACCCTTTATGTGATGTTAGGGAAAGTTATAGGCTGGTCTGAGAATGGTGAGGGTGATGGCGCCCATGATGGTACTGGGCTCATTGTTGAATGTTCTGATGCCTGTGATGATGGTGGGGAGTCCAGTGAAGTGATGGTGGTGAGGGGGGTGATATTGATAATGTTGATAGCAGTAATACTGGTGATAATGCAAATGGTGAGGAGTATGTGATGGTGAGGATGGTGGTGGTGATGATGGTGGTGGTGGTGAGGGTGGTGATGATGGTGGTGAGGGTGGTGATGATGGTGGTGAGGGTGGTGATGATGGTGGTGAGGGTGGTGATGAAGATGGTGGTAATGATGGTGATGAAGATGATGGTGATGATGGTGGTGAAGATGATGATGGTGATGATGGTGGTGGCAGTGGAGGTGACGGTGGTGACGAAGATGATGATGGTGATGGTGGTGGCAGTGGTGGTGAGGGTGGTGATGAAGATGATGGTAATGATGGTGATGAAGATGATGGTGGTGATGGTGGTGAAGATGATGATGGTGATGATGGTGGTGGCAGTGGAGGTGACGGTGGTGACGAAGATGATGATGGTGGTGATGGTGGCGATGGTGATGAAGATGATAGTAATTATGGTGGTGAAGATGATGATGGTGGTGAAGACGATGATGGTGATGATGGCGGTGGCAGTGGAGGTGATGGTGGCATTGGTTGTGGTGGTCACAGACATGCAGTCTTAGTGATGGCAGAGGTGATGATACTGTTCATAGGAATAGAGGGTGTGACAGTGATGACAAAGATTGTAGTGGGTAATGGTGATCACACTGGTGGACATTGGTAGAGTGGTGGTAGAGATCATAGGGAAGGTGGTAGTGGTGACAATGGTAGTGATCGAGGGTAGCCACAGAGATCATAACATCAGAGGTGGTCTTAGGGATGATGGTCATTCTAGAGCTACGGTATGGTATGGGGCCCGTGGTGTGATAAAAATGCGAGTCTTCTGGAGCAGCTCCTTGGACAACTCCTGGGTTTTCCTATGGGAGGCAGAGGGGACAAGCTGGCTCTCCCATCCCTTCCCCTTCTCACTCTGGACCTGCTTCCCACCCCACCCCACGCGGCTCCCCCAGGTATGAAATGAAGGTGCTGGGCTACAACCTCCTGCAGGCCATGCGCTTTGTGGTGGAGGAGATCAACAACCATAGCAGCTTGCTGCCCGGCGTGCTGCTGGGCTACGAGATGGTGGATGTCTGCTACATCTCCAACAATGTCCAGCCCGTGCTCTACTTCTTGGCTCAGGAGGACTATTCCCTGCCCATCCAGGAGGACTACAGCCACTATGTGCCCCGGGTAGTGGCCGTCATCGGCCCTGACAACTCCGAGTCCACCGCAACTGTGGCCCACTTCCTCTCCCTCTTCCTCCTTCCACAGGTAAGGCCCCCAGCTCCTGGGAGAAGTAGCTGGGGAGGGCGCAGAGGAGTGGTTGTCCAGAGGGCTCACTTCCCCCCATTAGTCATGGGGGTAGGAGGAGGCGGGAAGCAGGGTAGGGATGCCAACCCCAGCCCTGGGAAGGCAGCCTGGCCGATGTGTTAAGAGCTCAGGCTTTGGAGGCAGACAGACCTGGGCGTGCCTCTTGGCTCTGAGTCTTGGCCATTGTGAGGCTTTGAGCAAATCTCTTGACCCTTCTGAGCCTCAGCTTCCCCACCTGTAAAACAGAATGATAAGAGTTCCATCCTAGGACTGTCTGAAAGTTAAAGGATTTAACCTCTGTAGGAGTTTGTGGGGTACGGTATGTCTTCAGTGATGCAATGGCCATTATGTAAAGCACTTTACACAAAAATGAAGACTCAGAAAGTGCTTACTATTATCCCGTACGGTTGCCTAGCACAGGGTCTACCACACAGTAGGTCCTCGAAAAGGGCCATTAGTATTAGTACTATTATTATAAGTGTCATCGTCATCATGACTGAAAATGCCTTGACCAGAATTGGCCTGAAATTTTCA
Source organism: Callorhinus ursinus (assembly GCF_003265705.2). NCBI lineage: Eukaryota > Metazoa > Chordata > Mammalia > Carnivora > Otariidae > Callorhinus > Callorhinus ursinus. The sequence continues at coordinate 23,385,644 of NW_027397080.1, forward strand.
TGCATTAACGATCAGCTAGCACAAGAAGACAGCCCACAGTCAGTAGTTACAAATACTATAGTTTCTGCCGTCGTTTCTATTATGCAAAGCACCAAGGGTCTGACACATAGTAGGTGCTTAGTAAGTGTTAGTATACTTATGTGAGGCATCTAGTCTGGGACTGAACTCATTGTTTCATTCACTTAACCAATATTTATTGAGCTCCTCCGGTGCTAGGTGCTGTTGTAGGGCTCGGGATACAGGAGGGGGCAAAACATAAGAGCCCATCTCCTAGCGGGAGAGACAGGCCATGTCAGGGACCACGGGATAAGGCTGCTGGAAAGTGAGAAGTGCCGTGCAAGTAGAGCAAGTAAAGTAAGCAAGAAGTAAAAGGCAAGCAGGGTGAGGGAGGCTGGACAGGTCGGTGGACAGGCGGGTAGAGAGGGACTGCAGTTTCCAGCAGGGTGGTCAGGCGGGTCTCGCTGACAATTGGATGAAGACCCAAGGGAGGTGAAGGGGTGAGGGAGTCATGTGGGTGTGTAGAAGAGCCCCCCCCGCCCCAGGATGCGAGGGCAGCGAACGCAGAGGCCGGCAGGTGCCTGGTGCGTTCACAGAACCTGTGAGCAGAACTGGGACCCCGGGGAGAGTAGAAGGAGATAAGGTCAGAGAGGTGAGGGCTGGGGTCAGTGATGGAGCCTCTTGGGGGCCACTAAGGACTCTGGCTGCCCCTGAGTGACTTTTGGAGCTGTTAAGGGTTTTGAGCAGAGCAGTTAAGTAAGGTGACTGACACGTGCGTGCCGGGTCCCCTGGCTGCCACATTCAGCAGAGACCGCAGGGGGAAGGATGGGGGGGTTGCTGTGGGGACCCAGGCGGGGCAACAGTGGCCTGGGGAGGCCCTTGCTCACGCTGGTGGCGGTCCCCTCTGGCAGATCACCTACAGTGCCATCAGTGATGAGCTGCGGGACAAGCAGTGCTTCCCCGCCCTGCTGCTCATGGTGCCGGGTGCGGATCATCAGATTGAGGCCATGGTGCAGGTCATGCTCCACTTCCGCTGGAACTGGATCATCGTGCCGGTGAGCGGCGATGACTATGGACATCAACAGCCAAGTGCTCAGAGATGCTGGATAACTATGACTACAACAGCCAACTGCTCAACGAGCGCCTGACCACCCACGACATCTGCATCGCCTTCCAGGAGACGCTGCCCACGCCACAGCCCAACCAGGAGGTGACCCAGTGGGAGAGCCAGCGCCTGGAGGCCATCGTGGACAAGCTACAGCAGAGCTCAGCGCGCATCGTGGTCCTGTTCTCGCCCGACCTGGTCCCGCACAACTTCTTCCGTGAGGTGGTCCGCCAGAACTTCACGGGCGCCGTGTGGATCGCCTCTGAGTCCTGGGCCATCGACCCGGTCCCGCACAACTTCACCGAGCTGCGCAACACGGGCACCTTCCTGGGCATCACCACCCAGAGCGTGCCCATCCCGGGCTTCAGCGAGTTCCGCATTCACCCCGCCCAGGCTGGGCCACCTGCGCCCAACAGGACCAGCCTGGGGGCCACTTGCAACCAGGAGTGCGACACCTGCCAGGACACCACCGCGTCCTTCAACACCATCCTCGCGCTCTCTGGTGAGTGCGTGGTCTAGCGTGTACTCGGCTGTCTACGCTGTGGCCCAGGCATTACACAGCCTTCTGTGCTGCACCCAGACCACCTGCTCCAAGAGGGTGGTCAACCCCTGGCCGGTGAGGCCCCGCCCATGGAAAGTCAGGGTCCCACAGGGCAGGCATGGAGCGGTCGCCATGGAGACCGCTGGGTGCACCTCCTCTGCGCTAGCCTTCCCCTCGCTTGCTGTCTTCTGGGCAAACTGGTGGGAGAGGCCATGGGACCATGCCCTGCCTCCAGACACACAGAACCAGACAGAAGTCCTTCATGGTGACAAAACTCCTTTTTGTATTAATGTAATCATTGCCATCCAAGATGGCTTGTCCTAGGAGGAGATTTGGGTGAAATTCCCTGGAAGGAAGCCTGGCAGGCAGTGGGCGCCCCAGGTCCCCTGCCGTCTCTCTCTGGGCTGGAGGCCTTGGGGGCGGGCTTATGTATTCTGTCTGCTCTCTGAGGCCCTGCTTGGGGTTTATGCATCTTCTCTTGTCCCAGGTTTGTGTCATCTGGATTCAGACTTGGAGTTTAAATCTATGTTTTTCTGATATGTGTGCGCGCGCGCGCACGCGCGCACACACACACACCCACCAAACCATGAAATCTTCACAGGGCTAGAAGATTTTCCTGAGGATCTGGAGAAGCGGAGGGATTTACATCAGAGATATACACTTCATACCTTGTTATCCAGCATCTCTGAGCTCTCAGAGTGACCAGCCAGCCAGGACCGCACGCTGGGTCATTTGCTCACCATCATCACTTGCTCTCCACTGCGTCCTTCTCTCTGCCTCTGTCCACCCCCAACATCTCAGCTACAGCCCCTCTGTCCATCTGTTGGCAGGCAGAGCTTTGTACTCAGGCTGACCTGGGTTTGAATCCCAGCTTTGCCACCACTAGCTGTGAGACCTTGGGCAAGTTATTGAATATCTCTGAGCCTTGGATTTCTCATGTGTGAAATAGAAGGAATAACAGGCACTGTGCTGAGTTCTGGGGAGGACTGACCATGCTGTGTGCCCGGGACCTGGTGCAGAGAGGACCTGAATGTCTTCCTCTTTGTCCGCATCCATTTCTGACACCAGTATCTGGACAATGATAGTCCAGGCCTCCTCCCACTCAGGAGAGTTGCAGGGACGATCCTTCCTTCCTTCCTTCCTTCTTAAAAATTTTTTATTTATTTATTTGTCAGAGAGAGAGAAAGAGAGAGAGAGAGGGAGAGAGAGCACAAGCAGGGCAGGTGGCAGGCAGGGGGAGAAGCAGGCTTCCCGTTGAGCAGGGAGCATGATGTGGGGCTCCATCCCAGGACCGTGGGATCATGACCTGAGCTGAAGGCAGATGTTTAACCAACTGAGCCACCCTGGCATCCCAGGGAGGATCCTTTCTGACCCCCTAACTTGGAGCCCTGGAATCCCAGGTTGCTCAGTCTGGCCTGGCCAGGTCAGTGTGGGGATATGACCTGGACACCAGGAGCTGGCTCCCCCCGGGACTCCACCATCCTGACCCCCGCCCATAGGCCTACCACCTGGGAGGAACCTCCCTCCTCTCAGCTCCCAAGACCATTGCCCTTAGTGTTAGCAACATGTGCAAATTCCAGAGAAGCTTCCAGAGCCAGGACCTCACTCCCTGGGCAGAGTGGGAAGAAGGCCAGGGCCCCGAATTCCTTGGCTAGCTGTCTGTCGGTCCCAGAGTGGAGGTGAGCTCTGGGCTCCCGAGATATAGCCCAATAGACTCTCCCATTTATGGAGGGAAAATCTAGGAGCCAGACTGATGGAGTATCTACACTGGAAGTTCTTTTGGCGGGTCAGCCCAGAGAGGTTCAGTGGCTTGCCCAAAGTCACACAGAAAATTAGGGAAAGAGCTCAGATTGGAATTCAGGCCACAGGATGCCCAGTCCAAAGCATGTTCCAGTTTGTACCAGCTTCTGCGTACTCAGAGTGATGGGGGATGGCATCGGGAGAGACTGGAGAGTGGCCTCCACTGGTTGGGGAGGCAAGAAGCACCCAGAGGGCAGGGGCAGGTGCAGCTGACCCTTGCGGGTGAGAGAGGCCAGTGGGCTCTGGAGCCCAGGTATTGGATCCCCAAAGGATGGCGGAGGTGACGTCCAGGGAGAAGGAATACCACCAACACCGCTGCGGGAGGTGAGTATTTACTTGTTTGCAGGTACTGTGCTAAGTTCCCAACATAGGTAAACTCACTGATGGCTTCAGAGCCCAGGAAGCAAGGTTTTTGTTGTCCTACTTCGCTGAAGAGGAAACTGGGGCTCGCAGAGGTCAAGCGACAGGTCCAAGGCCCCATAGCTGGTGTCTAAACCCAGAGGTATCTGACTCCAGAGCTGCGCTCTCAGCCACTGCCTCCCGGATGGCCCCCTGCACAGTCCTACGGCCCCCTTGGGCGGCTGTGGAAATCAAGGCTAGTAGGTCAGGAGAATTTCCCCCAGGTCTGGCCCGGACTCGTGCCAGCCTCCCTTCCTTTCCCTTTGGCCCCTCCAGCTACTTCAGGAAATCTGGAAGGTCAGCTTCACCCTCCGGGGCCACGAAATCTTTTTTGACAAGCAAGGGGACCTGCTCATGAGCCTGGAGGTCATCCAGTGGCAATGGGACCTGAGCCAGAACCCATTCCGGAGCATCGCCTCCTACTACCCCAAGCTGTGGCAGCTGAAGACCACCCACAACGTCTCCTGGCACAACGCCAACAACACGGTCAGCTCCCGCACGGCTGCAGGGGGGCCGGGGCCTGTAGCTGGGCGGCCGGCTCGGGCTGGGGTGGCCCCGGGCGCTTTGGGCCCGAGATCTGTTATCGACAGCCGGTGGGGGCTCTATTTGTTGCGGGAGTGTCTGGGCCCTGTCCCTCCCAGTGACTAAGCACTGGGGACGTCTAGGGCTTTCTGGCTGCTCAGGACCCAGGGGCTCAGGGGCTGTGCCACGTGGGTGTTAAGGATTTCAGTTCTCATGTCAACCAATGCTCATGATTTTGCTACAGTCGCTGTCCCCTCCACCGAGTGTGCCATCTGTCATTCGAAAGCTCCTTTGTTTTACCCTCTTTGATAATAAGCTGTCGCGATGGCGGTGGTGTGGGGAGGGGCAGAGACCCAGCCTTGTGTGGAGGGGGAGCGGATAGAAAAGCTCAAGGAGGCTTCATCGGCATCCTCCCCACCCCCCCCACACACTTCATTCTCGTTTCTGGGGGGTTTGGTGCTGCTAGTTTCTGCGCTTTGCGGGGATTTTCATGGAGTCGGTTGGGTGGGTGTCTTGATTAATTTGTGAGGAGGACCACAGTCTGGGGGTTGGAACAACACAGATGTACTGTCTCCTGGTTCTGGGGGCTGGCAGTTCAACTTAAGGTGTCAGCAGAGTTGGTTCCTTCTGAGGTCTGTGAGGGAGAATGTTCCGGGCCTCTCTCCCAGCTTCTGGTAGTTTGCTGGCCATTTCTGGCTTTCCTTGGCTGGGGTGGTCTCCCCTGGCCTCTGCCATCGCCTCCATATGGCCTTCTCCTTGTGGGTGTGTCTGTCTCCAAATCTCCCCTTTTGTAAAGACTTCAGTCCTATTGGAGTAGGGTCCACCCCTCTCCGATAGGACCTCATCTTGACTACAACTGCAATGACCCTATTTCCAAATAAGGTCACATTTGTAGGTCCTGGGGGTCCAGACTTTAATCTGTGAATTTTGAGGGCAGGCAATTCAACAAATAAGAGTGTCTTTGCCTGGGTTTCTCCTAAAGCAGAGCCTGAGGCTAAGGTTTATGCGCAGATAGCTTATTCCAGGATCTGCTCCCTGGGTATAGGAGTAGGTGATGGGGGAGAGCTCGTCAGGGACACAGGGAACGTCAGTAGAAGGGAACGTTCTCAAGCTGCGGTTGAGCTCAGTCTGACCAGGACCTTCTGAGGGGCCACTTTAGAGCTGTCCCCAAGGGAGAGAAAAAGATGGGATGGGTCCATGGGATCTGTACCAACCCCCCCCCAACCTGCTGTGGTCAAGGGTCGCCCCATGGGGCATTGACTCTTCTTGGGCTTCTGGGTCACTCATGTGTGGGTGCCCAGCAATTTCCCACCAGCATCTCACACCCAGGACCCAGGGCAGAGAGCGAAAGAGACAGAGTGCCGCCTAGGTGAGGTGCTGACAGGTAGCGCCCACAAGAGGCAGTTGCTGTGGCCATGGCAGGAATAAAAGGAGGTTGGAGAAGACGTGAGGGAGGCCACAGAGATGGGATGCTGTCCTTCCCCCGGCCAGTGGGGTGGAGCTTTGAGGGCAGAAGCCAACCCAGTCCCTCTACCGGGAGCTGAGTGGAACCCCCACAGCCCCTGCTGCTGCAGCAGGGTCCCAGGTGGAGCCCCTACTCCTCATGTCTCCCTCTGCCACCCATCCCGGAGTGTCCTTAATCCTCAGCCACTTGGCTGCTGGGGTGATCCAGACACTCGTCCCCAGGTGTCTGAGCCTGTGGTCGCCTTGTCCTTGCTGGCCTGTGGCTGTGGCAGGTGTCCAGCAAGCAGTGAGGACTGGGCCGCCGTGGCCAACCTCCCGGATTCCAGACCCAGTGCTTCCTACCCTCTTGACTACCAGCCTCCTAGCCGCTCACGCTTATCCAAATCGGTTACCTCCTCCTTCCTTGGCTGTCTTGTTCACTGGCATCAGGCCCCTGAAGTGACCAAGGGGGGAACCAGACAGCCTCTTTTGTCTGCTGGTGGAAGTAGTCCCTCTTTGGAGACCAGAACCTGTGTTCTAGCAGAGTCCAGGCTTGTGGGGATGAGACACCCCAGCTCCACCGTGAGCCCCCGAGAACCATGGTGAGCGTGGCCAATCCTTCCGCCGCATGGTTGCTGGACCCCTGTATTCTAGCTGTTGGGGCCACAGTGCTATATACCAGCCTCCCATTCAGTGCTTATACTTCATCCTAAAGGGCTGTGGCCCTACCCTCAAGGTGTTTTCCGCAAGCTGGTACCTTACCTGAACCCTTAGTATGCCATACCATCATCCCGTTAGGCTGGGTACTTCCAGGCGACATGGTCTATGTTGGGATCGGTAGATCCGGGGGTCACGTGCCCAATCACACCCCCTTTGCCATACAAAGGGTCTCTTGTCTGAGGGGATGTTCTGGGGGGACCCATGAGGGTGACTCAGTCAGTCCGTGCAGCCTTGGAAGGTGGCTTTGCACTGTGGATGGGAGAGGCGAGTTTTTATACGGATGCATCAGTGCTCCCTCCAGGGAAGAAGACACCCGACTTGGTAGGTGTGCCAGCGTCTACGGAGAGTGGAAGCAAATCCAGGGTTCATCACGGTCTCTGGGCTGGAAGGCTGGGTGCTCAGCCGTGGCCATAGCTCTGTCGACCAAGGAGATAGGGGCCCACGCTGCTGCGCTCACGCCCACAGCCTCCATCCCTGACACCGTGGGCACTCTGCTCGTGGCCCATTGTGTGAGCCCCGGGGAGGGGGTGGCGGCGAGGGCAGAGGCCAGCTGACCTGTGCTGGGGGCTTCATCCTTTCCGTCTGTTTTTTTTCTCAGTCCGTGCGTTCTTGGATTGGCATTCACATGAGACACAAAAGTCATCATCACTGATTTGAGGAATATGCTTGCTCCCCCTTGGCCTGTTTTGGCCCGATCCTGAGCACATCATTTCCGTTGCATGGAGACTTGCCACTCTTCCTGCCCGACCCCACGACTCCGTGCGTCTGAGGTCACTTGAGGTCCTGAGGCCACGTGCTGTTTTTCCACGAAGGCCCAGCAGGGCACGGGAGCTGATTTGCAAACTGCGTCGTACCTTGTTGTGGAAGGCGTGTTGTAGCTGTACCGTGTAACTCTCTTACTGGGGCTTGCCCATCTTGTTCTCTGCAGGTGACCTTGGCATCAGCACATCTGCCTGGCCATATGAGGAGAGCGTGCCCTGCAGCCAGGTCCTTCTTCAGAGTCTTTTTCTAGGCTTGTCATTCTGTACCTTGAAACCGGAAGCCATCGGAGTCGCCTGCCAAATGTGGGTTGGAGCAGTATTTCCAAGAGCAATTTACGCTCTCCCCCACCTCTGAAGGTTCATCAAGTGCCATACTTCTTTAATGGTAGGAGATGTAAGATGTAATGACTCGTCCTTTGGCATAGAGAGGATGTCCTGGCATTTCCCAGACCACGGGACCGCTAAAAGCATCACCGGTGTGGCAGGCCCCCTTTGAATCTTTGAAAGGTTTATCATATACACTTATCCTTAAGGATTCACGTCCTAGTGGGGCATAAAGAGTGCTTGCTACTTCCTACTCATCAGATCCAATGAGTACGATGCCATAGATAACAGTGGACCAGCATGACGTTCTACAGAATTCCAGAGTGATCTAGTTCCGTGTAGACCAAACCCTGATGGAGCGAAGCGTAAACTTAGCTCTGCCGTGAGAGTAAATGCTAGCGATTTGAGAGCTTTCTTCTTCTTTCAGTAGGCATTTAGAGCTGTATATATCCCTCTAAGTACTGTGTTCACTGCATTCTATAAGCTTTGGTATATATTAATTTAAAAAAAATTAAATTATGGTAAAAAAAAAACCCTATAACAACATTTACCGCTTCAACCATTCTTTCCCCCAAATTTTCCTATTGTGGCAAGATATACATAACTAGTTTACCATCTTAACCATCTTAAAGTGCACAGTTCAGTGGTATTAGGTGCATTCACATTCCTGTGCTAGCACCACCAGCCTCTCCCTCCAGAACTCTTCATCTTCAGAACGGAAACTTTATGCCTGTTAAACACTAACTCCCCATTCCAGCCTCTCCCCAGCCCTGGAAACCACCGTTCTACTTTCTGTTTCTGTGAATTTGACTAAGAACCTCCTAAAAATGGAATCACACAGTATTTGTCTTTTTGTGACCGGCGTATTTTACTCAGCATCATGTCCTCAAGGTTCAACCATTTTGTAGTGTGTGTCAGAATTGCCTTCCTTTTCAAGAGTGACTAATCCATTCAATCAGTGGATTGTGATTATGAATAATCATAATCTAGTAAAAAAATATCGCTTTTGCTTATCTGTTCATCCATCGATGGGCACACTTGGGTTGCTTCTACCTTTAAGCTATTGTGAATAATGCCGCTACCAACATGGGTGTGCAAATATCTTGTTGAGACCCTGCTTTCAACTCCTTTGAGTATCCACCCAGAAGTGGAAACTGGATCATGTGTTAATACTCTTTTTGATTTTTTTGAGGAACCGCGTTCCTCCACAGCGGCCGCACCATTTCACATTCCCAGCCGTGAACAAGTGGTTCCAGTACCTCCACGTCCTCGCCAACACCCCTTATGTTCTGTTTTGTTTGTTTGTTTTTGTTTTTCATAGTAGCCAACCTAATGGGTGTGAAGTGGTCTCTTGCTGTGGTTTTGATTTGCATTTCTCTACTGATTAATGATTGAGCATCTTTTCAAGTGCTTATTTGTCATTTTTATCTCTTCTTTGGAGAAATCACTATTCAAGTCCTTTGTCCATTTTTGAATTGAGTTATTATGTTCTAGGAGTTCTCTCTATATTCTGGATATTAACCCCTTGTCAGATATATGATTTACAAATATTGTCTCCCATTCTGTGGTTTGTCTCTTGGAGTGTCACTTGATGGACAGAAGTTGTAAATTTTCATGAAGTCCTATCCAGGACATCATTGCCAGATCCAGCGTCATGAAACTTGTGCCCTGTGTTTTCTCCTAGCTGTTTTTATGGTTTTAAGTCTCCTATTGAAGTCATGGATCCATTTTGAGGTAATTGTATATGGTGTTAGGTCCAACTTTATTCTTTTTTATGTGGATATCCAGGTTTCCCAGCACCATTCATTGGAAAAATGATCTTTCCCTCACTGAATGGTCTTGGAACTCCTGTCAAAAATCATTTCACCCTATGTGTGAGGGTTTGTGTCAGGACTCTATTCTATTTTATCGGTCTGTATGTCTGTCTTTATGCCTGCGCCACATTGCTTTGATTGTTGTAGCTTTGTAGTAAGTGTTGAAATCAGGAAATGTGAGTCTTCCAGCTTTGTTCTTTTTCAAGAGTACCCTGGGTATTCAGCGTCCCTTGAGATTCCATCTGAACTTTAAGATGGGTTTTTCTATTTTTGCAAAAAAAAAAAAAAGTCATTGGGATTTTGATAAGGATTGCATTAAATCTGCAGATTACTTTGGGCGGTATTGACATTTTCACCATGTTAAGTCTTCCAAGGCATAAACGTGGAATGTCTTTCCATTTACTTAGGTCTCAGCTTCTTTCAGAAGTGTTTTGACCCCTTCTCCTCTGTTCTGCTGCTGCCTCGTTAGCTAGAACCACCACCATTTCTCACCTGGGCTATTGTGACAGTACCCTACTCACTTCTGCTCTTGTCCCTCACAGTTTAAACTCAACATGGAACCCAGGACAAACCTGTTAAAAGGAAGTCAGATCCTGTCACTCCTCTGTGTGGAAGCCTCTTGTAGTTTCTCGTTTCACTCAGAGTAAAAGCCCAAGTATTTTGATGCCACCTCTTCGAACGGAGCTGCTGCTGTCCTTTGTGCTCATTGTGCTCAAGCTACGTGAGGCTTGCTGCTCAGCGACCATGCCGTGTGCCCTCTGCCATGGGGCCTTTGCACATGCTGTTCCCTTGGCCTGTACAGATCTTTTAGTGGCTTGGTCCCTCACAGCCTCTAGGTTTCTGCTCCAGTGTCAGCTGCTCAATGAGGCCACACTTGCCCAGCCCATTCAAAATTCGCAATCAGCCCCTCTATCACTTTCCATCCCCACTGCGTGGCTCTACTTTCCCTCATGGTATTTATTACCACCAGTCAAGTTACATATTTATATGCGTATTGTGCTTTTTCCCCATGAAAGTATTCATTCCTTAAGAACAGAGATTTGGCCTCCTTGCGTTCACTGCTGAATTCTCAGTGTCTGGCATCGGTATGAGCTCAATACCTTTTTGAATGAATGAATGAATGAGTGAATAGCAGGTTGAGAGTCCATGAGTAAGAGTAGAATTAAGTTAGCTATTTAGGGAATAGTGAAGAGATGAGTTTGGAAGGTGGTGGTGGGGACCACACAAGGCAAGGGGTTAGTAAGGTGTAGGTCTGGATAAGGCGCGCATGTGTGTAGGTGGGCACATGTGTGTGGTCCCACGGGAGGCAGAGAAGACTGCCAGCAGCCTGGAGAGGTTGGTGGGGGATCAGATGTTTCACTTTGGCTGATGGAGAGCCTCTGAGGTTCTTCCAGGAAGGAGCTTCAGGCAGGAGACAAGACGTCTGGAGGTGTCTCCTGACGGCCACGAGCAGGAGGGACGACAGGGGTGGAGCAGGAAGGCAGGTGACCGGTCAGAGGCAAGAAGGGAGGGGCTCTGGGGTCAAGTGGTCCTACTGTGGCTCCCCTTGTCTGGGCCCTGGCCCTCCATATGTGTGCTCTTGGAACAACACCCTCCTATTGGTGCATCAGAACGATTTTTGTACCACCTGGATCTAATCAGGCTGCCCCCCACCCAGGGGCCCTCATTGTTTCCCACTGCCCCTTCATTCTTAGTGTGCCTCACACGAGCCTTCAGGATGTGGCTCTCCTACTCTCCACCCTTCTCCTGGGGCATGCTGACTCCCTTCTATTCCCCTGCCCTTACTGTTCCCTCTGCTTGTAATTCATTCCTGTGCTCAATAAACCATCAGGGGGGGCTCCTCTGTTCTCTAGAAATAGAGCAGTAAGAACAACAGACATGGCCACTGCCTACCTGCTCTTGTTCATCTGAAAACCCCTGCCCCTCCACAAAGGTTGTGTTAATTAGACTCTTATATGCACATGGCAGAAGGTGATGTAAGCACAGAGTGAAGTTGTTGCTTCCTATCATTGAAAACTCCAGGGGTAGACCATGTGGACTTCAGGCATGGATGGATCCAGGGTCTCTCTCCAGATCTCAGTTCCTTCCTTGGGAGTGTTCCCCCTCCATGGAGACAAGGTGGCTGCTCACAGCCCCAGAGTCACATCTTATCTGCCCGGCAACCTCAGGAAGTCTCTGTCTCAGCAGTTGGGTGCTGTCACCTGAAGATGTTGGATTAGGTGTCAGGCAGGCCAAACTAAGAGGGCCCCTACAAAGGTTCAGTTCTAATGGCAGTTCCTGCTCCTTCCCTATCCCAGACAGGGGCCAGGCTTCTTTTTCCTGAGCATCCTGCTAGGTGGGCTCAGGGTCTCTTGTCCTCCTCCCTCCAGATCCCTGTGTCCATGTGTTCCAAGGACGAACAGCCTGGGCAAAGGAAGAAGCCCGTGGGCATCCATCCCTGCTGCTTCGAGTGTCTTGACTGCCTTCCGGGCACCCTCCTCAACTGAACTGCAGGTAGGACTTGCAGACCCACTCCCCTGCCCCGCCCCACCCTGCCTTGCCCAGGGCCCTTCATCTTTAACAGGGTTTCTGGAGTCTCCCCCAGGGACTGTGTCTGATTCCAGTGTATCTCCCTAGGAGCTGGTGTAGAGAAAAATCTTCAGTGCACACTATTAGGGAGGGTGGGAGAAGGAACAGCTCTCAACCAGGCAAGGCTGTCACTGATCCTCACTCCATACACATGTAGCCGAGGGCCCAGGGGTGTCAGATCAGAGAAGGTCCACTGGATGGATGGATGGATGAATGAATGAATGTCTCTGTCCCTAGAAGAGATGTCTCTGGCAGGTCGGGACAGGATCTGATTTATCTCTCTGACCTCCCGGTGCCTAGTGTAGTTCGGAGCATATAATGGTTTCTCAGTGAATATTTATTGACTGACATCCTTGATTAGACAAATTAATATCTTCCCCTATAGATCATAAACTCCAGGAAGGTGGGGACAATGTCCATATTAGTGTTGAGCACGGTTCACTGTTGGGGCTCAAATTATTTTTTTATGACTTCCCTGATTAGTAAATAAGTGGATATAGACATCTACCAGTCAGTAGATCGGTGCTTCCATAGTACTTACTATGTGCCCAGCAGAGCCCAGCGCACAGAGTAGGTGCTCAACAAAAGTTTGTTGGATGACTTCACAGGCTTTTCCTCTCCTGGTTAGTCAGTAGCCTGAAGTCAGGGGGCTAGGTTTCATCCATGTCTGTGGCTCCCCACCTCAGATGCCCACCACCACGGAGGGTGCTCGAAAAAGCATTTGTTGAATGAATTCTTTGACTAAATGCTTGAATGTCTATTCCACCAGAGGGTAAGGTCTTGGAAGGAAGGGATTACCGTTGTTAGGATCTGGGTCAAGGGAACCTCGGTTCAAATCTTGCCTCTGTAACTTACTGGTTTTGTGACTGCCTGGCTGAGCCTCAGATCTTTGTAGGGACCCAGTTTGGCCTGCTTGACACCTAATCCAACTTCTTCAGGTAACAACACCCAACTGTTGACTTCCTGAGGTTACCGGGCAGATAGGATGTGACTCTGGGGCTGCGAGCAGCCACCCTGAGCATGGGGTTGCAGTGAGGAGTTGATGGGCCGATGGATATAAGGGACGCAGCGAGGGGCGGCTAGGACTGTGGGCGTTGCCTTCAGCTCCACGCACTCCCACCCCGAGGCCTGGCACGGGGCAGGTGCAGAGGATGCGGGTGCCAGCAAGGCGGGTGTGGCTGACGGGAGCTGCCGTGGGCTCTTGCAGACGAATTCAACTGTCAGTCCTGCCCAAGTTACGAGTGGTCTCATAGGAATGACACCTCCTGCTTCAAGTGGCGGCTGGCCTTCCTTGAATGGCACGAGGCATCCACCCTCACTGCGGCCATGTTGTCCATCCTGGGCTTCCTCAGCACCCTGGCCATCACGGTGATCTCCTGGAGGCACCTGCACACGCCCGTGGTTCGCTCGGCCGGGGGCCCCATGTGCTTCCTGAGGCTGATGCCGTTGCTGCTGGCATACACCACGGTCCCCATGTACGTAGGGCAGCCCACGTTCTTCACGTGCTTCTGCCACCAGACCTTCTTCACCCTCTGCTTCACCATCTGCATCTCCTGCATCACCGTGTGCTCTTTCCAGATCGTCTGCATCTTCAAGATGGCCAGGCGCCTCCCACGTGCCTACGGCTACTGGGCGCGCTACCATGGGCCCTATGTCTTCGTGGCGTCCTTCACCGTGCTCAAGGTGGTCATTGTGATGGGCAATGTGCTGGCCGTGAGCACCAACCTTACCGCCCGCACCGACCCTGACGACCCTAAGATCATGGTTCTGTCCTGCAACTACCACAAGGCACTGCTGGTCAACACCAGCCTGGACCTGCTCCTGTCTGTGGTGGGCTTCAGCTTCGCCTACATGGGCAAGGAGCTGCCCACCAACTACAACGAGGCCAAGTTCATCACCTTCTGCATGACCTTCTACTTCACCTCCTCCATCTCCTTCTGCATCTTCATGTCTGTCTACGAGGGGGTCCTGGTCACCAACATGGACCTCTTGGTCACCGTGCTCAACCTCTGGGCATCAGCCCGGGCTACTTTGGTCCCAAACGCTACATGGTCCTCTTCTATCCGGAGCGTAACACGCAGGTCTACTTCAGCAGCATGATTCAGGGCTACACCATGGGGAAGGACTAGCACCGTCCACTGGCTGCCCAGGGGGCTGGAAGGCTCTGCCCTGGGAGATGGAGACAGGGGGCGGGGGGCTTGCTTATTCAGCCCCAGCTGGGCACAGGGATGCTATCCCTGACTGTTACTGCCTCACCCTGCTCTGATTTGGTCTCCGCCCCCCCCCCCCCCCCCCCCCAGGTTTCTTTTCATCCTGGCCATGTTTACCCCCCTGGTGGTGGATGCCTAAAAATATTCACACTTTCCCTATAGCTGTTTGGCTTGCCAGGCACTGCCATCCATTCTAGGAAAACCTATCCAGGGTGACCTGTTGGTCTCCAAGGCAGAGATGGATTTAAGCAGCCGACAGTCGCCATCTGGTGGCCACAGTTGGTTTGTCTGCAGGTTCGGGCTCCTTCCCTTCAGTCCTGTTCACAGGGTGAGGGGAGGCGGCGCTGGTGTGCGGGGATGTCTGCCGGGGGTCAGTCACTAGCTGCCCACGGGTCCGTGCCTCACCTCCCAGACTCCCCCAGAGCTTGTGACCCAGCGCCTCTGAGTAACGGCTGGGCATTGGGGCTGCTTCATAAATGCATGGAAATAAATCTCACTTGGGCGAAGTGAATGAATTTCCTTCTTGTTTGCAGAGGTCCTCAGAGAAAGAAAATTTCAGTCAGTGACCTCAGTTTCTCTCCCAGCACTGCCGCTTCTGAGCTGTGTACTTGGGGCCAATTATTTACCCTTTCAGAGCCTCCACTTCCTCGTCTCTACAATAGGAACAATAACTGCTTCGCTGGGACACTGAAGGATCAGAGAGAATGGGTGTGGGGTGCATACAGTGGGTACTCAATAAATGCCAACCATTGCAAATCCACATGTCCCTTGAACCGTCAGGGTCAAAAGAAGGCTGTGTTTCCTTTTTACACCCCAATGTCCATGGTACACATTCTAGTCGATGGGGTATTGCCTCTGTTGGAAACTAACTTGGCCCCCAGAAAATTCTGGGTGTTTTCTGGGGGGGTGCTTGGGCCTCACGTGTGCTGCCATCTCGGCACTGCTGAAGCTCCGAGAAGGGGCTGTTCTGGGTGCGGCTGTGCCTATGCCCGTCACCCTCGATGGCAGGAGGAGCCCTGACCCTTCTGTCCGGGGGTC
The DNA here is from genome assembly GCF_003265705.2 of Callorhinus ursinus. NCBI lineage: Eukaryota > Metazoa > Chordata > Mammalia > Carnivora > Otariidae > Callorhinus > Callorhinus ursinus. The sequence goes on from NW_027397080.1 coordinate 23,400,886, forward strand.
ACACCTGGCCTCTCAGAGCTCCGCGGCGAGCCAGAATTTCAGTGCTGAGGCCTCTGAACTGCTGCCCAGAGAGGCTGAGTGACCGGCTCCAGGGCGGCCAGGTGGAAGGTGGGAGCAGGAGTGTCAGAGGCTCAGGCCCCCTGAAGACCCAGTTACCGGGGTGACCTTGTGACTATCTCAGAGCCCCCCGGGAGCGGTTTCTAGATTGGCCCCACACCATCCCTGGCAGGAGCAACTTCCCGAAGCTCATTTGCAGCAGGGAGGGCAGGACCATCTCCTTCTTGTCCTGGATTTACCCTTCTCATGCTTCAAGGAGGTGGGTGGTGGGATCTTGGCTTGAATCACCTGCAGTTTGGGAGAACTGCCCTCACGTTTGGGGGCTGCTTCTTCATCAGCCACCCCAAGAGCATCAGGGGACAGTCCCTGTTTCTCTTGCCAGATTCGGCCCAGAGCAGGTGCTCCACGAATACTGACGGAGAAGCTAAGTCACTCTGCTGCCCCCACCCCCGACCCCGCTCCCTTGAGCCACAGCATCATTAATTCCATGCTTGTCTCGTGGCCTTTGGGGCCGGATCCTGAGCGGCATCGAGAAACAGAAAACAAACACTTGTGCTCACCATCGGTGAGGACAACAGCAAACATGAATTACTCTCCCTGCGGGCTTTGCTGCCTCATTCACTATTTTCTCACCAAACTCCAGCAGTCCCGTACTGTTAGGGTCCTTGTTTTACAGGTGGGGGAAGAAGGGCCCTCCCAGAGGTCATGAACCTTCCCTGGGCCCTCCCAGCGCGTCCCCGGAGCCACGACCCTCTGTGGAGAAGGACCCAGACGTCCTGCCTGGGGAGCTGGTGTGGGGAGAGCCGTGATCACAGTGGAGGGGGGATGCAGTCTCTCCAGCAGGTGCTGTGGTGTGCCGGGGGGGGCCTCAGACTTTAGGGAGACGGCTGGAGGATGCGGTGCCCAGGGAAGACCCCGGGGGGAAGCTGGCATCTGGAAAGAACAATGAAAGGCAGAGCAGTGCCTGGAAGGCAGGGAGTCTGAGTGGGAAGATAGCAGGAGCCAAGGTGGGGTGCCAGGTGGCCCGGGCAGCCTGACCAGGAGCACAGGGCTGAAGGTGGCCCGTGCGAGAACCGGGCTTGGAAGGCTAGCTGGGGCTGGACGTGGGGGCACGCTGACCGGGGGCCTGAGCTTGTCCTCCTGGCGCCCACCGCCAGCATCCGTGCGCATGCTGGCTTGTCCCATCCTGGGTCCCCCGAGGGGCTGTCCCTGGCTGTCCCTCGCCTCTGTCCTCTTCCCACACACAGTCCTGAGCCCTGGCCTGGCCCGATGGCTGGAGACCGCGGGGGAAGACCCCAAGGATGGACTGCTGTGTGTGCGCGCATCCCTCCTCCATCCCCTGCTCTTGGGGCCCAGGGGGAGACCTCACCCCAGCCCTGAGCTTCCAGCGAGCAGCTCTGCCGTCTGTTCCTGGATGTGTCTGTGCCCTGTCCCCCTCGCCCTCGGGACCAGATTGCCAGGCTCAGGGAGTTTTAAGCTCTTAATTCTCTTTTCTTGCATGCTTCTGACGCCTTGGCTTAAAATTTTTTTTTTAAGAGATAATGACCTCCTTTTCCTGGTTCTGCCTCGCGGACCGCCATCAGAGAGAGAATCCCGGAATCCCACTGACCTCAGAGGCATCTGCTCCACACCTCCCTCTACAGCTGCCCCGAGCTGAGAGCCTCATCCTCCTTGTTCACCTCCGGTGACGGGAGGCTCACGGAGGACAACGCCAGTGAAATTTTCCTTAGATTGAATCAAACCCGACTCTTCGGGATTTCTATTTACGGACCTTAGTTCCATCTTTCGGGGACCACAAACTCAATTTCATTCCTCTTTCTCATGATGGTCTTTTGTACGTAGTGGCAACAAGTATAATTGCCTCTCGGGGGGTGCTGACCCTGTGACAGGTGCCTCACACCTGCGAACTGTAATCCCCACGACGCCCCTGCCCGATGGGTACCCGTGGCCATCCGTGGCCACGTGCCGATGCCTGCCAGCATCCTCTTCCGTCCCACCCTACCTGGCAGCCCCTGTTCTCCCAGGAGAGATCTATGTTGTTCTGGGGAAGCTGACTCTGTCCTGGCTCCGGGCGGGGCGGGGGGAGCAGGTGACCCAGGCCGAGGGTTGGTCTGATCAGAGGGACTCTCAGGACGTTTCCTGGGACAGGGATTCTTTCTGTAGGAACTAGTAAGCCTGAGACTCAGCAACTCCTGTGGGACCACAGGGCAAGTCAGCCTTAGAGGGAAGTTGGACTTCGCAGAAGATAAAGTGGGAGTCCTTGGACCCCAACGAGGTCCTTGGAAACTTTTGAGCTGACGGATCCGGCTTGAAGGCAGCGCCCCCTCTGAAATCTTGCTGAGTCCATTCATGTGCCTTATTGCTTACGGTAGTTGGAGTTGTGTGTTCCGCCCCTGGCAACCCAACACATCTTTATCCTGCTGAAGAGGAAACTGAAGCTCAGAGAGGCTGATTAACTTGCTCAGGGTCACCCAGCTTCTAAGTCAGGGAGCTGGGATTTGGAGAATTGGGGCGTATGGTACTGCGTTTTCAGATCATCTCTTCTTGGTCTAAAGGTCATCAGTTGCCCTTCGGACCCGATTTTGAGCACCATCGTAGTTCACTCCGTCGGGCACACGCTGACCTGTAAACGCCTCTCTTAGAGCATCTCTCGAGCCTCCCTCTCCCGGGCCCCTGACATCCTTCCCACACCAGTGCAGCTGAGTGATGTCCCCTTAGCCCCGTCCTGGTCACAAGCTTTCCCAGCTTGGACCCCTTCCGTGGTTCCCGGGTGCCTACATGACACCGCCCAGCCTCCTTCGTGTGCCGGTCAGGTGCTTTGAAATCGGGCTCCCGCTCGCCTCTCCAGCCTCACCTCCCGGTGGCTCCGGTGGGCTCCTGGCTCTTCCCCAAACACTTGCCTGGCTTCACACGTATGCTCAAGCTCTCCCTTCTCTCTTCCCCCTGCTGGCCTTAACCTTGATCCCCTAAGGCCCAGTTTAAATGCTCCCTCCCTGAGGAAGACTTCCTTGCCTTGGGGCAGAGGAAATCCTTGGTCTCAGCATCCCTGAGCTGCTTGAGTTCAACTCCCGCTGGTGCTGCTGACGTGCCTTTCTGGTCTGGGACCACCTGAGTCAAGGGGCAGGCTGTTCTCTGTGTGGCCTTCGTCTCAGCTCTCATGTCCCCTCTGATGCATTTGCTGCTCGAGGCGTTGGGCCCCTGTTGGCTGGGTGGAGAAATGCCGGGGCCTTTTGCAGGGCTGGCACCGAGCTGGTGGGAGCTGGTGGGAGCTGGCTGTGGTCTGGGGCCCAGGGGCCGGGCCAGGCCAAGTGTGCTCTTCCCTGGTGGCTGGGCTGCAGGGGGAAGGGAGAGGGAGACCGAGGGAAGGCAGAAAGCTGGAGCTGGGCCTTCCAGGCAAGGACAGGTTTGTAGCGGACTTGATAGCCCCTCCGCCACTCAGACCAGAGACTTCAGTCTCGCTGACCACTCTTGCTCAGCCTGCATCCTATCTGTCAGCAACATGGTTGGCTCTACCTTCAGAAGAGACCCCAGCCCCGGGGTAAGCCTCGGTTCCAGCAACAGCCTCCTAGCTGCTCTCCTTGCTTCTGCCCTGGTCCCCACCATATGCAGGCTGTTCCTTGTACAACCTAGGTCACTTCCTATCCCTCCTCTGCCCAGTGCCCGGGGCTCCCCATCTCTCTCAGATGAAGAGCCATGGTCTTTGTGCTGGCATTAGGCCCACAGGGCTCCCCACCACCTCTCCCACCTTGCTGTGGACACCCCTCCCTCTACGCCTCTGCGGCCACGCTGGCCTTCTCACCATCCCCAGACGTGCCATGTGTATGCCTCAGGGCCTTTGCACTGGCTGCTCCCTCTTCATGAAATGCTCCTTCTCAGATTGTCACACGGCTGGTTCCTTCATTTATTTTCTCCTCCTGCTTAGCCTTTTCCCTTTAACGCTTACCACTAACAACACTATATGTTTTACCTCTTTGGCTTGTGTGTTGTTTTTCTCCCCCAGTTAGACCGTAAGCTCCTTGAGGGCAGGGAGTTTCGTCTGTTTTGTTCACCGATGCATCCCGAGCACCTAGAAAAGTGCCTGGCACAGAGAAGGCTCTCTGCAAATACTGGTTGGGTGAATGAGTCAACGAATGGGCCAGAACTGTGACAGATCGCGGGGACGGAAGCGAGGAGAACCAGGCGCAGGTCGGAAGGGGAGGGAGGTAATGGTCAGGGTGAGTGGTTCAGGTCCGCGAGCAAGGGAAGGGTGTTGGAAGGGGCATTCACTGGTGCATTCATTCTCTCTCACTCATTAATTCATTTACTCAACCAGTGGTTCGTGGGCACGGCTAGGGTCAGGCCCTCGCAGCGCACGGAGGATACAGAGCACGGTCTCTGTGCCCAGGCAGCTTGTGTCCTAGTGGAGGACTCAGGACACCACAAGGAAGGAGATGAAGGGAGACAGGGGAAGGGGCAGAGGGATACAGAGGGAAAGAGAGACAGAGGGAGGGAGGGAGGGAGACAGATGGAGCAGAGAGAGAAGACACAGAGGACGGAGGGAGTGGCTTCCGGCTTCGTGGCTCTGGGGTTCATGGACACCCCTCCCCGCCTCCCGGTTGTAGTTTCCTCCTCTATAAGCTGGGGTGGTGGTCACAGCGCCCGCCGCCCAGGGGCCCACATGAGCTGCCCCACGAGAACGCTTACAGGACGCCTGCTACAGAGCAAGGGTCAGGTGTGAGCGGCGATCATTGTCAGGAACTTGGACTTTGTCCTAAGAGAGACACTTGAAGAGCTTTTGAAGAGAGGAGACAGGCTACGTGGGTCTGAGAGAGGAGGCGGGAGGCCCCCTGGGTGTCAGCCACCAGGTCCCGCTGAGCGAGGATGGTGGCCTGGACCCGTGGTGCCACGGAGTTGGGGCACCACCCTTGGTGACAGGTGGGCCCGGGAGGGATCCTGGGGTGGGTGGGAGCGGCTGGAGAAGCCAGCGGCAGGAGAAGCCTGTGGGTGGGCTTGGGCCAGCCGAGGGACCCCCTTCGTTCACACCTCCCTGGGGCCAGTGCTGATCTGCTACACAAAGCCCTGCGATGGAGGGAACCAGCGGCAGCAGCTTGTAGACATTCTGGGAATTGGGGGCCGCGTGGGTGGATTCTCATCCCAGCTCACTCCCGGTCCGGCAACAGCAGTGTCCTCCAACTCTGGGAATCGGAGGTGGGGCCGACCCTCCCTGGTCAGGTGTCCCACCCCAGGCCCCCCGAGGAGGCCCCCAGACCTGCTGCCATCCGGGGGTGTGTGCAGGGTGGGCGGGCGGAGGTGGGCTTCTGGAGGGGAGAGGGCCGTGCAGGGTTTCCATACAATAACGTATAGGCTCATCTGCTTCCAGTTAGCAGCTCCGAGGGAGCCTAATTGGCAGATCAAACCATTCGATGTTCCATGTTAGATAAGTAGTCCGAGGAGCCCCAGCGGAGTCTGACACTTTCTGGACGGAGCCCAAGCCCTGTGTCTGACCACCTCGGGGCCTGGGGTGCTAATGCGAACCAGACCCTCTTGCACGGAAGCGGGAAGACATTAACAAGTGTCAAAGAGCTTTGAAGCGCCGGGCAGATGCTGCTTTGCCTCTGCCCCCCGCACCAACGAGGGGGGGCCGGCACTCCCCACATGAGCTCCTACGTTGAGGAGGAGGGAGGAGCTCTCGGGTGGGTGGCTTCCTGATGGTGGTGGCCGTGCCTGGGACATCCAGGAGTCAAAGAGATACTGGGTGTGTGTGTGGGGGGGACCTTGGTCCTTGCTCCCTGTGGAACCTGCTGGGGGTCACTCGACATGAAGGCACAGGCTCTAGCTGTGGGACTTCGGGCCCCCCACCTCAGCAGGCACATTTCCAAGACCCAGGGAGGCGCTGAGGCATGGCTTTCCCGTATTGGTCAACACAGGTGTTTTAGGAAGAGAAAGAGCAACCACGACAGTGATGGTGGGTGCCATTTATGAGTGTTTCCTGTGAGCCAGGGCTGTGTCTAGCATCTCACACACATCGTCCCGTTTAATCTCATAGTCACCCACTGGGGGGTTCTTATCCCCACCTCACGGATGAGAGGGCTGAGGCTCAGGGGCGTCCTGGGTCCCTGTTTGGTGATGGGTCCAGGTCTAAGTGAAAGGGACTGGGGGCTGCTGGAATACCAAGGAACGTCAAGGCCAAGTCTCTTAGGTACAATGCAAGACAGCTGTGAGGAGGTCCTCGTGGGGTCTGCCGAGACCTTCGTTGAGCGAGCATTGCAGCCGGGTCTCTCTCTGGACTCAACCCCACTCCTTTCCCCAGTAAACCTGCCCACTAATGTCCATCTCGGGCTCTGCTTCCTGGGAGAAGAACCTGCAAGGGCATCCATCAAGTGCACGAGGGAGCGTGCCATTAAGGGAAGGAGGGAGAGGAGCCACAGATGGGCAGCAACAACCAGCTTGGGGAGGCTGGCTTTGTGGCGGGGTAATGGGATATGTCGTGCTGTCACGAGGCTGTTTGTTGTGATGGTGCTGGCCATCCCCGTGACAGGAGTGGGAAGCCATGATGGTTCAGGTTTGGTATTCGCTCCCCTGGGGTAGGCTTGCCTGCCTGCTGAACCCCAACTGAGGAGCCCCTCACTCTGAGCCCTTGCCTCATGAGCGGGCTCCTGGGGGGCTGCTCTCCTCTCTCCATCTGAACCACTGTCACCTGTGTTCTAGTTGCTCAGACTCTTAGTCCCTCCTCCTTGTGGTCAGCCTGACCCCTGCACTGGAGAGGTCCTGTCTGCTGCTTCTACTCTCCAGTTCCCACACTAGGCTCATCCAATCCTCCCAGCTCCACTTCCCTCTCCACGAACCAGATCATCTGGCTTTCCATGGGGGAGAGGGCCTGGGACTCAGCCCCCTCATTCTCTCCAGCTAGATTTCTGGGTTTGGTGTCAGCTGCGGGGCACTCCCTCGGCTCCATGGTGCAACCCAACTCAGGTCCACTCAGCATGGTGGAAAGGGTGACAAGGTGTGGATGGTGATGATGATGAAGATGACTATCATGATGGTGTTTATGCTGGGGGTGAAGGTGATGGTGGCAGTAATGACAGTGGTGGCAGTGTTTATGTTGTGGTCATGCTATTGGTAGTAACAGTGGTGGTGATGGTGATGGGTTAGCTGTATTGGTGATGTCAGTGATTGTCCTGGTGATATTGGTGATGGTGGTGATGGTTGTATTGGTGTTGGTGATGGTGATGGGCTGGTTGTGCTGGTGATGTTGTTGTTGGTGATTGTATTGGTGTTGGTGTTGGTGATGGTGATGGGTTGGTTGTGTTGGTGATGGTGGTRGTTGTATTGGTGTTGGTGATGGTGATGGGCTGGTTGTGCTGGTGATGTTGGTGGTGATTGTATTGGCATTGGTGGTGGTGATGGTGATGGGCTGGTTGTGCTGGAGGTGTTTGTACTGGTGTTGGTGGTGGTGATGGTGATGGGCTGGTTGTGTTGGTGATGGTGGTGGTGGTGGTGATGGGTTAGCTGTCTTGGCGATGTCAGTGATTGTCCTGGTGATGTTGGTGATGGTGGCAGTGGTAGTGGTGGTGGTGGTGACAGTGAAGAACATGTTAATGCTGATCCTTTTCTTTCTGGCTGAATGCCTTCATTAAGCCTCTGATTTAGGGGCCAAAGGCCAAGGTCACTTCTTTTGTTTTTGCTTATACCAGCAGGGTGTAGACTTCGCTCTTTGTCAGATCTGGGTCATTAGAAGATCCATCCAGATTCCGGCTGGGGCGGAGCAGGCAGTGGATGGAGTAGAGTGGGGATGAAGTCTGGTGGACAAAGCTGTTCCTTCCCAGCCACCACTTCAACCCCCTTCTGTAGAAAAGGGTGGGCAGGCCTGACCAAGCCCCTGACCTCTGTCACCACAGTCCTCAGGGCAGGCCTTGGGCTTGCAGCACAAGAGAGAGAGAGCACTGGGTGGGGAGCCAGGAGACTGTGTCTTGGATCTGACTCCCTGAATGACTAGCAAATCCCTTTGCTATTCTGTGCCTCAGTTTCCCCACTTAGGTAATGAGGGGATGGGACAAGAGCTGAAGGTTTAAGTGGCACAGGACTGCCTCTGGGGCAACAGTGACACAGGGAGTCCGCACTGGGCTCCCTTGGTAACCCTGCCTGGGCTTGCCGTCAACTTGCCTGGCTGGGCCTCTGCCTTGGTGCAGTTTGATCACCTGAGGACCACGTGAGAGAGAGCGAGTGGTTTGGTGTAGCTGGTCCCTTTACAGCTGTGGGTGGGTCCACTCGTGGCTTCCTCTATGAGTGTGTGTGCGTGCGTGTGCGTGCCTACCTTCAGAACAGATCACAAATATGACCTCTTTCAGCCTGACCCACCCTCATCTCTCCCCCGGATTTCTGGGCAGCCCCTCACTGGTCTCCCAGCTTCTGCCTGTGCTCCCTCTATAGTCTTTTAAGCACAAAACAGCAAAATGACCTTTGAGACTTAAGTTAGGGCTTGCCACTTGCCCTGCTCAGAATGGCTCCCCATTCCATCAGAGTGGAAGCCAGAGTCCTGATGGGGGCCCACAAGACTCTACCTGATCCCCCTGTTACCCTCTGCACTCACTCCCTCCTGCTCTCCCCTCTGCTCGCTCTGCTCCGGCCACACGGGCCCCCTTGCTGTTTCTCCAGCACGCTAACCTCACATGCTCCCCCACCTCAGGGTCTTTGCACATGCTAGTTCCTCAGCCTGGAAGGCGCGTCCACCTGGCTGGTTCCTTCACCTCCTTTGGGTCCCTGCTCCAACAATCCCTCCTCAGTTACATCTCCCTGACCCTCCTCCTATGTAGGGTCACACCCGCACCCCATACACATGCTCCCTATCCTGCCTCCAAGCTGTGCTTGGCTCCACGACCCGTATCACCATCTGGTGGGGTGTGTCTTTCGCTGATTCATCTTGTGTGTCTGTCTCCCAGTAGAAGGGAGTTTCGTTGGTTTAATTCTCTGCTGTATCCTCAGATACAGCAGGTGGGTGCTTAATAAATACTTGTTAATGAACTTCTGTGTGTTTGCGTACCCGTGTCGCAGTGGGGCGCCGATCCTGCTAAATGGATTCAAAGACGCAAGCGCTGTCCTGGCCTGTGTCTGGCACAGGGGGCCAGGGAGCGGGGGCTTGGACTCTGGGCGAGAGTCCCAGCTCTGAGTCCTGGTGCAGCCACTAGGGGTGCTGTGCGGGTGGGAGACTACTGCAGCTCCCCGCGGCTTGCTTTCCTGGTCCGTAAGTGGGATAGAAGGGTACACGTGCAGGGACACGACCCCACACCCCCTAATAAACAGTAGCTACCGTGATCTGACCACTGATGCTCGGAATCCCTCAGCCCCCGAGAGCCTGTGACATCGACCCCTTCATAGGAGGCCGCCAGGGACAGGGATGTGGGTTGGCCTAAGGCTGGGCTTGGAAACCTGCTCCCGGCCGCCGTGTGTCCAGGCCCCCTGCACCGTGAGGCTCACCAGAGCCCTCTGGTCTAGGAGGGAGGCCAGCCAGACCCTTCCAGGGCCTCACTCAGCCATGGCCACCAGGGATGCGGAAAGAGCCCCCTGCCCCTGGAATGGGTGATTCTGAGCCCCAGGGAAGGAAGGGGCCAGCCATGTAGAAGGCAAGAGCTCTGGGCTGGGAGCCAGAGGACCTGGGCCAATTCCCAGCCAGCCTTCGGCTCCTGTGACCTCAGGAACCACTCCACCCTCTGGGCCTCAGGCTCCCCATCAGCAGAGCGGGAGACCACGTTGCCTCCTGCACTGGGCCAGGGTCCCCCGCTGTGGGACTGTGGCCTGGCCCTCCTCGCATCCCTCATCCTTGTGCGGCTTCCTGCCGGGGCCCCGCCCGCCTCTGCTGTTCCTTTCACGGGGGTTAACTGTGTGTGCACCCATTTGGGTGGGGCCACCATGGGCCTTCCCAGCGAGGGCAGAGCCCAGCGTGTCCCCCGCTGCCTCACCCATGCCTGCTGGTGCCACCACGTGGCTCCCCCAAAGGAGTCCGAGAATTTGAGAAAGCATTCCGTTCGTGAAATTGCCATGCCCTTCTTCCCGGGACAACCAGTGATCTCATCACTCCCTGACTTGGGGCCTCAGTTTCCCCATTCATAAAAGGGGAGTGGTGCCCAGCTTGGGTACGAACCTTCCCGGAAGGTTCTGATGATGAGCCTTATTCTAGACCTTGGTACCAGGGTGTTCCCTCAACCCCAGCTTGTTCTCAGGATTGTGACCCTGGCCCAGGGCAGCTGAGGGCCAGGCAGAGGCCCTTTGAAGGACAGTTCCAGAAGCCGACAGCAGATGGTGCTGTTGACCCCAGTCCTGGGCAAGGGGAGGGCTTGCAGCGGCTGGTCTCTGGGAATCCTGGCTCCAGGCAGATTGGTCTTCCGGCTTGGCAGGGCTTGGGGTCCCCTCTCCTCAGAGACAGAGCCCAGACTCTGGGCACACCCTCTGTGGCCCATCACCTGTGCTGGGGAAAGGCCCTGGTGGGACACGCTGCTGAGCGGGGAGCATGGCTGTGCAGACATGTAGACATGCGCCCGCGGGGACACATGGAGCGCACACGGCTGTTCACCTCTATCTGCGTGGAGCTGAATGCCCCGTGGACTGTGTTCACGGATCACGCGTGCGCTTCCCTGAAACCGACGTGCATGCGGGTCTGCCAGGCTGGGGATGTGTGAGGGAGAGGAGGCCTCCAAGGAGGGCCGTGGTCGTGTGCGTTCCTGTGGATAAGCACACGTGTGCAGATGCTCCCGTCTGTGGTCCGTGTGTGCGTGCACCTGTGAGAGGTGTGGCGGGCGGGTGTGGGCGCACAGGTGTGTCTGCGTGTGCACACGTGTGAGCAGGTGTTGTGTGTGTGTGAGCACTCCAGTGCCGCCTCCCCCTGGGCCCAGCTCTGCAGCTGTGTGTGTGGACGTGTGTGTCCACGGCTGCCCATGCACGCACCTGTGTGCACGTGTGCTAGTGTGCGGATCACAAGCCCCAGGCTGGGGTGCGGGACGGGCAGCCCAGAAGGAATAACACGGCGTCTGAGCAATGGAGAGGGTGTGGGCAGACAGGCTGGGAAGACAAATGAGCCTCTTGTTAAGAGAGTGGGGCTGAGGCAGGCGGACCCGGTGCCCCAAGACCCTGGCCCAGACCTGGGAAGGATGAAAGTGGTGGCAGAGGTGGCATCGTGCTTATGAGTTAAGGGGATGTGCGCTCCGTACGTGCCAGGCCCTGGGCTCCTGGTCTCACCTGGCGGCCTCCTAAACTCCGCCTCTTCCAGATGAGGAGACTGAGGGTCAGGGGGGCAGAGGTCCTTCCCAGGAAGCAGATGGTGAGGAAGTGATGGAGCTGGGTCTTGAACAAAGGTCTGGCACTGAACTTTGTCACAAAATCACCTCCACCCCAAGCTGGCCCAGTCGGCAGGCTGTGGTGCTGCGGAGCGTCCGGCCTGAGGCAGGGGTGGGTGAGGAGGGCAGGTATCAGGGCACAGGGGAATGAGGGAGAGGAGCCCGTGCCACTTGGCGTGGAAAGGAGGCATGTGGGGCAGCAGAAGGATCCCAGCTCTGTGGCAAGACTGCCTCCGAGCCTCTGCACTCCACCGTGGGGCAGCCTCCGGGAGCCTCAGTTTCCCTGTGTGCTGAGCCCCGACCTCACGCAGGAAACTTGGTTGGGCACTGCCCAGCCCCATTCTCCAACAGACGTTTATTGAGCACCTACTACATGCCAGGCACGGTTCTAGATGCTGGAGCCACCGCTGGGAGCCAGACACACACGCTCCCTGCACGCGTGAGCCCACATGGCAGTACGCAAGAGAGATGATGAAGAGAAAAGAGGGAGCATGTACGAGACACGTCAGACCGAATGCTGGGCCTGCGGCAGTGGCAGGGGCGGGGCGGGGGGCTCAGGGGGCGGCCAGGGGCTGAGGCCGGGGCAGAGGAAGCAGCAAGTGCCCCGGGAGGGCTGAGGGGGAGGCGGCGGCCGCGGATGGGGCAGGGCCTCCCGGGCGCCCCAAGCTCTGGGGATTTTATCCGCAGGTCTAGGGGAAGCCACGGGAAGGTCTAAGCAGGCAGAACTCTGACACCCAAACCTAGGAGGAGAGCTCCGGGGGTGGGGGGGACGGGGGCACGTGAAAGCCGCCGGGCCTCGCACGCAGGAGACGCAGCAGCTGTCCTGGGAGCTCTGGATCCTGGGCGGGCCTTCCCCCTGGTCTCCTCCTTCCGTGCGGGGCTGTGTGTCCTGGGACTTCCAGCTCTTTCCCGGAGCCAGTTTTCCTAGGCCTGGCGTGTTTCCTCGGCCGCTGTGGCTCCGGAGGCTGAGGGCTGCAGGTGTAGACCCTCTACCCTCGGCTCGTCTCTTGTTGGCATGGCGGCTTTGGCCAAGTTACTTCCCTACCAGCCTCAGTTTCCCTGTCTGTGCAGTGGGGACGGTGATGCCTCCCGGAGCATCAGACGGTGTGAGGATTAGATGTGCTGGCTCCTGGAGAGAGCTCCTGACGGTGCCAGGCCCGGCGTCGGGGCTCGGAAGCACTTGCTGTTGCTGTGGTGGTGATTCCTTCCTCACCCGGATGGCCTGCGTGGGCCGCTCTTCTCTCCCAGCTGCAGCATCTCCCCCTACAGATCACACCCGCTTTGGAAGGGATAGCCAGAAATTCAAACGGGACCTGGGCAAGTTCACGGCGCAGAGTAGGTGCTCGGAAAATGTGCTTTCGGACTTCTGTCTCTGGGAGGCAGGCACCATGCCAGCTCAGCAGAGAGGTGGCCTCCGGGGGGCAGGGGTGCGGCCAGGCTCCTCGGGCTCTCCCTCCATCTGCCTCGCTCACCCTCCAGTGCGCCCCAGGGAGTTGGCGACTGGCAGTTTCTCCTCTTTTTTCCCTGCTCCTGATTTGCGTGTTAAAAATGTATCCGCAGACGCATGCTGCATCTCTGGCCCAGCCTCCCTCTCTCCCTGCCCGAGTCTCCGGGAGCTGAGCTATCTGCGTGCACAAGAGCTCAGGAAAGCACATCCTCCTGGCCCTTCCACGCCAGTGCCATCTGGGATGCCCTGTTTCTATGAGGGGGTTGTTGGGGTTGCTTTTCATTTCCCCATCTTTGCCTGCACCCGTGGGGCCGTGCACTCCCTCGCCGGCTGCTGGGGGATGCTCTCAGATCACAGGCCCGACGTTTCGGTGTTTGTGTCCCTGTGCCAGGCAGGCACCAGCCTGCGCAATTGATTCGCCCTGCATAATCCGCCAAGCACTATCCATAACGTTTCCTCCGCCCCATCGGCCCTTCGGCTGCTTCCTCTGGGCCTCACCCTGGCTTGCCTGGCCCCTCTCTTCTTGGACTGGGCACTCTCTTTCCCTGTGCCAGAGAGAACCGCCCCCTGTCCCCACCACTGTCTGTCCTCCACTCTCCACGAGGCTGGTAGGACTTCCGCAATTTCCGGTAGCTCCCACCTTCTCCTGTGTCCACCTTACACTCCCTTTGGTTCTTCGAAGAGGAGGTGCTTTCCCACCTCAGGGCCTTTGTACATCCTGTGTCCTCCACCAGAACTCCTGCCTGGTAGCCCCAACATACTCTCTTTTTCGCCTAAGCTCACTCCCACTTGCCATTCCGGTCTCAGCTTAACTGTTACTTCCTCCAGGAAGTTCCCTTGGATTTCCCAGACTAAGTTAGATTGTTCCATTCCACTCCCATTTTACAACCAGCTCCTCTCTTTGTTGCTCTGTCCCTCCTGGAATGACTGATTTGAAGTCTGTCCCCCGCATTCCATTTGGGTAGGCCCTGTTCCTCTTTGGCTTACTTCTGTGTCCCTTTGGCTCACCCAGTGGTGCTCAATAAATGCAGACTGAATTGAATGAATGCTTATTGAATGCAGTCATTCAAACAAAGGCCTGATCTTTTGGCCAGGAAAATTTACTTCCCGGGCACTCTTTGTACAAGGTGGCTGCCTGGGGACAGGAAGGAGTGGCTGTGGTGTCAGGCAGGGCCGGGCTCCTGAGGCCAGCCGAGGCCAGCACCCAGGCTCACTCCTCTGTCTTGGGCTAGCATCTCTGAGTGGGCTCTGAAGAATAATGATGCAAAGTGATGATAGTTTTGCTGTGGTTTGGGGGTGATGGTGTAAAGCATTTCAGAAAATGGACTCGAGTCAGACGAGCCTGGGCTGCTCTCCTGACTCCGTCATTTTAAGGATTCAGGAAACCGTTCAGGGAAGCAAGCTCAGTGTCCCTCAGCAGACAAGTGGGTAAGGAAGATGTGCTCTATATACATATACGATGGAATATGACGTAGCCATAAAAAAGGATGAGATTGTGCCACTTGTGACAATATGGACGGACCTAGCGGGCAGTGTGCTAAGTGAGGTAAGTCAGACTGAGAAAGACTAGTATGACTTCACTCCTACGTGGACTCTACAAAACAAAACAAATGAGGGCCGCCTGGGTGGCTCTGTCGTTAAGCGTCTGCCTTTGGCTCGGGTCATGGTCCCAGGGTCCTGGGATCGAGCCCCGCATCGGGCTCCCTGCTCGGCGGGAAGCCTGCTTCTCCCTCTCCCACTCCCCCTGCTTGTGTTCCCTCTCTCGCTGTGTCTCTCTCTGTCAAATAAATAAAATCTTTAAAAACAAAACAAAACAAATGAATAAACAAACAAAAAGCAAAAAAAGAAAAAGAAAAAGAAAGAAACCCTTCAGTGTCTCCGTTTCCTTATCTGTAAAACGGGTACAGCAGATACGAGTACTCGCTCCGCAGGGTAGGGCCGGGTCGCTGGGAGGAGTAAACGAGAGGGTGTGTGGAAAGCCGCCGGCACAGTGCTTGGCCCGGGTGAGGTGTTGAGTAGACACGTCTGGAAGGAAGCTGTGGTGAGGGCCTCAGGGCTGTTGCGACGGCTCAGGATGGCGACGGTAGCATTTGTGACGAAGGTGATGAAGGGGGCAGTGTTGGTGCCTTTCCCGCTGCAGGTGGTTGGCGGTGGTGAAGCATGGGTGGGGATGGCGGGGGTGGGAAGTGTAATCTACTGATTCAATCTGTCAGTTAAACAACCATCATATGTTTTGTGCCAGCAAATGTTTGTGCAAAAATGGGTATAACTTTTCATCTTCAGGAATCATCGATAAAATAGCAATTTCGCACACACACACACACGCGCGCGCGCGCGCACGCACACGCACACACACGCACGCGGTAGAAAACAAGGTGTCAGGTGACCGGATGTCAGGTGGATGTGTTGTGTCAGAAGGGATGCAGCGGTTGGAGGATCAGGGCGGCCCTCCAGGGGGAGGTGGTTCGGGGCTGGGCATTCCAGGACGGGTGTGAGCACAGATTTGGTGCTCGAAGGTCCAGGGAGGGTGAGAGGCAGGGAGCAGAGGTGCTGGAGAGGGAAGAAGGGAGAGAGAGCATCAGAGAGACCGGAGCTGTGGCCAGGTGTGAAGGGTGACAGTGCCCTGTGTCCCCATGAGGTACCTGGTGCCACACGAGGAACCCTGGCCTCCAATCTGGAGCCCTGGCTCTGGTCCCGCACGGCCACGTGGCCCGGCCCCTTGGGTGACCCTGGGCACGCCCTTTCCTTTGAAATAGGCCCTGGGCTCCCCGTGCCTCCAAGGCTCTCAGCTCCCATTGTACAGATGGGCACACTGAGTACATTCGGACCCTCACGTGACAAAGCAGAGGGTGAGCTTTCAGAAGGCACCCTTGCGGGTGTCGGCCTGGCACGTGTCACGGCAGGGTTGGGTCAGTTTGTGAGGAATAATTGCTCCCGACTGTCTGAGCACCCTCCCCTTCGTTCTAACTGCATGTTTAAAATGTGTCTTCAGATGTGTCTTGCATTGCCAGCCTCCTTCCCTGCTCTGTCCATGCCTCTGGGAGCCGAGCTGTCTGCATGCACAGGAGCCCAGAAAAACACATCTGCCTGGCCCTCCACCCCAGCACCTCCCCTTCTGATGTTAGGGTCCAAGATGTGAGTTGCGACCAGAGAGGGCAATGCCTTGCCCAGTGCCACACAGCAAGGCGAGGCAGAACAGCAGCTCCAGGAGCACAAGGGTGAGCCGGGGTGTGAGTCCCAACTCACCCAGGGCTCCTCACGATGAATAGACTAAATGGGTGGAGAGCAGGTGAGGGCTAGAGAGTTAGGGACAAACAGAACTAACCCTCACCTAGCAGACACTTTAGGGGTAATTAAGCCTGTGGACTTCTGGGCCAGAAGGCCTGGGTTTGCATCTCAGCTTTGAATCCCCTGTGCTAGCTGTGTGACCTCAGACAATCCACTCAACCTCTCTGTGCTTTGGTTTCCTTGTCTCTACAATGGAGAAAATGCTACCTCAGGGTTCTTGGGAGGATTAAGAAGGTTTGCACCTTGCCTCGAGGACAGGGCTGCCCGTGGTATCAGTGGCTATTACTATGGACCCTGCACATCCTATCTACGGTCTAGCCTCTTGAATGTCCCCCTTGAGGGAGGGGTTGTCCCCATTTTGCAGGGGAGGAAACTGAGGCTCAGGGGCTGTGCCCAGCCCGGGCTGGTCCCATGCCCACTAAGCTGCCGTGGCAGGGGGATGCGCAGGAGGGGGTCTGAGGAACCGGTCGGGGTGGGGGGTCTGGGAGGTGAGTGGGAAGCCAAGAGCCTGACACAGGCCCTCAAGAATGCGATCCACTTCCTCCTGGGCCCCCGGGGGGCCTGGGAATCCTGGGGCGGGCATGCGGGAGACAGCTGTGCAGGGTGTGCTGGGGGGGCAGGGTGGAAGGAGGCCCCGGGAACCTGGACCCCCCCTTCTCTGTTTCTCCTGAAAGGCGGGGGGGAGGGGGAGGCTGCTGGCTGATTAACCCTGGCAGGGCCAGAACCAGGAGGTGGGAGAGGGAGGCTGGGGGTGAAACAGGCCCGTGGGCGGGGGGCGCCCCGGGAGCCCTTCCCCAGGTGTGGCCAGCTGGCCTGCCCAGGGAGGCGCCGGGAGACTCGACTCCTGAGGTCTTTAACAGGGTCACAGCTGGAAGGGCCATCGGGGGTCAGCTAGCCTAGTCCCCTTGCTTTACAGAAGGGGAAACTGAGGCCTGGAGGGGGCAGCCACCAGCTCGCGCTCACACGGGAGTCAGCGGCCCAGTGGGAGTGGGCGGCCCGAGCTGCGCCCTGTCCGTCCCTCTGTCCTGTCTCATGGCAGGAGCTCCCCTGGGCAGTGGTGCCCCTGCACAGGGCCCTGTGCCCACCCACAGCTGGGAGCTTCCCCCCAAGTACAGTCGCAATGGCACCGCTAGTATATTGCAGCTTTTGATTTTATCATTTACAGTTTTTTACAGCTTCCCGAGCCGTCTGTATCCTTTACGTCATCTGGTCCTCACCACACTGCGTGAGAGTAGATGTGCGGGCTCCCATTCCACGGACGTGGACACTGAGGCTCGGAGAGCTGAAGCGACTTACTTAGTCATGCCGAGAGCGGTGACACTGCTGAAGCTCTCCTTCCTGGAAGAGGCTCCAGGTTTCCCAGACAGCCCGAAGGCCCCACCACGGCCCGGCCCGGATCTTATCTCCCATGGTTCTCCCCTCACTCTCCGCGCTGTCTTGTTGCTCCAGACACAAGGCTCATACTTCCTCTTGCTTGCACCCACTAGCCTTGTTCCCCACCCCAAGGCCTTTGCACATGCTCTTCCTGGTGTGCTTTGCCCCACATCCACGCATGGCTGTCTTCTTGTCAGTTCTGCTGACTTTTCGCTCACCACTTTGGCTAACGCTGGTCGGCGGCTGCAGCACTGGGCTTGACTTTCTCCCTAGCGCTTTACAGCGTCCAAAATCATCTTGCTTATTTCTTTTGTTCCTGAGTTTGTGATCTGTCTCTCCCCGCTAAGATGTAGATGTTCTGAGAGCGAGGACTTCATCTGTTCTGTTCACTGCTGTGACCCCACTTCCTAGGACAAAGCCAGCACAGAGTAGGTGCTCACCATGTAAGTGTTAACTGAATGACTCCATGACCAAGGTTGTTGTGAGCTCAAATGGAGTAGGTTTCCTGCTGATCTGCCCACCTGCTGTCTGACACTGAGTCCCGGATTGGGACCCCCCTCGCTGTGTCACTGCTCCTGCCAGAGGGCGAAGGACACTCAGGGCCCAAACCCTAGCGCACTGGGACTCAAGCTTCTTCATTTAATGTTCAAATCGCGGACTCCTTGTGATGTGCCAGGTGACCCTCTGGGCCCAGAAGTTAAAAAAAAAAGGTGAACAAAAGTAAGATCCTGCCTCCCAGGGGCTAGAAATGTAGAATCTGGTAAGAGAGGTAGAAAAATGCAGGCAAGGTAGCATGACTGAGCACCTACGGTGTGGTGGGTGCCTTGCAGACATTCGTGCATTGAATCCTCAGGGGCTCAGGAGCTGTTTGGTGGAGGATGGGATAAACCCTCACCCAGTCCCAGCACGGCGGGGATCTTGGCCTCTGTGCTGCAGATGGGAAGGTGGAGTGTGCAGAGAGTGACCCGCCCAGACATGCCCGGCCGGTAAGCGGCAGAGCTGGATTCAAACCCAGGTCTGCCTGACTCTGAACTCTATGCCTATGAGTGGGAGGTCAAGTGTGCCTCATCTGGGGGGGGACATAACCGAACTGAGTCTAGAAGTAGGTTAAGGTTTGGCCCCAGGGAGGGTGACTTCCTGGCGTGGGTCCAGTGAGGCAGGGAAACAGAGAGGCCGGGAGGAGGGCTGGTTATGGGATCAGAAAGTGGCTTGGTTTTCCCGGGGCATGCAGGGCAGTGTGAAGGAGAGAGGGAGATGAGGAAGGAGGGTGGCCTGGGCCAGCCCCTCGTTATTTGCTTTAGCATCACGATGGCAGTGTGGGGCGACAAAGGGAAGTGTGGGGTTGAAGTCGAGCTCCAGAAACTTTCTAGCCTGTGGATCCGGGGGACTATGTGCCGGAGTGGGGAGGGAGCCTCTCTGAGGGGACTGGGGGCAGTGGGGAGGAAAGCAGGGTCCCACAAGAAAGTGGTGTGAGTTGGAGGGCTTTGCATTTTGAGACTTGAGTTTACAGGGCCGGGAAGGAGCGGCCCATCTGCTTTGAATGCAACGTGGCAGGGGCTCTGGGTTTTGGGGGTTGCCGGACCTGGGTTTGAGCTCCAGTTCTGTATTCTGGACTGTGACCTTCGTAAGCCAGATGTCCGGCCGAGAGTGGGTTCTTCATCCGTCGGGTCACAGGAATTCCCATCATGAAGAGGACTGAAGTCTTAATGTCTGTGATGCACCGAGAACGGGGCCAGCACAGCAAGAACGCTCGGCAAAGATTTGTGTCCATGGTCCCCCAAACCCTTCCCCACCCCAGGAGAAACCCCACCTTAAGGGTTTGCAAACTGCATTGCCCAAGGAGGCCAGGCTGATCCTGTAAGGGGACTGTGGGAAAGGATGCAGCCTTAACATTGTTTGCAAGACAGGCTAGAAATATGGATTTTAATGTGAAATCTTCCACAGCTATGTTGTGAGAATCCCCCTCCTCTCCAAATAAAACGCCCGCGGGCCCCAAGCCTGCCAGTTTGCAAACTCTCTGTAGAGCCCCAGGCTGAAGAGATTTGGGAGGACCTTTGGGGTTGGGGTGGGAGTGGGGAGGGGGTGGGGGTATGGGTCCGTCCAGGGTGTTTGAGGCAGTGAGTGTTTACCAACGGGTGAATGAAGGAGAAAAACTTCGATGACCTGGTCAAGCCCACAGGCAGCACGAGTCTCCAGAAACAAAGAGGCCAGGGAGTGGACAGCCAGGGATCCGGCCTTGGCTCAGGACAAGGCTGCTGTGTGACCCTGGGCCAGCCCCTCGCCCTCTCTGAGCCTCTGTGATGGGAGGGGATGGGTTCTCTCAACAGTCCTGGCTTTCTGAGCGCCTGGGTGGCTCAGTCGTTAAGCGTCTGCCTTCGGCTCAGGTCATGATCCCAGGGTCCTGGGATCGAGCCCCACATCGGGCTCCCTGCTCTGCGGGGAGCCTGCTTCTCCCTCTCCCACTCCCCCTGCTTGTGTTCCCTCTCTCGCTGCGTCTCTCTCTGTCAAATAAATAAATAAAATCTTAAAAAAAATATCATTCCTGGCTTTGGGGGTGGGGTCTGGAGCAGAAGGTCGGGGAGAACTCAGATCCTGGAAAGAGCATGAGGTCTAATCTGCTGTTGACATTCCCCTGGGCCTCAGGGCTTGGGTTTCTCCAGGCAGGCGCTGGGTTGGGGAACTTGCCGCATGTCACTCTGGGGTGGGTTAGGGTCCCTGAGGCCAGGGGATTGGGGGTGCTGAGAAGCAGGGAGATTGCGGCAGGGCTGAGGGCCAGCTGCCAGCTGGGGGCTCTTCTCCCTTCAGAGTCCATTTGTGGGATCAGACTGGGCCCTGGAAATCACCATCGCTCAGATGCTAACTGAGCACCTACTATGTGCCAAGGATAGACAGGAAATCAACAGTCCGCACTCCCTCACCACTGTTATCCCAGTTAACGGAGGGGGAAACTGAGTCTTGGAGAAGGGACACGTGGCTGTTAGATGATGGTGGGACTTGAATCTGGGTAGCCAGGCGCTCAAGCTGGCCCATTTAAGGCCCATGCAGTCACATGACCAACGCTGGGGGCAGAACCCGAGAGTGATGGATGCCGAAGGGGCATAGCCTGGGCTCCGGTCAGTGGGGGTCTGGGCCGGTCTCCCCATGGGAGCTGGCACCCACCAGGGCCCTGGGGAGCTTCGGAGAGCAGTGGTGGGCCCTGAGGGGTCTTCGGTGGGGTCTGGATTTGTGTCTAAAGAGCTCCCTCCCGGCTTGGTTCTTCGGAGGCTGACCTGACCAGGGCTCTCTGCTGAGCTGGGCCAGCTCCCAGGGTGTCCCCAGGCTGGGTCCTGCACATCGATGGCTGACTGGGGGCGAAAAGAGGGACCTCACTGGTCTTTGAAGACTGTTTCTCCTTGAGCTGCACCTCTAGCAAAGGCCCTGGGGCTACCGACCCTCGCCGACCCTCTTTATGAGGCCGAGAGGGGTGATGATGAAGGTGGTAAGTCTCCAGTGGAGGCTCGCAGGAGGACAGGAATGTTGCTGCCGGAGCCTCAGTTTCCCCACATCACACCACCACGGATGGGAGTCAGATGAACTGTCACGTGGAAAACACCTAAGGGAGGCCAGCACACCCGCTTCATTCATTCACACAGAATGCCAGGCCCTCTTCCAGGATCTGAGATCATAACAGACAATGTTAATTACCTGCTTCCTCAATGCCAGGCCCCGTGTTGAGAGCTCTATGTTCATGACCTCTTTTGTTCCACACCGGACCTCCACACGGTAGACACCGTTCTCAGGCCTGCTGAGCAGATGGGGCACGGAAGGGTCGGTCCTACGTGGCAGAGCTGGGGTTCAAGCCCAGGCCAGTCTGGAGCGAGAGCCCAAGCCCCAGGCGGCACTTAACCCTTGACCTGGTCCTCAGTCCTGGACACCATGGGTGGGAGCGAAATTCTAGACTCATTCTTTCATGGGCCTGCTGGATTGAAAGCTCCATGGGGCCAGGGACTGTGTTTTGTTCTGTTCACTTCTGCGGCACCTAGTAGGTAGTTGGGAAATGAATGAACGAATGGACAAGCAGCTGCCCAGGCCAAGGCTCCCAGGAGTACTGGAGGGGCCCCCGAGGGCAATTCTCAGGGCAGGTGCCAGGCCCAGGAACCCTCTGGTTTGTGGCAATCTGTCTGGCCTTTCCACTACCCAGCCTCCTCTCGGGCTCACAGGGTCCGTGGAGATGGGCCCGTGGTGGGTTCCAGAAGGCCTCGGATAGAATATCAGTGGCTGAGCCCTTGAAAATCTGATCTCGCTCCAGCCCACCTCCCCAAGGTTCTCCCCAGACCATCAATCAGCAGTGAGACACGATCGTATTTTATAGCCAGGCCAGGGGCGGGGGGTGGCATGAAACCCAAGCCCCCATTCCTCCTGCCTGCTTAGGAGGATCAAGGCAGGCCCGGCAGAGCCTTAACTCTTTGTGACCCTGTTCCTACCAGCTGTGGGCCCAGCTCATCTGTCCCACAAGCCCCTGACAAACTGAGCCCCTCAGGGGAGATGCAAGAACTTATGGGGAGGAGGGTAGATGTTCTGGGGTCTTGACTGCTCACAGGGACCTGCAGGAAGGCCTGTGGATCAGAGTAGGGTTCTGGCCCAACACTAGGGAAATGTAGGCTCTGGCTCAAGGTCTACCCATTGTGGCTGTGTGGCCTCAGGCGGGGTGTAACCCCTCTCTGGGCTTGACTCCTCTCTTATCTTCCTAAGGGTCATCCTATTGCCTTCAACATGGGTGAAATGTGATTCTTGGCCTTGGGTCCCTCTGTCTTTATCACTGGGTCCTCCCCACTGGAAATAGTTTGTCCATAATAAAAGACTCTTACCTCTCCTAGGAATTGGTACTTCCATTTTACAGACAGGGAAACTGAGGCCCAGACAGGCGTTTCCATGACCCCGGTCACTCAGCAAATGGCTGTAGAATCAGGCTGGAGCTCTAGTTCTCTGCTGCCGACCCCAGGACTGATCTCCGCCCCCCTTCTCCCTTCCTCCTCTCCGTCCTGGGGCCTGGATTGCTGTCGGCACCCAGGAGAACAGACTTGGGTTCAGTGGGAAGCTGCCAGGTGTCGTCGGGACAGCCATGGCTGGCGGGAGAAACTCTGGTGGGCGAAACTCTGGTGGGCGAAGGGGCTTGTTGACACCACACAGCAGGACTGACACCCCAGCTTTGAGGTGAGCCAGTCCTCGGGCGGAAACTGGGCTAGGTCACCTTAGAGCCCATTGTTGTCGTCTCCAGAACAAGAAGGATGATACCGATCTGCCTCATTGTCTCAGTGGAGCCCATTGTCATCACCAGCGCTGCGCCGGGAGGGGCTGAGCGCCGTGTCGCTGAGCAGCATTCAAGCAGACCCATGGTTGTCAGGCCAGAGAAGCATCTTGGGGGGAGGGGTGAGCCAGGCGACCCTGAAAGCCCCTCTCAGGGGTGCCGGGGGTGGGGGGAGGGTGGCAAGGGAGGTGCTTCTCTGGTCTCCGGTTACCAGCTCCTGGCATGACAGAGGTCATTTTGAGGAGGGGGCAGCTCCAGGAGTGGTTTCCTCAGATGGCCGAGGCCCTGGGGATGCGGGTGTCACAGCAACAACTGGATGTGCCGGGTTGATGGATGGCTGTTAGAAAAGCAGTTTTCTGAAGCCCAGTCAGTGCGGTGGGCTGGCGGGACTTGGGGAGGCTCGGGCCGGCACGGGGAGGGGCTCTGTGCCCAGCAGGTGGAGCGCAGTCCCCACGCCTCCACAGTTCCAGAGCCTCCCCCTGCCCCCTTCCCCAGGTTGTGCCTCCGACTTGGAGACGCCTCCCCTGTCCCCTCCTTGGGATCCTGGGCAGGACGAGCGCCCAAGCCCTGGGCAGGTGTTGAGCTGTTTGGCACCTCATCCCAACTTGGCGGCTAACTGGCTGTGTGAGCTCTCTGGGCCTCAGTTTCCCTATCTGTAAGTAGGATGGTGGGCTACATTGCCCTCATTTCCCAGGCTGGCCCTTCCTGACGCTTCGGGTCTCAGTTTAAACATGAGAGAGACGCCCCTCCCCTCCTACCACCGCATCGCCCGAGGTCCCCTGATTCCCTCTTTGTGGCCAGCTGCCCGCCTTTCTGGCACTCTGTGCCCTGATCCCCAGCGACTCTGTCTGTGCCGGTCCCTCCCACTGGAAGATCAGCTCCAGGGGGGCAGGGGCTGTGTGTAAGGAGACACTGTCCTATCTCCAGGGCCTACTCAGTGGCTGGCACATAGTAGGTCCTCAAATAAATGATGGCCGAACGACTGAATCAGTGGCAGGCCCTCTGCTTGGGGCTAGGGGGGTTCAAGAAAGCAATAATCAGCTTCTGTCCCTGAAGAGCTACCGTCTGACACAGGTGGGGGAGTGGTCGCGGAGTCCTTGACTTCTGAACAGTGAGCACAAGTCCAGGAATGGGGGAAGGAGGGAGGTGGCCTGGGGCACAGGGGGCGATCAGGGGCAATGGGATGAAGGGCAACTGGAGGAGGAGGGCAGGAGGTGATCTCTGCCTCTGGCCCAGGGTTTGGCAGGAGCCTAGACGTTCTGTCCTGGAAGCGGGACCTGGGGTGATGTCCCTCCTGCTGTGTCAGAGGCTCCAACTTTCATTCAGAGCCCTTAGCATTTGCCTGAGGCCCTGGGATGAGGCACAGCATATATAGCCCCAGATGCTCAGGTTGAAATCCCAGCTCCTGCTGTCTTGCTGGGTGACCCTAGGGTAAGCTGTTAATCCTTTCACAGCCCATCTGTGGCCCTGCGGGATGGTGGTGGTGGGGGGAGCCACAGCAGATCCATAGGTAAACACTCAGCAGGCCTTGTGTCTGAAACATAGTCAGCACACCTCAGTCCTGTCTCCATGATCAAAAGAACATTCACACCCATGTCTCAGCAGGGAAGAGTGAGTCCCAGAGAGAGGTCCTGCATGTATTTAATATTGAATCGAGTGCCCCACTACGTTGCACACAGGGGTGGGGGGTGTCAGGGCAGAAGCCCACTCTGTCCCATTTCTCTGCTCTTGACTAGGCTGTTCAGAAACTCCACGGGAACACCGCCTCTGCTTGCGATAACCCCGGGCTGGTAGGAAGGAGAGCTGGAAGGGCCTGTTCTTAAAGCTCTGTGGCCCATCCATCCTTTGGCAGAGCGAGGAAGGGGAGACCTGCAGCCTGGCCCCAGCTCCATGGGCCGGTGGGGGCAGAGGGCAGGCCGCTGACGAAGCCTGAGCAGGAAGCCACCTCCGGAGCTGGCTGGTGTCTCCTGGCCGAGCCCGCGACAGACAGCTGGAGTTGGGGACAGTGCTACGGAAAGTCTTTCCTCCTTCTCTCTCTTTCTTCTTTTCTTTCTAAAAAAAAAAAAAAAATCTCCAACAACCAACCAATCTCCCATGACTTGGAAAAATGGCCTGAATCCCGTGTCTGGCTCTGGAACATTTTATGGCCCTTTCCAGCCGAGGATGTGAAGCCTCCTGTGACATGAGCCCTCTGTTCCTAGGCCCTGGCCGGGGACGGCCCATCCATCTTCCCCAGCTGGCGGCCGCGTGTGGGAAAGGCCCCTGCTGGGGCGGTGCGGGGGGGGGGGGGGGGCCGGGGGGGGGGAACCCCTGGCATGGTTGCAGACTCGGAGCACCACTGATGCTGCCCAGGGTGATGGGGCTGTGTTAAGAGTGAGGGTCTGTCCAAGGCCCCAGCTTTCTGGCTGCTGCACTCTGCTGCTTTCCTCTCAGGAGAGGTGGCAGGGTCTACAGAGGGTCCCCAGAGAGGAACAGAGCCAGCCTGGGTCTGGTAGGGGAGGCAGCAGGTCAGGGGACAGTCGCAGTGCCATGTGGAGCCCAGGCAGTGAGGGGGCGAGCAAGCCAGGCTGAAGGAGCATCGTCCCAAAGCACAGCAGGGCGGGGCATGTCTGGGGGACTTTGTGTAGGGTGTGGGGCTGGGAGGGGAGCATCTCGCAGGGGACAGAGACGGCGATCACAGAGACAGGGCCATGCACTCAGACTAGTCTTGAAGCCGATGGGAGTCTCCGCGGGCCCTGCAGCAGACCAGCACTCCACAAAGAACCTCTCTGCTGTCGGGGTGGAGGAGGGCTTTAGGCTGGCCAGTGGGCCAGAGCCTTAGGCAGCGCAGAGGAAGCCAGAAAAAGCATCCTGACTCGAAGGCAGGGGGGGTAGTTGCCTGAGAACCATCTCCAGGGTCAGACACACCTGGGCTCATGCCCAGCCCTGATGCTCCTGGCAGTGTCCTCCTAGCAAGCCGCCTCTGCTCTGGCCTCAGTTTCCCCACCGTGGCAACGAGGGAGTTGGACAGGCAAGGTGTGCAAGGCCTTAGAGCAGCCCAGGCTACTCCCCAGCTGTGCTATTTATCAGCGATGGGGACAAGCATCTTACGCCTCTGAGTCTGTTTGCCTGTTTGTAAAATGCCAGCTTCCAAGGGTGTGGAGAGCCCTGATTCACCACGTGTAAGGTGACCCACACTAGCTGGCATTCACTGGGTGATCAACGATCGAAGATTTCCTCTGCTTAAGCCCCTCCCAGGTTGTAAGGTCTCCCTTTTTGTGATTGCTTTCACTGGGGGCTTGCAGGGAAAACCAGGGGGGGCATTGCAGGAGGATGGTGCCTGAGGGAGCCCTGGGTGGGGTGGTGAGGGAGGGCCGGGGTTCTGCAGGGGCCACTCAGGTTTCAGAGGTCCTGGGACCTGCAGAGCTCCTAGGAATTTTCCCAGGCTAGGGCGGCAGGCAGCTGGAAGCCATCCGTCCCAGGGAAGGAGAGAGGATCAGGGGTCTTGCCAAGGTCTTTCGCTGGGAACGAGAACTTGGGAGGGGGGCAGGATTCCCCCATTCAGTCTGGAAAGATGAAACCTTTCTGCCCAGGCAGCTGCTCGCGGGGATGCCAAGAACCCAACAGGCCTGGCCCCCTGGGCTCCCTTGGGGCCGTGTCAGGCTTAGGAGGGCCTCTTGGAGCCCCAACATCCCCGGAAGCTGGGAGGGCAGGCTTGGAATCTGCCACCTTCTGTGCCCGAACAGCCCCTGGCATAGACCCATCCAGGGTGGTGGACTGAGGGCGTTGCCCCCGGGGTGCTGAGGTTCCTCCTGGTTACCTGGGGTGGCACAGCCTGGGAGACAGGGAGGCGGGGGCCCTGAGGCTCCGTGAGAGCCTCACTTTGGAGCCGGCCAAAGTGGGAAGCCCAAGTTCAAGTTCATCTCAGGGTCATTATTATCTGCTCTGCAAGGTTGTGAAGATCGGAGATGCTACATGGGAAGCACCAGCACGTAGTAGGTGCTTTAGCTGCTAGTTATGTTACTGGAAGGGATATAGATAGTGATCAGGAGCATAGGCCCACACTGACTGCCTGGGTTCAAATCCCACCTCTGCCACTTCCTGCTCATTATTTAATGACCATTCCCGAGCCTTGACTTCTGGATGCGCCACACTTAGGACACTGCTCGGTAATGCACGGAGCCCTCCGTAAGCACTAGGGGTTATTATTATGATTGTTGCTACCGAGAGCATATGAATACTTTGGGTCCTGATCTGCAGAATGAGAACATTCATTTTTTTCTTGCCAACCCTAATAACAGTAACAGCTGCTCCCCACGCCATGCCTTCTGAGCACTGGGTGCCCTGCCTGATGACTTGCTCTATCTTGGGAGTCTGCCCACCACTCTGTAATATAATGATTTACTGTCCCATTTTGACAGGTGAGGAAGGAAAGACCCTGAGATACATAGAGACTCACCTAAGGTCTGGCAGCCAGGAAGTGCTGGGGAGAAAAGATTTCCGGCCAACCTCACAGAGCGCCAAGAGCAGGCTCAGGGGCCATTTCCGGGTCCAGAAGATGGACAAGGATACAGTGGGGAGAGCACTGGGCTGGGAGTCAGGAGCCAGCGCTCTTGTTCTAACACACTGTGCATAAGCTTTCTGAGCCTCTGTCTTCTCTGGGTTAAAGTAGAGGTGTTACTTATAGGTACTGCGTGGAGTTGGGATGAGCCTCCACTGAAGTCATGTGTGCGGAGCACCTGGCGCCGTGTCTGACACAAAGCTGGGGCGCCATTGGTGGTGGAGTGTCGGTAGGGGGTTTGTGCTGTTGATGTTAATGGTATTGTTGGGTTTTCTATTAGCGTAGAAGTTGGTGGTGGTGGGCTGATGCAGTAGGAGTGGCTGTAGTTGGGATAATTTTTGCTATTGTTGTTGGTGATGGTGATAGGGTGTTGGAGATGGTGTTGCTGGTGTAACTGGGGGTAGTGTTGGTAGTGATAATACTCTTGTTATTGGTGTTGGAGTGGGTGGTGGTGATGCTGGTGGTGTTGATGGTGATGGTGTTGGTGTTAACACTCTGATTGATGGTGGTGTTGCTAGTAACCAACCATAGTAAACCAACAATAGTATTGTTGGTTTCGGCAGTGGGGAAGTAACTGGTGCGGGTGTTGAGATTGTTCTCGGGTCATCACCAGGCGTCGTGATGTTAATGTTGGTATCACTGGTGCTAATATTACTTCTGGTGGTGTTGGTGTTGTTCTTGGTGATGCTAACCTTATTACTGGTGGTGGTAGTGGTGTTGGTGCTAACAACATTATTACTGGTATTGGTGTTAATGGTGGTGTTAACATTGTTGCTGGTGATGTTGGTGTTGATGGTGGTGCTAACAAGATTACTGGTATTGCTGCTGGTGTTGGTATTAACATTATTACTGGTGGTGTTGGCGTTGATGTTGATGATGGTGTTAACGTGATTACTGGTATTAGTGTTGGTCTTAATATTGTTACTGGTGGTGTTGGTGTTGATGTTGATGATGGTGATGTTAACATTGTCACTGGTATTGGTGGTGTTGGTCTGGATGATGGAAGGGCCGACAGAATGACTGCTGGTGGTGATGTTGGTGGTGACATCGCTAACATGAGTACTGGTGTTGGTCCTAACATTTTCACTGATGGTGGTGTTGGGGGTGACATTGCTAACATGATTACTGATGGAGGAGCACCCCATAGTTGAAGGAGCAACCTTGACTTGGAGCCACCCACCCTCACTTCTCCTCCTACCCCTTCCTGAGACTGTTGGTGGAGGTCTTGGGCTGGAGGGCTGGTGGGCTGCCTTCCTGGGAGGGTGGGGTGGGGTGGGGGCTTGGCCAAAGCCTTGCCTGTGGGTGTTAGCGCGGGCAGTGTGCTGCTTAGGGATGTCCTAAAATCCTCACAGAGCCTAGAATATCAGTGCTGGAAGGGCACCGAGAGGGTGTCCAGCCTGGTGGTTCCCAAACTGGGTTCCTCAGAGCCCTGGGGTTCCCCTGTGGCATATCTGGGAAGGAGAGGGGAACCAGCCTCGGGCACAGCAGCACCTCTTTTGTCTGCTTTATCCATGTGGGTTCTGGGTGGCAACTTTTCAAAAACGCAGACCTTATCCTGTCTTTACCATCAATGGCTGCTGGTTGTTTTTAAAGATAAAGATCAAAATCCCTACTGCTGCCTGCAAGGGTGGAGCAGCCCTGTGCCAGCCCCCGAGAGCCTTTGATCCTCACCACATAGCAGCTGTCCCTGGCTCACAGTGTCCTCGAAGGAGTCATGCTCTGTCCCACCCACACTGCTCTCTCCTTTGGGCCACCAGGCCAGCCCCTGCTCATCCGGGGAAGCCCACCCTGGTTCCCCAGGGAGGCCCTGCCTCCTGTCATTCCCAGCCATGGCACCTGGACCTTCCCCCTCGGGTCTGTTCCCTGCCTGGTGCCACTTTTCTTACTGAAATCCTTTGATGTCTGCCCTCCCCACAGACCCTCCGCTCCCAGGGGGTGCGCGGTGAACACCGTGAGGTAACACCAGCTCGGACAGCCCTCATGGGATGTGGGCAGAGGAGTGAGCCCCCGAGAGGGACACGGCCTGTTGCACAGCATGTCAATGACAGAGGTGGCCTGTGTCCTTGGTCCCATGCCCTTCCCCCGCTCCCGCCTGGCTGTGACCTCTCCCATCTTCCCTGGGCATAGCTCCCTATTCCCTGCCTTAATCCCTGCACTTCCCGAACACTCCCCAGAACATCTGCAAGCTGGGATGGCCATGGGAAGCTGGCAGTGGTCTCGTCTCCCCCTTGGGGGCAGGAAATGCCCCCCCCCAAGCCCCAGCTCTGGCCACTTGGCCTGGACCCCTCTCATCTAAGCCCCAGCCTGGGAAAGGCTCCCCTGGCCCCAGTGTGACATTCCTGACCCAGCCTTGCCAAAGGGGCTCAGTTGGTGAAGGCTGGGTTAGGGGGTGGGTGGGTGGGGTGCTGGCATCCAGACTCATGGTTGGATTGGGGGGTGGGGGTACTTACAGGAACCAGCTTCCTGCCCCAGCTGCCCTCCCATCTCAGTCATGACAGAGGTCCCAGATGCAAGAGGTGGGAAGGGTGGAGAGGGTTTGGCCGGGAGGCGGCTGGCGGCCAGGGTAAGATGAATAATGACACCAGGAGGCCAGACCACTGCTGGGAAACACCCTTCAAAATCGATTCTTAGTGTGGCAAACCGACGGGTGAAGTGGGGTCTTTCGGGCTCTTTGGAGCTTGTGGGCTGTGGTGCGTTCCCCTCGGTCCTGTGGGGCTGCCATTCCCAGGGAGGCTCCATTTCCCCCCACCCCTGCCCTGGGGGCCGCCCAGTTCCCAAGGCACCGCGCCCGTCTGCATGGACACGGCTGCAGCCAGCCAGCCAGCCAGCCAGCCAGCCAGAGACAACAACACAATAGCAATTGTGGTGTTGTTTGCTTAACTATTTCTACCGTGCTGCGTTCCAGGAGGGACGTGAGCCGGCTTGTGACATTTGGGTTCTATTTTGCGAATGATGGCGTGTTTTCCTGTAGTAGGTACACGGTAAGTGTTGGTAGCATATACTCCATCTGCTTTTATAACAGCCCTGAGAAGTGGCAAGTGTTACTGGTTCCCATTTTGTAGGTGAGGAGGCTGAGCTCTTGCCCAAGGGCTCTTAGATGGTGTGGAGCAGACCTGGGGCTCTCACTGCAGAGCCCACGGTCTGCAAGGGGGACGTGGGGTCTCATCGTGCCAGCAGCCAGGATAGAGTGTCTTTGAGACAGAAATTGTAGACTTGTGTCATGGGCTCCAGAACGAACAGGCAGCCCACCAAGGAACACTTTCTAGTGTTTGCTTATTTTTTCTTCTGATTATTACAGTAAGTCATGCTTATTAGGGAAAATACAGAGACATACAAAGAGGAAAATAAACACCACCACCCAATGGCACACACGGCTAAAGGGAAGGCAGTGGGGAGCCGGGGAGAGGCAGATATTCTGGGTTCATATCTTTGTTCTGCCCCTGGGATAGGCACGCAAATTCTCCATGACTCAGTTTCCTCTTCTGTAAGATGGCGATAATAATTCCCTTCAACATCATGGGAAGGCTGTGGGGTTAAGATGATGATTAAAAAGTGCTTTCCATAGGACACGTGGTCAGAGCTCCAAGTTTTTCCTAGGGTGTCACTGTAGAAGGGGAGCTCCCCTTTCCCCGCAACCATCATTCCATCCCGAAGGTCATGCCCTATGTACTTTTGAATCCTGCTTTAAAAAAAAACTTCTTGGAGCACCTGGCCGACTCAGTTGGTAGAGCATGCGACTCTAGATTGAGGGGTCGTGAGTTCGAGCCCCACACTGGGTGTAGAGATTACTTAGAAAAAGTAAAAAATCAAAATCAAAATCAATTTGTCTTGAAATAATTATAGATCCAAAGGAAATTGCAAACATAGGACAGAGAGGTTCTGGGTACCCTTTGCCCAATACCCCACAATGGTTATATCTTATAACTGTATAACTATGGCGGAATAGCAAAGCCGGGAAACAGACGGGTGCACTGCGCTGTATGGTTCTCGGCCACTTTACTGCATGTGTAGGTTTGTGTAACCACCACGGCAATCAAGGTATGGAACACAAGGATCTCCCTTATGCTGTACCCACCTCTCTCTCCCCCACCAGCCCTAACCCCCTGGCAAACACTCATCTGTTCTCCATCTCTATAATTCTGGGTTATTTCAAAAATGTTATATAAATGGAATCATACAGTATGTGACCTTTTGAGCTTGGCTTTTTTTTTTTTTTAACTCAGTATAATTCTCTAGAGATTCACCCACGTTTTTGCCTATACCAATACTTCGCTCCTTTCTATCCCTGAGGAGCATGGATGTACCCCCCTCTTTGTTTAGCCGTTCACCTACAGAAGGGCGTTTTGGTTGTTTTAAACCTTTGGCTATTTCGAATAAAGCTGCTATGAACATTCATGCGCAGGTTTTTGTGTGGGCATCAATTTTCATGTCTCTGGGATACATGCCCAGGACGGTAATTGCTGGGTTGTATGGTGAAGTGTATATTTAGTTTTTAAAGAGACAGCCAAACTATTTTCTGGAGTGGCTGTACCACTTTACATTCCCAGCAGCCGTGTATGAGAGATCCAGTTTCTCCTCATCTTCACCAGCATTTGGTATTGTCCCTGTTGTTTATTTTAGCGGTTCTAATAGGCACATAGTGATAGCTCATCGTGGTCTTTGTTTGCATTTCCCCAAGGACTGGTGATATTGAACATATTTTCGTGTGCATACTTGCCATCCCAAATCCTGATATTTTAACCAACGTTAGTCTTTGCTGCTTGTATTGTTGCAAACTCTCCAAAGCATAAGTTGTCATGACTGCATAACCCTTCATCAGATTTAATTCCACCATTCTCCTATTTTCCCTGTTATAGATAATGCTGTGATGAGCATCACTGGGCATAAATCATGGTCCACATACCGCGTCACTCCCCTAGAACAGATTTCTCGAAGGAGAATTCCTGGATCGAAGAGCGTGGACTGTCTGCGAGGCTTTGCTACACATCACCAAATAGTCCCATGGGAGGACAATTTCCCCATGACCTCTTTTGCAACAACTGTTTTAGAGCACTGGGGAGCACAGAACATTCTCAAAAGGAGGTCATACCCTGGGGCCAGGCTTTTGGAGGTTAAATCCTGGCTCTGCCACCCACTTGCTGGGTGACCTTGGGTAAGTTACTTAACCTCTCTGAGCCCCACTTGCCTCCTATGTACAATGGGGGCAATTAACCTTCCTGGGTGAGCTCCTGGCCCTGGGACAGAAGACGGAAGCAACCCTCCAGGTTGTTGACCCCACCTAGCTTCCGGCTCCTGTACCTGTTCCCCATGTCACCCCCAGCCTTTCCACCAGAGCTCAGACAGTCACGCCGCTGAGACCTCCCAAATTTCCTTCTCCACTGGCCTCTCTGGGGGTTATGTTCTTGGCCATTAGCCAGATTTCACAGCTGAACTCTGAGTGACTAATGGAAGCTGATGGCTGAAGGGCCTCTCTATTAATTGGGGTCTAATCAGAGGGGGCTGCAGCCACAGCTGGGCTGTGGGAAGGGTGCAGCCCGCAGCCGGTCCCCCTGGTATCCCTCCTGCCACCACCACAGAAGAGGAGGTCCGAGTCCCAGGCAGTAGGGTCTTCACAGACCTTCCTTTATTCATTCCACAAAGATATAAGGGGCAGCCACAAGCCAGGTGCCAATGACACGGTGCAGCAGACAGCCACGTCCTGCCTTCATGGGGCTGGGAGTCTAGAAACAGAGTCAGGGATGGTAACTGGTAGACAAGGCATTGTCAGCTGGTGACAAGTACACTTGGATAATAAGGCAGAGAAGGTGGTGGAAACTTCTGGGGAGGGGCTGGGACTATGCTTGAGGAAAGGTGACTTAACCACTTGAGCTGAGACTTTAGGGATGAGAAAGAAGGAGCCAAGCAAAGAGCTGAGGGAAGAGCATTCTAGGCAGAGGGAAGGGCAAATGCAGAGGCAGAACTTGGAGCTGGAGTCAGAAATCCTGGGTTCAAAGCCAGACTGTGCACGACTTGCTGAGTGGCTTTGGGTAAGGCTGTCGCTATCCTGATGGGGTTGGACTTGCTTATCTTCCAAGCCTTAGCTTTTGTGTAAGGGAAAGCTATGAGGGCCACAAAGTGGGGTGGCGGGAGGAGAAGCTGGGTGCTGGGCAGCTCGGGCCAAGGTGTGGGAAGTCCAGCCGGAAGCCTGCTGGGCTTTGGCTGCAGGCAGGCCTGATGTCTGGGCTTCACACCTCCTGGCTAATTGAATTAACTCTTAGCACTTCTGCAGCCAAGGCCCCCAGCTCTAGATTTCTCACATTCAGCCAACCCTGGCAGTAATTTAGGAAAGGGTGTTTGATTTCTCCCAGGCCGATGGAGAAGGTCAATGTGTGGGTAGGGCCCCTTGGGATGTAGACCAGATGTCTCTGGGAATGGTTGGCCCTCAGATGGGAGATAAGGACAAGCAGGTGCAAACCTGAGGTGAAAATCAGTGCTTTCCTCCTGTCCTCACCCCAGGAACTCCAAGAGTGATGGGGAGAGACAGCCCCTGTTTTGGGGAACTCCCTGTCTGGCGGGAGAGACATAGCAGACAGAGACGAAGGAAGTAAGACATTTACCCTGGGACAGTTCTCAGTCTGATTTTAAATCAACAAACGTAAAAACACATACCAAGAGATTTATGGAAGAAATCAGACCGGGTTGCTGAGGACTCCAAGGGAGCACCAGAGATGCTTTAGTTATCCACGAATGCGGCAGGTGCTCCTTTGGGGCGTGTTGCTCATCCACCTGGGATCTGAGTGGTGGAAAGAGGCAGTGGGACACGAAGGCTTAAGACAGTGGGCTCGGAGCCAGACAGCCTGGCTTTGCACCTGGCTCCAGTACCCACACTGTGTGACCTTGAACATGATATTTGACCTTTTGTGTTTTTGCTTCTTTCGTCTGGAAAATGGGAGGTGATGGGGCGTAACTTAATCCATACCTGTAAAGAACAGTGCTTAGCACAGTGCCTGCCTGGCATATGTAGAAAGTGCTGGACAAATAGCTCGTGGTCGGAATCTTTATACTTTTCCCATTTTTCAGCTGGGCAGACAGGCTCAGGGAGGGACGGTGGCTGCCTGGGACTTGAACCCAGACCCCCTGACTCTGTGTTGGGTCTTCTCTCCACTGATTCCCCATTATGGCCACATTAACAATGTCCCAGCATCCTCACAAATGTCCGGGAAGACACAGGTGCCCCATTCTGCAGATGAGGAGACTGAGGCCCAGACAACTTTGCCTGAACGCAGGACAGTGCCTTACTCGCTGCTTGTCCCTAGACCTTGGCACACAGCACGTGATCAGACACCACTTTGCAAACTGAAGGTAGAAAGAGGAGGGAATGGACGGGGCTGTGGCTGAGACTCAGGGCAATTTAATATCCCCCTGGGCTGGAGCCCAGACTCCTGGGACTCCATCCCTGATCATGTGCCCCCTAGGCCAGCTTCTCCCTCCCTTTTTCTCTCTCTCTCACCCATTCCAGATCCAGATGTTAGAAGTAGGGTCCTGCTCCAGGCCCCTTTTCTGAGCTGGGGGCGATTTGTGTGAAGGCCGTGGGGAGGTGGTGGCAGAGACTGGGCCCGGACGCCGAGGCCTTATGTCCAGGGCCGTGGGGAACTTCACACCTGGCTGGGGAAGATGACAAACACGGCAGAACAGTGTCTGTGACATCCTGCGAATTAATCTGAGCGTCCTGGGCCTCGGGCAGTACATGCCGTGGCAGCGGGGGGACCCTGTCTGCAGCCTTGATTAAATCAGAATGTTCTGCCGGTCCGTACCTGTTAGTACAGCCAGGGAGGGCGGCTCAAGTGGGGCAGATGCGGCTGACACGTGAGGAGAAAGGGGCGCCAGGGTTGGGGTGCAGGGCCAGCCAGAGGGGTCTGAGCAGCCCAGAGAGGGCAGGAGCGGAGGGGTCTCTTTGGTCTTGGGCTCCCCATCTGGATAGTGGTTCTGCTCACCCCAGCCTCCTCCCCTGGTGAGGCAAGGTGCTCCTGGGGCTCCCACCTGGGCGCTGGCTGAGCAGGTTCACTTGGTCTCTGCGGACCCCAGAACTAGGCATTATTGCATGGGTGCAGAGGGCACCTCCTGAACTGGGTATTGTAAGCCGAGCAGGAGTTATCTTGGGTAACTATGAGTTAACTTGGGTAACTTGGGTAACTACCATGGCTGCTAACTCACACCTCCGTGACATGTTTTTAAAAAGATTTTATTTATCTGAGAGAGAAAGAGAGTGAGCACGAGCAGGGGGAGCAGCAGACTCCCCACTGGGCAGGGAGCCCGATGCGGGGCTCGATCCCAGGACCCCGGGATGATGACCTGAGCCGAAGGCAGATGCTTCCCCGACTGAGCCACCCAGGTGCCCTCCATGCCTTTTTACATATGGTTCTCTCCATCTCTTCTTCCCCTACTGTGGCACCTGGTAAACTCCGACCCATTGTGGAAATACACAAGACCAGCCAAGTGAGAGAAGCAAAGGCTTTTCATTCTGCG
This sequence comes from Callorhinus ursinus, assembly GCF_003265705.2. NCBI lineage: Eukaryota > Metazoa > Chordata > Mammalia > Carnivora > Otariidae > Callorhinus > Callorhinus ursinus. The sequence continues at coordinate 23,436,690 of NW_027397080.1, forward strand.
CCTACCGTAGCCCTGGAGTCAGCCACCATCCCGTGTGTTCTGGCAGAGACTCAGAGGCAGGCTGAGAAGTGGGACAGCTTTACGGTGGGGAAAAAGCGAAGGCTTCAGGGGTGCCCTGATGGGAGGCTGCCGGCATGGGGACGCGCAGGTGGGCTAACTGGAGGCAGGGCACCCTATGTGATTGGTTAGGGGCACATATGTGGCTTTCTCTGGTTGGTCCTAAGTTGGAAGTGGGGACAACAATCAGGGAAAGCTGTTGGTTACTAATCAAGTCCCATCCATTTGATGCTGACTGTTAGAAAATCATTGTTTAGCTTCCTGGTCCATCACTAGAGACGGCAACCTGGCTTCCAGCACGTCTGACTTATAGCAGGCTGACTGGCTGGCTGGTCTGTAGATACAGGGTTGATTTCCTGGGCAGGTTGCTACCAGTTGTGGGTCAGCATTCTAACTTTTACATAAGGTCGGGCAATTGTCCATTGGTGTGGTCAGCCTCTCAACGTCCTTCAAGAACGAGAGCCAGGGTCACCTCCTCCAGGAAGCCTTCCTAGATTCCACCAAGATCAGCACAGCGTCCTTCTTCCGTGCTCCCCTATTCCCCCACTCTTAGGGAGATGCTGTGGCTCTTAGTTCAGACTCTTAAGGGTTTAAATCCCGTTTTCCCCACTCCTTGGCAGAGGATCTTCTGAGCAAAGTGATTTCATCTCTCAGCTTCCTCATCTGTAAAATGGAAGGTAATAATAGTGCTATCACGAAGAGGAACTGACACAGAGTGCCTGGAACCTTGCTATTAGTATTATTAACATTATTATTACCACCACCCCAGTAAGCATCAGGGGGGATGGGGATCGTTTGTTTACGAATCTCTCGCCCCTTCAGACTGTCACGTCCAGGTCCCACCCCTCCTCTTCAGTCACCCCTGGCTCCCAGGGCAGCCCAGGCACTACACAGACAATCCTCACCTGCCGACCTCATCCCTACAGAACTGGGGGCAAAAGCAGTTGCTTATTCAGCTCTGTTCTTACTGCATTGCTCAGAGTCTACACAAGAATGGGAGCCCAGAGGACGTTTCCTGAATGAATGAATGCATGAGTGAGTGAATGAATGCCCAGTGCCGTGCTAGAACAACTTCTGCCCTCCTTCTCCCCCACCACCCACAGGCCTGAGCAAGCCTCCTCTTCCCTGGCTCTGAGAGCTGGTGTGTTTGTGTTGGGGGGTGGCTGGGACCCAGGCCCATGTGGGGGGGAGGTTTATTCTGGAAGGGGGTTGAGGATGTGGGTGGAGGATGAGGTTGGGGTGCTCCATTCAAGGGCAGCCTTCTGACAACTGGAGCTCTCCAGGGTTGGGTTCCCTCCAGAAGGGATGAGTTCCCTGTCACTGGGGGTGTGTAATCAGCATCAGAGCTGCTGCGGTACCTTTGTTTTATTCAGGCCCTTATTTTTTTTTTTTTTCATTTTTTTTATTGTTATGTTAATCACCATATATTACATCATTAGTTTTTGATGCAGTGTTCCATGATTCATTGTTTGTTCATAACACCCAGTGCACCATGCAAAACGTGCCCTCCTCAATACCCATCGCCAGGCTAACCCATCCCCCCACCCCCCTACCCTCTAGAACCCTCAGTTTGTTTTTCAGAGTCCATCATCTCTCATTCAGGCCCTTATTTTTATATGCACTCGATCATCTACCGAGTGCCTCTACATGCTGGGTACTGAGATGGGCTTTAAGGATGGAGGGTGAGCAACACCGGGTGGAAAACTTCGTCACATCAGTGATTCCCAAAGAGCAGGGTATGGAGAACCCCTCTTAATCCTCCTTGGCCAGAAATGTCCACAGCCTCCTGGCTTTTAGGGCCAACTATTATAGAAGTTATTGCTTGGTTTCACGAGGTATTTCTGACGGAGCCCTCCATCTCTCCCTCTCTCCCCGTCCCTCTCACAAATGCCAGAAAAAAAGGGAAGAGCCACTCTCTCGGAAAAACATACCCCTAACTGCAAAGAAAACCACTTCTCACTAGAAGCTACCGCGTGTTTAGATAAGTAGATGTCACTTCAAGGTGCCAAGGAGCTCATGAGCTGAGCCCCAGCTTGTAGGTGGGCAAATTCTGACTTTAAAGTTAAAAAAAAATTTTTTAATTGAAGTGTGACAAGAATACAGAAGAGAGCACAAATCGCAAGCACACAGCTGGAAAACTTTCCACCGGTAAACACACCTGTGTAGCCGGTACCCCAGTCAAGAAACAGAACATGGGGGGCACCTGGGTGGCTCAGTCGGTCAAACATCTGCCTTTGGCTCAGGTCATGGTCTCGGTGTCCTGGCATCGAGGCTTGCGTGGGGCTCCCTGCTCGGTGGGGAGTCTGTTTCTCCCTCTGCCCTCCCCACTGTTCGTGCTTTCTCTCTCTCAAATAAATAAAATCTTTTAAAAAGAAAGAAAGAAAAAGAAACAGAACATGGCCAGCCAGCTCCCAGGGCCACGCCCCCAAAGCCCCCTCCTCCAAAGGTAACCACCTTCCTATCAGCAGAGTCCCCCAGCACTCGGTGGGGGACCGGACTGTGTGTAGTTGTACCTCGTTCTTTCATTCTCATGGCCACGTGGCATTCTATCATTGCTAGAATGTTCGGTTCAAGGCTACTGTGAAGAGCACAGTTGTGGGCGTGCCAATAAATGGCTTTTGGTGAACATTGGCACTCTTGGTGGATGCATGAGTAGGAGTGGAATTGCTGGATTCTGGGGGAGGTGTATGCTCAGCTTTATAGATGTGGTCAGTTTTCCAAAGGGGTTACGCCAGTTTACACCCTTAACAGCAGAGTATGAGGGTCTTAGTGGGTCTACATCCTCGAGAACCGTAGTGTCTCCTCCCACGCTCATTCCAGAATGTAGTTCTGCTTTAGATTTCCCCAGTGAGGAATGAAATCAAGCACCTTTTCCTGTTTATTGGCCATTTGGGTATTTTCTTTTGTGGAATGTCTGTTCAAGTCTCTTGATCATTTTGCTATGACTTTCTCTATTTCTCATTTATTTATGAGAAAAAAGACTTTGTCCTGTTCTGGATATGAGTCCTCTGTCAACTCTAAGCAAATGTCTCCTCCCTCTCTGAGGGCTGTGTTTTCACCTTCTCAGTGGTTTGTGACTTGAAGAGATTTTAGCCTACCTCAAGGTCACAAAGATACTCTCCTGTTTTCTTGTAAAAATTTTATTATTTTACCTTCCACGTGTAGAGCTGCTGCAGTCCATCTGGAATTGACTGCGTATGGTGTGAGGAAGGGCTTAAGATTCATTTTCTCCTGTGTGGATTTCCAGTTGTCCCAGTACCATTTATTCTAGTTGGGGATGTGTTTGTGGAGACATGGGAGCTGCGGGAGCAGGAAGAGCAGGGTGGGGGGAGCATCTCCTTCTCCCCCATGAGCAGAGCTGTCACCTTGGTCTGTCTGGCATGATTGCTGCCTCTAAACCCTGGGATGCAGGGTTTGTCTTCACACTACTCCTTGTCAGAACCCCCTGCAAGGGGCTGTTCTCAAGGAGAAGCTGCCACTGCCCCTCGCCATGCTAGAGACGCCCGGTTGCCCAAGACTCTGAAGCTCTGGGTGAATGAATTGGTACTGTGAATGCCCCTTTCTGGACAAACTGTGGCTTTTACTACTTGTTCACTCACTTCATCTCCTTCCTTCTTTCCTCCCTCCCTCCCTCCTTCCTTCCTTCCTTCCTTCCTTCCTTCCTTCCTCCCTCCTTCCTTCCTTCCTTCCTTCCACAGATACTCTATGTAAAATCCCAATCTCCCACCCCTGATTTCCTTCTTCAATTTATCCTTAGCACTGAGAGCCATCCGATACTATATATCTCTTTCATACATATACATCTTATTTATTTTTTTTCCAAGGCTTAATTCATAGACAGTAAAATGTACAGACCTTACATGTAGAGTTTGATGAGTTTTGACAAATGGACACCCATGTTACCATGGCCCCAGTTAAGACGTGCATTTCCATCACACCCAGAAAGCCCCTTTGTGCTCTTCTGGAGAGCCCCCCTCCAAAGGCAGCCACTGTCCTGAGTCCTATCACCATAGGGTTAGTTTTCCCTGTTCTTGGGCTTCGTATGAATGGAATCCTATAGTAACTCTATATATCTCACTCATTTATCTTGATTATCTGTCTCCTCAACTAGAATCTAAGCACTGTAGGCACAGATTTTTGTTTATCTTGCTCATTGCTGAATTCCTAGCTTCTAGAATAGTGTCTGGCACATAGCTGGCAGCAGATTTGATGAATAAATGTATGGAGAAAGCTATGGTGTTGCCCTTTTCCTCATGTCTCTGTAACAGGGGTCAGAATGGAGGCAGTGGGATGGCCCCAAAGCCACACTGCATCCCTGCTTCCCCAACCTATCTGCTCTCCGAACGAGGACGCACTGCTTTTGCTTTATCTTCTGTACAATGGGGGTGTGAGGGGTTCCTACCTAAGAGGGTAGGATCAAAGGAGTTAATATACATAAAACACTTTAGTAAGCTTTGATTAAATGCTAACGATTATAATTAAGTGATTAATCAACTGCTGATATGTCCTTAGAGTTCATCTAAATCAGTCATTCATGTATTTGTTCTACCCATATTTATTGAGGATGTACGTGGTGACACACACTGGTGTTATAACAGCGAATGAGACGAAATCCCTTCTTCACAGGGGCTGGCATTTTGGTGAAAGACTGTACTCGTTCGGGTCCAGGCTAAGCTACTAGAATAAGCAAACACAAGGGGCACCTGGGTGGCTCAGTCAGTTAAGCATCCGACTCTTGCTTTTGGCTCAGGTCATGATCTTGGGGTGGTGAGACTGAGCCCCACATCCGGCTTCACACATAGCGTGGAGTCTTCTTGAGATTCTCTCTCTCTCCCTCGCCCCTCTCCCTGCTCTCTGTCTCTCTCAAAAAAAAAAAAAAAAGAATAAGTAAACCCAACAATACAGTGTCTTAAACAAATTAAAAGTTGCTTGTTTGTTTATTTACCTTGAGTAACATTCCAGAAGTAGGTGGGTCAGCCCTCCTAGGGCAACTCTGCCATCCTCAATGTGTGGCTTCTACTTCTGGGATCAACATGGCTGCTTCAATTCCTGCCATCTCATCTGCAACCCAGCAAGCAAGAAGTGGGAAAGGGTAAGAGAAGTATCCGTCCTTTCCCTTTAAGGCATGGCCGCAGAGGGTCTAATACCACTTTTACTTAGATCTCACTGACCAGAACTTAACTTACATGACCACACCCAGCCACAAGAAGGTCTGGGAAATAGAATCTCTAGCTGAAGTTTTTGTTTTTGTTATGTTTTGAGAGAGAGAGAGAGAGCGAGCGAGGGGGAGAGCAGTGGGGGGGCAGAGGGAGAGGGAGAGAGAGTCTTAAGCAGACTCTGTGAGCTTGGAGCCCGATGCAGGGCTCGATCTCACGACCCTGAGATCATGACCTGAGCCGAAGGCAAGAGTCGGATGCTTAACTGAGCCACCCAGGTGCCCCTCTACCTGAAGTTTTGTAAGAGCTTGGCAACTAGTGGTTTGGGGCCCTGACTCCATATCCCCCAGGTGAGCCAGGCCCCTTGTGGGGGAGCTTGGGGTATCTCAGAGCTAGGACTGCCAGATTTAGCAAATGAAAATACAGGACCTCCTGTCAGTTAGAATTTTGGATAAACAACAATATTTGGCACACGTTTGTACTAAAAAGTTATTTATGGTGTATTTGAAGTATTATATTTTATCTCTCATTCCCATTCAAAACTTCTTTGGGTGGGGCCTAAATTAGTCTTCCCACTGCCTCCTCCTGCTGCGTCCAAAGCCACACGGGACAGAGGGCCAGTCCACAAGACGTCACGTGAGCCCAGGGAGTGCTCAGTGCTGCAGAGGGAGGCAGGGGATGGGACGCTTGCTCCCTGGGGGCACGGCCGTTGGGACAAGCAGCGGCATTTGGCCATGAAGGTGCATTAAGCAGAGGCTCACGGTTTGCCACGTGGGGCGGCTGGTCCTAGGGCAGCCTAGAGCTGCCCATCCCTGGGGTCTGGTCACAGCGGGCTGAGGCCTGCCTCAGAAGGCTTCTTGGAGGAGCTGAGCCTTGGACTTGGAGTTTCCCTCTGGTGCCAGGGCAAGAATCCCCCTAGCCCCTGTCAAATGCCAGGTCTGCTCCTTCCTAGCTGTGTGACCCTGGGCAAATCCTTTACCTCTCCAAACCTGGGTTTTCTTATCTGTAAAATGGGGATCCAGACAGAACCCACTTCACAGCGTGGTGGTGAAGACTGGCGGACACGTGCTCACGCAACACTCCTGGCGCACATTTATCTTGCAAAATCAGCTCTGGACTAATGTCTCTTGCTGAGTTGTTTTTACTGTTTTTATCGAGGCTTTGAAGGGAACAAAGGATGGGGGGGTTGGTATGCAGGAGGCGACAGGACTCATGAGAGGAAGGGGGCCGGAGGGAGAGCAAAGGCGAAGATGTGAGAGGGGCTGGTCATCGCCCTGGCCGCCCAAGGGGGCTGGCACCCCAGGGTTGTGCTTGGTTGGGGACAGATCAGGGCCAGCAAGCCCCTGAAGGCCCGCAGCACTGTCCCTTCTCGTGCCCCCACGCCCGTGCCCCTCGGTACCCCTCTCACCCAGTTCCGTGTGCCTCTGCTTCCCGCGCCCTGCTGCATCCCAGCCCACCATGGCCACGGCCATGGCCACGGCCACGCTGTGGAATTTCCAATTTTCAGCTAATGTGCGGGTCGTGACAGAGGCTCAGAGGCCCTGGTCGGACATAATGGCAGAAGAATTGTAAATGTCGCCCTGAGTGAATGGCAATGAGGAAGGGCAGGGAGGGGACATTTTCCATCGGCCGCATGGCAGAGCCCGGGAATACATTTTCTCTCGGAGTGTGTCGCATTAGATTTCCAGAGGTGCTCGGGCTCCAGGTACATGTCATTAGTAACAGTTTGGGCGATAATGAATCCTTTTATTTCTTTTCCTCACAGCTCATGAATACATAACAAGGCCCCGCTCAGGCGCATCTGGCCTGGGCCCCGAGCCTCCTGCTACCTAATCTCCCGCTCCAATATCCAGGCGACCCAGCTGGGGCCTGCCTTAAAGGAGCCACATGCCCTTTCCTGCCTGGGGACTCGGGCCAGCCGAGGGGCCGAGTCCTGGGCTGGCCGTGGCTGCTGGCCGAGGGTCGGGCACCATGGAGACCCAGGACGTGAAGGGGTCCCCAGATCCTGACTCAGTCGTGAGCACCACGCAGTGCATCCAGCAGGCAGTCAGCCATGCTGCTTGGTGAACAGAGGCTGCCTGGCTGGGGGAGGGCCACGCGAAGGCTTTCTAAGGCTACCTCGTCGCGGCTGGCCACCCCCTCTCCCAGGTGGGATGAGGAGTATGTGACCCCCTCTTAGAGTGAGGCCTGGAAGTGTAGGGGCTTCATCTGGGACTCCAAAAGGCAGACCGAGGCAGAGCCCAGCTCGTCCCCAACTGGCCATTGCCTAGGGAGGGTTCCAGGGAAGGGCGTGTTATCAGGTGGTTCCCGGCTTTACAAAATGTTTGCTACCGAGAATTCTGTTTCTCCATCCGTCGTGAATCTGCACAGCTCTGTTACTTTATTGAACAAATGCTTCAGGGAAGAAAGGAAGCGTAAGCTTTTTACGATCACTTTCCCAGATGTCTGCACCCTTTGGACCCACTCTATTTTTCTTCATGGTCCTGTCAGGTCCTCAGAGCCTCAATTGTATTTCCCGTTATGTTACCGTTGTTTACTGTCCCACTGGGACGGGAGCTCTGTGAGTGCGGGGCCGTTGTTCTCGGCTGGATCGCCAATGCCAAGGGTGATGCAGGTGGTCAGCAAAAACATGTGCAGAAGGACAAAGCAGTTTCCGCCATGGTCACGGTCGCGATGCCCGAGAGGCCTGGCCGCTGGACTCCGCTGGCCCTAGGAGGACAGACCAGTGGCAGGCCCGGTAGAAGCCCCCGGCCTCCAAATCAGTGTGTGGCGTCACATCTGGGGCTTGTTCTCGAGGACTCTTGGGCTGTGTCCAGGCCTGGGGGGCCTCCTGGATGTGGCGGGGTGGGTGGAGGAGGGAGGGAGCAGGCCAGTGTGGCTTCCTGGTGGGAAGAGTGGGGATGAGTTTAGACACTGAGATGACAGCCTCTCTGCTGATGGCCTGGGTCTCGGCTCTCCTGTGGTTCTGCCTCGGCCAGGGGCGCCTACCTGCCAGAGCCCCAGAGTCCTGGTATTTGAAGGCAGCTCTGATGCTGGGACCAAGCCCGGGACATCCCTACTGAGTGCCTGCCGTCTGCCGTGCAACCCTGTGAGCACGTTAAAACGCTAAAAAACTCAATTCCTCTGAGTGGCAGGTATTCTCGTGAGTCCCATTTAGCCACAGAGACACAGAGAACTCAGGCAACTTGCCCAGAGACGCACAGCATTGAATGGCAGAGGTAGGATTTGAACCCAAACCGTCTGGCTTCAGCGTGCAGGTTTGAGATGACCAGAGACTGTCCTGCTTTTCTGACGTGGCTTCATAAGAAACAGTATTATGAGTACCGTCTCCCCACAGCCAGCCAGCCTGTCTTTCTGGATCCACTGAACACAGAAACTCTCTACAGTTTCGCTCCTAAATCCGAGTGGTGTTGGTGTGAAGTCTTGAATGGACCAGGGGCCTGGGCAGCAGCGTCTGGAGGTTAGCCATGGGGACCCAACAGTCAGGTAGACCTGGATTCTGGATCCGCTTGGATCGGCTACTTATGGCTGTGTGATTTTGAGCAAGCCACTCTGCCTCAGTTTCCTTGTCTGTGAGATGGAGGTGATACGGTACCACACCAGAGGGATGCTGGAGAGAGCCATGTGCCAACTCATGGGAGGCTTGTAAAGCAGTGCCCATGATGCTCAGTAAGTGTTAGGTTATTTTACAAAAAAGCATGAGGGGGGGAGGGGTGGGACTCAGGTTAGGGCTCCAGCACGGGCTCATCATGGCGCTCACCTGTCATCACCTCTTTTCTTTTTTTTAAGATTTATTTATATATTTTAGGGGGGAAGGGGCAGAGGGAGAGAGAGAGAGAGAGAATCTCAAGCAGACTCTGCGCTGAGCCTGGAGCCTGATGCAGGGTTCGATCCCACGACCCTGAGATCACTACCTGAGCTGAAACCAAGAGTCGCGCTCTCAACCAACTGAGCCACCCGGGGCCGTGCCCTGTCCTCACCTCCCCCATCCTCATGGTCACTCCCCCACTCCACTGTCATTGTATTCCCACCGCAGTCCCCAACACGCACTGACCTGGGACCAGAGGCGGGTGCCTGGAATACCTGCTGCCCCATCTGGCCGAGGGCAATGGCATGCACCTGCCTTGGATGCGCTGACACCACGCCAAGCCACCAGGAATGCGGAACCTGCTCAGGGCGCAGGTCTGACCGGGATCACCCACGGTGTCACACGCTCAGTCCCCAGACTCTAACTTGGTGATTACTGAATACCTACTATGTGCCAAGTCCTGGGGCTAAGTACTTTGCATTTATAACCTCACGTAATGCTCGCAAAATTCCTGCGGGGAAGGCATCATTAGTCCTATTGTATAGATGAGGAAACTGGGGCTCAGGGAAGTTAAGAAATTTGCCCAAGGTCACACAGCAGGTGTTAGGAAGATCTGGACTCAAACCTGGGTCTGTCTGACCCCAAAGCCCATTATCTTAGCCACCGCCTTTCCTCCACCCACCCGTCTCTGCCTCTTGTCTCTGAAATTCCACCGCAGCTAGGAAGCCTTCCTAGATTGAAGGACAAAGGAGGAATAAGTGTCCCTTGTCTCCTTGCCATCATCTGTATCCAGTCGTTCGTGGTCCGAGGCTTGTCTTATGTAGACTTTGTACAAATCTTGCACCAGGGCCAACCCCTCTCAGGGGCATAGCTCAGAGCTGAGTGTCTGGAGGGCAGGTGGGAGTGGAGCGTCAGTGCCTCCGTGTCCAGCCCTGCCCCTTGGGGTGCCAGTGCCCTTGGCCTCGACCTCTCCACACCTGACTTCGCCATTTGCGCTGTGTACTTGTTGGGAGCAAGCATCGTCTGGGGAATGTACACTCTTAGGGGAGAAAAAGGCCTCAATCCCAGCCCCAGTTTGTCCACTTATTAGCTCTGTGACCTTCGGGCAAACAGCCCCTCTGTGACTCAGTCCCCTCATTTATAAAAGGGGGCACCGTGATGCTGCTTCTTGTGCTTTGAGATTGGTGGTCACTCTGGGATTTCTTCTCTCGGTCCAGTCCTCCCCCGATGCAGGGACGCCCCCCCACGGTGAGGACCCCCACCTGGGCCCTGCACAACCCCACCGGCCTCACTGTTGACTTTGGCACTTGGCCCTCACCTGGCCTGCCGTGACCGGCCTGGAATTTCAAGCTGAATTTGATTTGACCTGTTCCGCGGGACTGGCCCCTAAACCAAACCATATTCCCACCAAGCCCTCAGTGCCCAGTGTTCCCCTGAGAGGAGGGGACGGAGCCTGCCTGGGCCACCGCCCGGGGCCACCTTCGCCAACCCCTGCCCGGCGCTGCCTCCTGAACTAATTCCATAATCCTGCCTCCCGCCGGGCCCCAACAGCTCAGGAAGGGTTCTCGGGCCTGCTCTGATCCCACCTTCCTGCTCAGCCCGGACCCGCAGCCCCTCGGCCCCTCACCCGCCCACACCAGGGCTCTTCTGCGGTTCTGAAACTCATTTAGGTCCCGTGCTCTGCTGCATTGGCATCCCCGCCCCCCGGGACCCCCAGCTAGGCTCTGTAACAGGATCCAGATGTTCCCTCCCCTGTCCCCAAGGTCCTTAGAATAATCCGTGACAGTTGGGGAGCCAGAGGGGGCAGGCAGAGCTGCAGGCACTGCTGGGGTAGAGAATGGAAATGGGGTGTGAGGCCCGGTGTCCAGGGCCGGTGGAGGGGACACGGAATGTGCCCTGGGGCGGGCATCTCTGTCCAGGCAGCCACACCCTCCCCCAGGAAGCATCCTCCTCTCCCCAGGTGAGGGCGGGAGGTCCCATGTTTGCTGGCTGCGGGACCCTGCGTGGGTTGTGGGCCTCCCAGAGCTCATCTCCCTCCCCCACTGAACCAGCTCTGACCTCCCAGCATTGCTCCAAGACCATTGAGGTGAAGGGCTACTTTGGCACGGGAGCCTGGCACATAGTAGGAATTCACCAAACAGTCTTGGATGAGTCACCCCTGCCCTTGGGTCTCAGTTTCCTCATCTATAAAATGGGGACAGTAGTGCCTACCTTTCAGGGCTTCGGGGAGGACGGGCACATAGTAGGAGTTCAACTTCTGGCAGGTGCTTCTCTCTTGCCTTCCAGTATCACTGGCCAGCACCTAGGTGGCCGAAGGAGGGGCGGTGTACCTCCAGGAGACAGCCTCCAAAGGTCTGGACTGGCTCCGGGAGTCCCTCAGCCGATGGGGAACTCAGGACAGAGACCAGGTGTACCTGGCCTAGAGAGGTCAGTCCCTTCCCCTGCCTGGCGCCGGCTCTCCCATCTGAAACGTAAGATCTCTTCCAACCCCAGAACACAGTGGGTGCTCAGTACATACCTGCTAAACGATACTCAGAATGCCCCCCACCCTCTTCTTCTTTCCTCCTTCCCCTTGCCCCTCCCCTGCTGCCCCCCAGAAGGCGAGGACCCCTTGGCCTGACCCTTTCCACCCTGTCAGCTCTCATGGGCACCCCTTTCAGTGCTGACACACAGCAGAGGCAGGACTGAGGACCGGGTGACAGGCAGGAATGCTGGCCCCGGGGAGCCACATGGCCTCCCGGGCCCCCTGCCGAAGAAGCTGGGGGGACAGAGTGGGAGCTTATGAGCTTTGTTGTGGTGGGGACCTCAAAAAGTCATTCGGCCTCTCTCTGCATCTTAAATTCCTTCCTGGAAATAGGCTAAGAGTCGCTACCGAGTGCTGAAGCTTCCCGGGGGGCAGGTCCTGTGTTCGACTCCTCCCGAGCCGGCTCTCCTCCTCCCACAGCAGCATCCGGGAGCCTCTGAGTGGTCCCCAGGCAGTAGCTTGTTAGAGATGCAAATTATCCTGCTCTGTCTCACTGAATCTGAAACTCTGGAGCTGGGGTCCCCGGTCTGTGTGGCAAGCCCTCTCGGTGACACGTGCTGGGAACTCAAGCGTGAGAACCACAGACCTTCACCATCTCCATCCTCACCGTCTTCACCCCAGGACCTCTGAGACCGGCCCTGAGCGAGTCCTTCCCCTCCCCCAAGGACCACAGGGGGCTCCCCACACTTCTCGGTGTCTCCAGTGCTAAGGGCTATGCCCTTCCCTGGTCTGGAAGCAGCAGCTTGTCACCAAACACCTGTGAGGTCCCTGCCAGCAGATGTCTGCCCGCCCCCTAGGGCATCCCCAGCCCACACATACCCCGGTCTCTGTGATGGGCCAGGTGCCAGCCCACCTCCTTTGTGAGTGGAGGCGTGCCCCGCAGCTGTCAACAGGACAATCTCCACGCCACCTTCTACTTTGTGAGGCAGCGAAATGGAGTGATTTAAAGCACTGATAGCCTGCATTTGAATCCTCCGCCTTCTGCTTACCAGCTGTGTGTCCTCAGATACGTTTCTTAACCTCTCTGTGTCTGTTTCTTCTCATCCTTAAAGCAGAGATACTAAGACCCATTTCTAGGATGGTTGCAGGAATTAAAGATGCTAATGCGGGTAAGGCTGAGAATGCCTGTCACTTAGCGTGCACCATAGACATGTTAGAAATGATGGCTCTCTGGGCCCTGTCCACCCACACCTTCAGCCTTCCCTGCTCCTCCTATCCTCCACGTACCCCGCGCACCAGCCAGTCTGGGCTGCTGGGAATCCCTGAACTGGCCAGTTTTTTTTTCATGCCTCCATCCCTTTGTACATGCTGTGACCTCTAACTCTGACCTCTTCACCTGGAAAACACCTGCTTGCTCGCCCTTCCCCTCTGCCTTGTTCCCCGTCTCCAATCCTAGCCCGATGGGCTTTGCTGCTGCCCCCTCCACCACATACACATGTACATCCTCGGATCCCCCACCCTCCGCCAGGACCTCAGTCTCTGGGTGCTTAAATGCTTAGCTAGACGCCTGCCTCCTCTCCTAGGTTGTAAGTTCCCTGAAAGCAGGGTCTGACTCTTTATCTCCATATCCTGGGTCTGAACATTAATAAATGTTCATGGAGTCCAACTCAGGAGTGGATTTTTTAAAAAAAATGAATTAAAGTTACAGGGGCTCACAAAGGTCTTCAAGATACAGTGAGTAAAACATCAAACTGGCAGGAAAAATACATATGATGTTGTCCTAGGTCTTCACTTTCTGCAAACTGCATTTCTGCATATATGCTGAATGCATGAAAAGGACTCTGGAAGTGTAAATGGCAAAGTGATAACAGGCATGGTGTTGGGCAGGGAGACTAATTTCAGCGGTGGATGAAGGGGGCTCCATCACCTTGTTTGAATTCTTACAGAGAGAATGAATCGAGGTGTGAGCTGTGTGTTAAAAGCAAATAAAATAGTCCTCCTCCTGTAAAAAGTTTGATGTGGAACCCTTCCCTCACTGCTCCAGCCTCCAACAGAATATGCCCTTTCCACCACAGGGCCTTTGCACCGGCTGTTCTTCCTGTCCGGAAGGCACTTCCCCAGCTTCTCTGAGGTCAGGACCTGTGGCCCTGTTGTGGTTCCCTGCTGCATCCCAGTGCCCAACACAGCTCGGGGACATAGTAAGAGCTCATGTAATATTTGTCGAATGAATAAACTCCTATTTAACAGCCTTTTCCTTGTTATTTTTTTGTCCAGTGTTCTTGAGCTTCTCCCTCTCTCTCCCTCTCTTTCTCTCTCTAGCTTCCCTAGTCTAAATCTTAACCATCAAATACATCCCTGCCGTGGACCCCTGGGGCTCTCCCTAACTCAGTCTCTCTTAGAGATTGTCTGATGGTGCAAACAAGCTTCTCAGGCAATGGCAGAGAAGAAATGTAAGTCAAATCCCGTGAAACTAAAAGCTACTCAGGAGAGATGGCTCAGAGCTTGTTCTAACGAGCATGTGGCTGGTGATGACTGCCTATTTGCGCGTGCTTTCAAGACCAACGTGCTCTTTCTTTTCTTTACATATCAAAAACTTCCAAGTTTTATTTATTTAGTATCATGCATTCATGTGATTCAGAATTCTAAGGACAAAGCATCTGTCTCTGTCCCCCCCCCCCCACCCCGGAGGTAACCAATGTAGCAAGCTTCTCCTTTAGCTTCCCAAGATTCCTCACGTTATTACAAGCAAGCACCCCACCTATAATTTTTTCCCTTTTTTTTTTTTTTATTTTTTCCTCTTTAATACACAGATGCTGGTATACCACACACATAGTTCTGCACTTTTATTATTATTATTTTTCACCTCGCTGGATCTCTTGGAGGTCTTCCCATGCTTAGTGACTACAGAGCATCCACATATTGCTTTCCTGCAGTAGGGAAAGGACCCATGCTTTCTTAGGAGCAGTGGTCCAGGTGCTATTTACAGGCTCCTGCCTGGTGAGCTGTGCTTGGTGGTGGTGAGGGTCAGAGAGACTGGGGCTTGGATCCCAGTTCTGTACCAGCTCCTGGATGAGCCACTTAATCAGAAGAACCTCAGGGCGCATGTCTCTAAAGGGCGACCATCCCACCCACCCCTGCCTCATGAGCTGTTGCCAGGATTAAACAACGTGATGCGCGTTGGGGTCTTCGCTCTTACATATAAGGTGCCCGATAAATGGTGGCTGCCATGACAGAAGTTACTAATGATAAAAATAGGTGTTATTGCCCAGTCCCTATTGCTCAGCCAGCTGAGGATTCCTGGAGGTGGTGACGCTAGTGTCTTGTTGAAATGATCCTCCGCTTAGAAGGAGCCTTACTGATGGTTCATAAATGGTGGCCTTGGCATATTTGGGCAGGAAGGGCCCTGGGAGGGGGACACCCCACCCCATCAGGGTGTGGGGATGGGGGAGGCGGGAGTCACCAGATGAGCCCACGAGTCCTCCCCGTGCACCGTGGTGAGAGCTTTCCTCTGCAGTGTTTCGTTTGTTCTTAGCCACTGGACACACTCCGGCTTGAAGCTTTGGGGATTTTATTAAATTACTTGCCTCCATTTTCCTCTCTCTGGCGCGAGGCAATGAACCCGTCTGCACGATGCCATTCTCGGTGGCAGGCCCGTGAGCTTTCACCCCGCCCCTTCCAGTCTACCTTCTAGGCACGCTAACGTGTTGGAGACCATATCACGAAGTCAGTTTTCCGTCCTAAGTTATTTGGATCATCATTGGATTATTAAATTTTCTCTTTGTTGTTGAAGATGTTATCAATGACCATGCAAATGTCTGCAAAGCAGCTCACTGAGTGGAGATACCATATTTATCCTTAACCATCCCTCTTTGGTTGGGACCTTTGGGTTCTTCTCATTTTATTTCATTCTCCTGGCCTCCCCGTGGAGAGAGCTTTGCCCCCATCAGCGGGTTTTCTCCCTGAGGCTGGGATTCCAGGAGCGAAGCACCTTGGCCAACAACTATGATGCTGTTTATCCCCCATCCCCCCACCCCATCATCTCTGCTCAGCTTTGTTTTATTTTTTTCTTAAGACTTATTTGCTTATTATAGAGAGAGAGTCGGGGAGAGGGGCAGAAGGAGAGAGAGAGAGAATCTTAAGCAGACTCCCCGCTGAGTGTGGAGTCTGACATGGGGCTCTATCCCAGGATGCTGAGATCACATCCTGAGAAGAAATCAAGAGTTGGATGCTTAACCAACTGAGCCACCCAGGCACCCCTCAGCTTTGTTTTAATACGTGGCTTTGCAAATCCTGCCTTTCTAACAGGATTCTGACACCAATTTCACATTTGTTTTCCCTTTAGTTTCACATTTTGTTTTACCCAAGGCCATCAGAACCTGGCACAGGTGACTTCCCAAGGTGCCCAGGATGGCTCTGGGTGGCTGGGTACCACCCTGCTGTTGAAGCAGCACAGTGGGGGACAGACCACCCTGCCACGTGCAGCTGACCTGTGTTCCAGCCACCACCCTGTCCCCGTCACTTTGGAGCTCTGTGATCTTTTGGAATATCTTAGCCACTCTGAGCATCCGTGATCTTGAAAAATGGGGCTAACCCTCCACTCATCTGAATGTTGGCTGGTGGTTTCCGAAGGCTGGTGCAGTTCTAAGTGGACTGTTGATTCACTCATTCATTTGCAATAAACAATTCATTAATGCAGTGTCCGGCTCTGAGTTCGATTCCTCATTCTCCACGGGTCCGTCTCTACTTACTGGTTCAACAGAGCAGTGAGCTGGGCTCAGACAGTCACGGGCTAGAGTCCTGCCTCTCTCAGTAATTAGCGGTGCGACTTGGGCATGTCAGTGAATCTCTCTGAGCCTCTGTATTCTCTTCTGGAGATTAGGAACAATGATAGAGCCAGTAAACATACAGTGTATGTAGAATACTTAGTAAGCACCCAGCAAATGTTAGCTATAATAATAATTAGATGCTATAATGTTACATAAGATCTCAAACAACTTCTAAGGGGGGGCATTTTGCCCCAGGACCAGGATGACCAAATGCCTTAATTATGTTCAAGTTGCATGGGTGTGGAGGTAGGGGGCGGGCTGATCCGCATGCCCCCAGGAAGGTTCCCCAGGGCTCGTTCAAGGGGCTAGTTTGCGCTCCCAGGGGCAGGGAGACCCCCAGGGACTGAGTGACTTCCTGCCCGTGACTCAGAACCAGACACTGGGAACAGGTGAACCAAGATTTAAGGACCTTGCTGGAGACTAGACAGACTGAACGTCTAGGCAGTGCCTGAGCGTTAGAATAATGTCATAATCAAGGGTGACGATGTTATAATGTTAGGATGTTAAAATGATTCAATGTTAGAATGTGTGGCTATTACAATAATAGAATGTTATACTAGAAGAACTTTGGCTTTGGAAGGGCAATTAAAGAGGATGTGGTCTTTCGCTGAAACTGCCGGCATGCAAAGCTGCAGGAGAAAAATGTAATATGACCTTCCTAGGGGTTGGTGGTGGGGTGTTTTGACAGAATTGTGAGAGGGAAGATTCAGAACTGAGCTGGTACCATTTTTATATTTGTGTTTTATAATTACAAATATATAAAATATATTATAAATATATAAATAGATATCATTATATATCATTATTTTACATGTGAATTACATAATTACAGTTTTTATATTCTAGCATGCACTTGGGAACAGATTGCAAATTTAGAATGCACTTTTGAGATAAGATGAAAAAAGTTTGACCATTTACATGAACGTTGGTTTGGGCTGGGCTGTTTGGGGTTATTTGCCCACCCTGCATGCCCCTGGGCATGGGCACTCGCAGTCCCTTTCCCCTTCTTTGGGAGGCTCATGGTAATGTGTGTAGATGGCTGATTTCACATCAGCCCCTTCATTCTATAGATGAAGATGTGGAGGCCCAGAGACAGCAAATGGTCTGGCCAAGCCGTGTGGGGGCTTTGCAGAGCCGTGACTGGAATCTGACTTATGCGTTCCCCACCCCCTCCAAAACCCCTGCTGCCTCAGCGGCTCCCCGAGTCTTGGTCTGACCGGAGTGGCATGGAGGGGCTTGGTAACCCTCCTTCCTGTACTTGGCATCCGTGAATTCTGGTTTGGAGGAAGGCTAATTGTGTACATGTCATACTCAACCCATTAGCTGTTGACTTGCCTTCGGTTCCAAGGTTTTATCTTACGTATATCTTTGCACTGAGAAAATAAATAATTGGGAAAAGGTGGTCATCTGGTCTGCCTCGAGCACTGGAGTTTTGCAGTGTTTGAGAGCCAAGAAGCTTGGGTTCAAATCCCATCTCTGCCACTTCCTAGCTGGGGGATCTTGGGCAAATGACATAACATCTCTGTGACTCAGTTTTTCCATTTGTTAAATGGGGTTAATAGTGACCTCATAATAGTGTCATGAACATTAAATGAGATAAAGAGCCTCAGCATGATGCCTGTAACAAGTAGGTGCTTAATAAACATTATGTTTACAATAAAATCTGTCATAGCAATCTCTTCTTGCTTCTACTCCACTCCCAACACTGTCCCCGGACACTCACACATGTATGTTCCGATACCCTGGGGTGCATTCCAGGCATAGAAACATGGCTCACCCCCAATTACCAACAATTTTCTAAGTGATACACATTTTGGAGCTCAGGTTTTCTTGATGAACTAGGAAGATTTTTTTTTCATTATCTCAAAATCCCTTAGCAAGCAGGAGCCACAGCACGAGAGGGGGCATTCACGGCTGCTGAAGGCCTGCCATGTGCTGTCAGAGTTAATTCTCACAGCCTCCACGCACAAGTATCATTACCTCCATCTTACAGATGAGAAAACTGGGCAGAGACCAAACTGGCCAAGGTCAGAGAGCAAAAAATAGGTAGAGACGAGACTCTGTAACCCCAAATGGTTGATCCTAAAACCCAATCTCTTTCCACCAAGATACCCCGTTTTGCTTTCTGAGCTGGAGAACGACCCAGTCTTCATCTGGCCCTGGGGTCAGGAAGGGGATGGGAGGGTGGAGTGTAGTGGTCCAAGTTCACAAAGTCCCATGAAGTACCTTCCAAACAAACAGCTGGATGACACGGCCCTGGGTTGTGTTATCAAACCCTTCCTGCGTTGGTCTTTGATACCTGGTTACTTCCTCTGTAGGATGTTGAGTTTGTCCCTTGTCAGCGAGGTCCTCCACACAGGGAAATTGCAAGATGGGACCTCGTCAAAGCAGGTGCGAGTGCTCCAAACCAAAAGCAAATGTGCAAAGTATAAGGAAAAGGGCTCTATGCTCTGCTTCTTATCATAGATGTTTCTCCTGAGGCTCCGTTTACATCTAAGAGAGAAAGTGGGAGGGCAATGTTGCTGAGCCGGGGAGAGGGGCCAGACTCTCAACTAACCCAGGCTGGGCTGAGGAAGAGCTGGTATTCCCCTGGAGGAGGGAAAGGCCCCATGCAGCCGGCCTGAGAGCGAGAAGTGGGACCACACAATGGAGTGGAACCGAGTCCCAAGGGTGGCGGGGGAGGGGAGGGTACTGGGAGTGGGGAAGCCCACCCAGCAGGCCATCGTCAGGGCAGGAGGCTCAGAACCAAGACCAAGAACCAAAGGGGTGGTCGAGGTCTGCTTTTCAGTGGCCTGGATGCAGATCTAATGGCTCAAGAGGTCCACCCAAAGCTCTGACCACAGGGATGGGTCGTTCACGATGATAGGCTTACAGACACAGGGAAGAGATGGATTAGCCTAGGAATGACCTTCATCAAAGTCACCCAGCTTGGGCAGGGGACAGAGACCCCCTGTCCTGGGAGCTGAGACCCACTGGCTGCCTCCCCTGTCCACCCCTGATGAATCCCAAAATTCCCTGTCTAGCCCATGGAGCTGGAGCGAACCCCAGGCAGCGGCTGCTCATCCTTCCATCTCCAGCCATAAAGAGACAACAGAATGGAAAAATAATTAAAAAATAACAGTGGAGGTGGGGGGGCACATTGGTAGGGGGGAGAGCTAGGGGCTGGGGAAGCGATTTCCAGAGAAGAGACGGGTGGAGGGTTGGAGTGGCTGGCGTTGAGATAACCAACAGATGCGATTCTTCAGATAAGCGTAGCAATTTAGATAAATCTCAGGCTTTGGAGCTGGTAGCCTGCGTCTGCCTTTTTTCAATTTTATCTCTGAGCCAAGGGAGGGGGAGGGGGAGGGCAGGGAACTCTGTGGGGTGAGGAGATGGGAGGAGGGGAGGGCAGGGAGGGGGGCCAACTTCATCTTCGGGGACTTTGGCTTTTCTTTTTAATGTGTTTTTCCCAGAAGGTGGGAAATGCCAACACACACTCGGAGACCTAGAAGGCGGCCTATGTTTTTTAAAAAGCGGCGGACAAAAATCAAAATATTTGAAAATGTATTTCATGGTAATTATGTCATATTTCATGGGCTGGTGCCACTACTGAAAGAGAGGCTGAATGCCTTAATTTGTATAGAAATTGTAATCATTTGTTCATTTCAAGGTGAAAATTGCATTTTTTAATTTAAATTGTATCCTGCATGATAGTCTATTATCTAGTAAAATTGTCTCCATGTCTGAATGCCTTATATGCAGCTGCAATGCTTGTTACAAATCCACTTATATTCATAAAAGCAGGTGGACATCTCAGGAAATGGAAGCCGTTGTGTGTGCGCGCGCGTGGATGCGTGTGGATGCATGTGGGTGCGTGTGGATGCGTGTGGATGCGTGTGGACACGGTGGCCCCTCTTGCCCGGCTCTCACTCCTGCCTTCTCGTCCTCCTTCCACCCCCCACCTCTGACTCTCATGTCAGCATTTCCAGATCTACTTAACAAATGAGAGTTAGTTGGAATAAATGAGGAATAAATGCACAGTGCGGAAGAGCAAGCCTCGGTCCGAGTCCAGGGGGCCGGGCAGGGCTGGGTGTCCCCCTTGTTGTGCGCCCTTCTCTGGGCAGCTTGCCGCCTCAACGATCCCCACTCTGGGCCTGACTGCCTGACTCTGAATCCTGGTTCTGCCTCTGGCTAGCTGCGCTCTGGGACTTAGTTTCTTTGCCTTTAAAATGGGGTAACAACAAAATCTACTTCTGGTTGTTGTCAGCAAGCCATGGAGGGGGTGGGGGGGGGACAAATCTGCCGGCCATCTGTCTAAATGGTCTGCCAGCTGAGAGTGGCTTTTAGATTTTTTAGTGGGGGAAAAATAAATCAAAAGAAATGATAGGAAGTAACCTGA
The DNA here is from genome assembly GCF_003265705.2 of Callorhinus ursinus. Taxonomy (NCBI): domain Eukaryota; kingdom Metazoa; phylum Chordata; class Mammalia; order Carnivora; family Otariidae; genus Callorhinus; species Callorhinus ursinus. Next base: position 23,457,379 of record NW_027397080.1, read on the forward strand.
AATTCAAATTCAAGTGTTTATAAATAAAGTTTTATTGGAACACAGACATGCTCATGTGTTTACACATGGCCGCCCTCCCACCACATCAGAGCTGACAACTGTTACAGAGACTGTAGCCCACAGGGCAGAAACTACGTCTTTATAGACAAAGTGTGCCCATTCCTCAAATAACATAAGTGAAGTGCTTAGCCCAGCGTCTGGCGTGTCTAGGCATCCATCCTCATTAGTGGTTACGGCAGGCTGGGGACTTAAGGAAGTTTGAGTGTCCAGAAGAAAATCAACCAACCAGTATTTCTGTGGCAACAGTTACCATCTACCCAGCTTACATAGGTGGTATGTACTGGTCAAAGATACAGAGTTTCTCTCTGGGGCAAAAACTGGAAATGGGGACCTTGCTTTCCCCCCAGGAATTTCATACAGGGTTTTCTTAAAAAGTCTATGACTTTTTTTAATCCCTGAGATGTCAGAAGGGGTTCTGGACCAAGATAGATACTCTATCCATCCACTTCTCTGGGGCTTAGTTTCCCACCTGTAAAATGGTTCCCTTCCAAGGGGCATCTGGGTGGCTCAGTCGGTTAAGCGTCTGACTTTTGATTTCGGCTCAGGTCATGATCTCATAGTCATGGGATCAAGACTCCACAGCGTGGAGGCTGCTTGAGATTCTCCTTCTCCCTCTGTCACACCCCCTGCTCGCATGCACTCTCTCTCTCAAAATAAATAAATAAAATCTTAAAAAAAAAATGAGTCCCTTCCAGGGAAAGGTCCAGCTGCAAGTGCCTTATGACATGTGCAAAGGGTCAGCATGTTCCTGGCATATGGCAGCTGTCCAGATGGTCCTTTTCTTCCCCTCCTTTCACTGGGGTAGGTTTGGTGGTCCCTGCAGGACCCTGTTCAGGAGCACCAACTACCCATCTTTTAGTCCATCCATCCATCTATCCATCCATCCATCCATCCATCCATCCCTCCCTCCGACAATTTCCAAAGCATCTCCTATGTCCCAGGTACTGTCTTGGAGGAGGCTCTGTTGTGGTGTCTCTCAATTCCAGGCAACCTTGGGCAAAGGAGATAGAAAATCTACACTCAAACACAAGCTGGGTGTCCCTTGGTGAGTGACTTCATCTCTGACCCTCATTTCCCCAACCCCAAAAATCTTTGCCCTCTCCCTCACAGGGTTATGGGGGAGTGCTAGAGATGGTGTGTGTCAAAATGCCTCGGAAACTAGAGAGCCATGCAATTGTTATTTAAGGATTTACCTTCCCCAGGAGTCAGGTTGGGGATGACTTGCCCAAGACCACACCGGGGAGAAAGTAACGCAGTTAAGTTTAAGGCCAATGCTTGGTGTTACAGACTGGATGTTTATGTCCCCCCACACCCCAGTTCCTGTGTTGAAGCCTTAACCACACTGTGATGGTGTTTGGGGATGTGGCTTTTGGGAGGTAATTGGGATTAAATGAGGTCATAAGGGTGGGTCCCCCACGATGGGATTAGCACCCTTAAAAGAAGTGGAAAGATGCTGGAGTCCTCTCTCTCCATGCACACGTGCCAAGGAAAGGCCACGCGAGCACACAGCTGGACACAGTCTGCAAACCAGGCAGAGTTTGCACCGGAACCCAACTACACTGGTACCACGATCTCAGACTTCCAGCCTCCAGGACTGTGAGAAAGTAATCATTTATTGGGTTTAAGGTAATTTTTTAGAGTCCAAGCCGACTGAGACACCCAGGTTCTTAGCCCCCCACCCCACTTCCTCCCTGGATGTATTTTATGAAGGGAAGAGAATGCTAGCCTTGTTGTGTAGCCTGGAGGAAACTGGGGTTCGAGGGAGCCAGGGATGGGGCTCTGGGGCCTCAGTTTCCCCATTGGTTGTCAATACCAGCTGTGTGACAGAACCAACAGGGGAGCTAAAATAACAATAAAACAATAATAATAAACATGCCTGAGCGCCATTCCCAGAGGGTCTCCTGTATGGGTCTAGGAGGGGCCTGGACCCCAGGGCGTTTAGTGCCCCTCCCCCACCCCTCTGCGATTCCACACAGAAGATTTGTTGGGTGGAGGCCCTCCCCAAGCAGCAGTCCCCTGAGCATGAGGTCATCGCAGCCCTTCCCGTGAGCCCAGGGGAAGCGGAGGGGCGCCAAGGGGAGCAGTTCACATGGCAAGTCCGCCCATGCCCCAGCCCCAGCCAGAATTCCTGGAGGGCTCCCAATGCTCCCTGCCAACTCCGGGGAGTTTGGGAACATGGGCATAATTCAACTGGGATGGATCCTGGGGCTGGGAAACTGGAACCTGGGGCCCTGAGCTTGTGCCTCTTCCCCAGGAGCACCTGCTCTGTTCAAGAGCGGTCCACGTGGGTGGGGCGCTCTCCTGGCCATCTTCCAAGCAGGGTTCCGCATTCACAGGGGCATTTACCATTTCCCGTGGGCCTACTATGTTCTAGATGCCTTGCTGACCACCTGCCACCATGAGGACCTCACCAGTCGTTCTCCCGTCCTGGCTTCTGGTGCCATTCTTCCTGCTCTCCTCTTGCCCCCTCTGGCTCTTTTGCATGTTCCTTCACTGGATTCCTCTCCCTCCGACCTCAGACGGCTGGAGTGCCTGCAGCCTGGTCCTTGGCTCGCTTTTCTTCTCCTGCCTCTACCTCACTCAGTCCTAAGTGACCTCAGCCAAACAAATACCAGCTGAATTTCCCGAGTCAGCCGCTGCGCCCCCTCCTCTCCCGCACGCTCCGCAATGGCCAGGCGCTGCCATCTCCACTCGGGGGCCCTGGGCGGTTCTCCGCTCCCACCTGTGGGACCCCTTCCCCGCCCTCGGCTGGCTCCTCCCCAGTATTCCCATCTCTGTAAATGGCCTCTCTGCCACCTACTTTTTAAGCCAAGGCCCTGGCCAGTTGCCTCCCCCTCCTCCTTTCTTACCCCCTTCCACATCCCAGGTCATGAGCGGGACCGGCCGGTTCCTCTCCCGAAACGGGTCCTGAATCTGTCCTCTCCTCTCCACCACTGCATCCTTTTTTAAAAGATTTTATTCATCTATTTGACAGAGAGAAGGAGCAGCAGAGAGACAGGGAGAAGCAGATACCCCGCTGAGCAGAGAGCCCGACATGGGACTCGATCCTGGGATCATGACCTGAGCCGAAGGCTGACGCTTCACTGACTGAGCCACCCAGGCGCCCAGACAACCTCCTCTTGACATAAATCAGATCATGTCATTCAAGATGCCCCCATGGCTGTCATTCACTCTGGAAATAAAATCCAGCCTCTGCCAGGGTCTACAAGGCCCCTGCCCATTTTGCCCTTCCCATCTCCCACCCCAGATGAATGACTGATTGACTGCCTGAATGAGCAGATGCATGAATGAATATCCTTGGAAGGGCCTTGGCTGGGAACTGAGAGCCAGAGTCACAAGCCCTGGTTACTCTGGAACTTAGGACAATTCCCTTTGCTCTCAATATTTGTTGCAATAAAATCTCCTGTCAAGTAAGGTCTGTTACACCCATTATATAGATGGAAAAGAGGAGTCTGGGAGGGGTTCCGTCCCAAGCCAAGGTCACCCACTGGTAACTAAGAGGGGTAGGATTTGAACACAGGCCCATGTGGTTCCAAAGCCCACACACCTTCTACTGTGCTTCTGCTCTGACTGTGCCTCCCACCCGAGACCCCTCTCCTTGTCTCCAGGTTAGGGCCAGAGGCTCATCTAGCTGCTGCTTGATGCCCCCCCCCACCCCCACCAACTCTGACTGGGAGCGGGAGCCCTTACTCTGCAGAATCCTCCAACCCCCAGGACCTGGCCACTCCCAGACCAGCTGCATGGGCTTGGAGAGGACACTTCGTAAACCACAGTGTACCGGACGGCCACATCCAGCTGTCTTCCTGAAAGAACAGCTCAACTGCTACTCTGGTAAGGATGGAAAAATTCCATTAACTTAGTGGGTCTGGACACAGTGTAGGACGGCTGAGGCCTCTGTCTCCCAGCCTCTGGGCAATGGAGCTAACCCCTCCTGATCCCCCTCCAATCTAGAGTTTCTCAGCCTCGGCACTATTGACATTTAGGGTCAGATAACTCTTTGTTGGGGGCGGTGCTGTGCATTGTAGGGGGTTTAGCAGCATCCCTGGTCTCTACTCACTAGATGCCAGGAGCAATCATACTCAGGTGTGACAACCAGAATGACCTCCAGACTACCAAATGTCCTGGGGCACCAGTAAGAAGTGCGGCTCTCATCTTGGGTGTGGCCTGGTCCTTATCTGCCGTAGCTTACAGGATAGTAACCGTTCTCCCAAATCATACCATGCTACGCTACAGGCTTCTAAGGTTAGTGACTCATGTTGAGCACCTGCTAAGTGCCAGGTGTTAAACATCTAACACAGATGAACTCACTCACTCCTTACGGCAGCCCTCTGGGGTAAGTATGATTATTACCCCGTTTTATAGATGAAGAGACACAGGCCCAGGGACATTGGGTGAGTCACCGACAGGGCTCTGTTCCTGTAGAAGGTGTGTGCCCACAGCCAGGTTCTCACTCAATCCTGGCACCTTTGCAAGTCATGGCATTGTTGCCCAAATTCCAGAGGAGGAACCTGCAGTTCGTGCAGTTTCCACGAGTTCACCTAGTGCCCACCAGTCATGGCAATTGGCAGAGTCAGAGTTTGACCCCCAGCCCTTATGGTAAAGCCCATTATCTTCCCACCACTCTCGGCTGCCTTTTAGACTCATAACTATGCTTCCAACTTGACAGGTGCTTGGGGATCGTTCACTTATTCAACAGATATTTATTGATGTCTACTCCACACCAGATCCTGTGGTTAAGAATGTGGGCTTTTCTGGGATGCCTGAGTGGCTCAGTCGGTTAAGCGTCCGCCTTCGGCTCAGGTCATGATTCCAGGGTCCTGGGATCGAGTCCCACATCGGGCTCCTTGCTTGGCGGGGAGCTTGCTTCTCCCTCTCCCTCTGCCTGCCATTCCCCCTGCTTGTGCTCTCTTTCTCTGACAAATAAATAAAATCTAAAAAAAAAAAAAAAAGAATGTGGGCTCTTCCTTATCTTTTAGACACAGGTGCTGATGTATCTAAGGATGAAATGATGGGGACCTGGAATTTGCTCCAAAGTAGCCCAGGATGTGGAAGGGAGGTGTGAGAGGGTACAGATGAGATGAGCTTGGTGGGGAGTTGATAATTACTAAAGCCAACGGATGGCTACATCTTGTGATCTACTCTCATGAAAATTTCCACCGTATAAGGCATCTAGCAGTGTGAACGCTGATTCCTTGTTTGGGTTCAAATCCCAGCTTCACTACCTAGGGTGTAATCTTGAATAATTCTCTTTGCCCCTCTAGACCTCAGTTTTCTCATATGTGAAGTGAGGGGACAGCGATTTGTAGCTCGCAGGGTCTTTATGGGGATTAAATGAGGAAACAGAGAGAGGGCAGGCCCATTCCCGTACAGTGTGGGGACCTGGTCAGTAGTGGGACTCCCGGGGGGCGGGTCATAGCAGATCCTCATTCACTGTCTACAGGGGGAAGTGGGGAACCAGTCTCATCACAGGGCTGATCCTAGTGGTCTCCTTGTTCTCCTCCAGCCGTGGTCACCAGGGAGGCTCTGAGCCCTGCGATGGCCCGGGAGGGACTGTAATCCCGAATTACCCACAGAGCGAGGAGGAGACAAAGCTCCTAATCCCCATGAAGAACTCTGACTCTGTGCAAGTCCGTCCCCTTGGCCCCAGCATGACAAGGTCTCGTCTGGAATTCCTGGTGGCCGAAGTGCCACCTTCCCACCCACCCAGCCCTCTGCCTCTTCCTCTGTGCTCCCTCGGGGCTGACCTCTTTCCCTCAACGGCTCTCTGGGCCGCTTGAATTATTCCCATGTTCCCAGACTCTCCGGAGTTGGCGTGAAACACTCGGATTCCTCCAGGAATTCTGGCTCGGGATGGGGCACGGGCGAGCGTGCCATGTGAACTGCTCCCCTTGGAGCCCTTCTGCCTCCCCTGGGGATTGACTCATGCTCGCAGGGCTCCTGCTTGGGGAATGGGCCTCCAGCGAACAAGTATTCCATGAATTGCCTTACATCTCCCAGAAGGTCTTGCGCTAGCAAGTTGGAGCCATGTGACCAATTCCATACGAGAAAATAACGGTGTAATTTCTGAGTTGAGGCAGCTAGAGCCAGCATGCCCCGGCCACCCTTCTCTTCCCTGACTAGGGAGACCTGGGAGGCCACGCATTCCAAATGGTACAGCAACATGGAGGAGAAAACAAACCTTTCTAGTATTGGCCCACTGAGATTTGGGGTTTATGTGTCTTAGTAGCAGAGCCAAGCCTCACCTGGCTAATATAATAGGGCCTTTAAAGGGGTCAGCTCCACCTCCAGAGGGTCTGGAGACTAAAGATGAGCTACGTGGGCAACTGGACACAGCTCCCCAATAAAATCTCTGCATACTAAGGCTCAGATGAGCTTTCCTTGTTGGCAATAATCTGTATGTATTGTTATATCCCGTTGCTGCAAGGAGTTATCACTGGCTTTGACTCCACAGGGCAAGAAGCTCTGTGTTTGGAGGCCCCCCGTGTTTGGAGGCACCCCCCGGATTCCAGCATGCATATCTGCCCCAGCCTGATTTGTCTCTGCATCCCTGTGCTGTCGTAAACCATAACCACGAGTGCAACAACTTTCAGTGAGCCCTCTGAGTCCTTCTAGCAGATTATCAAACCTGAGGGTGGTCTTGGGAACCCCCAAACTCCAAAAGAAATGAGTGTCAGAAGTAGGGGTGGTCTGGGGGCACTGTCTTTGCCTTCTTCTCTCATGGAAGAATTATACCTGGATGTGGTACCAGGTGAACAGACCCGTGTTCCCCGGAGGTGTGAGTCATGGGCTAACCTGTCTTCTGGAGACACAGTCATAGATGAGGAAAGTGGTGATGGAGATCACCCTCAAGAGCACGGTGTTGTCCAGCAGGGCTTGATGCCCCCCATCCCACTCCCAGGTGTTTAGGCCATCCCCTAAGGGGGCTGGTGCGAATGTTCAGCCAGTACCGTTTATGGGAGTGGAGGCAGAGGTGAAATCGAATGGACTGTTACCTAGTACACAGTGGTGATGCTCAAATATAGTCCCATGGAGGAAGTTCAGCATCACCTGAATATGCGAAGAAACGGAAGAAAGTCTACAGCACAAAGATATTTATGTAATTCTTCACACACCCGGGTATTTTTCAGGAATCTAAGGATATACATTCAACATGGAAGACGCTAATGGATGAAGAAAATGATCAAAAAATAAGACCATGAAACTTACATTTGATTAGAGCTTACAGAGCTACAGGAGGGCACCATAGTTTATATAATTACTAGCAGAACTGGGGCCCACTTGTCTCGTCTTTTTTGGGAAGTCTTCGCCTTGCGCTGCCCCCTTTTTCTGGCTTCTACCTCAAGCGAGTGCACCAGCTAGCATCGATTTTGATATAGTTCCTTTTGCTTTTTGTGCCTCATGTCTCCCACCTGCCTTCAGCACCCCATGAACCCAGAAATATGGGTAGATCTTGATGCCTCCTCCCAGCTAGTCAAGGGGTCTCAGTCCTGATTGCAGCTTAAAATCACTTGGGACTCTTAAAAATTACCTGCACCCCCACCCCTGCACCAAAATGCTGACTCATTTGTCTGGGGTGGGGTCTGGCATTGGCCCTTTAAATGGCCCCAGGTTGAACCCATGGATGGGAACCAATGGGCTGGATGCTCCTCATTCCGGCTTCCCTCCGTCAGAGCCTGTTCTCTGGCCACTGCCATCATCCACGTGTGTCTCCCCAGCTCGGCTTTCTAAAACACCTTGAACAGGACCTGGCATAGACTGGCCTCTCAGGGGAATGTTTCTTTGAGATGAACTGTGTTACAACTGTTCAAACAGATGAGTCACACATGTCTTATTCAGTTCAGCCTGGTGCTGCAATCATATATAATTTTTTTTTCAGTTGCTCCCAGGTTCAGCAACTAATTTCCACCTGGATCTTAGATCTCTTACTTACAGAGGAAAAAATAGTCATCTTTTTTATTTTTCAAGTTTTGAACAGCTGGGATCCACCCCCTTGCCTGTGAGCCTACTGCTTTATGTGGAGTCCATGGGTTTGAGGCAGTAAGTGGGTAAGGGCAGGCTCTGGGGTCATTTGGGCCTAGGCTTGATGCTTCCCAGGCATGAGATCCAGAGCAGAATACCAACTGCTTATCATAAAACGGGCTCACTTGAGAACGGAGAGAGATTGTATATGCAGAATGCTTAGTGCACTATCTAGCACATATAAAATATATCATAAATAAAAACGTATTCTTACCAGCTTCTTTTGGTGATGTTAGACATCTCCAAGCATTAAGACTGCCTGCAGAACCAGGGGCCCAAGAGGGCACAGAAACTTGGGGCCAGTAGGCAGAGAGTTTATGGAGAACTCCAGGACCAGTGGTCATATGGAGCCCATTTACCTGCACTGGGACAGAGCTAACCTTGTCTTTCTGGTCGGAGGATCATGAAAAAAACTTCCTGTGAGTCAGAGAGTGTGAGAAATCTCTGGGGTTTTTAAAAATTGATTTTTTAACCTCTGCCCAGCCCTGAGACCAACCCCGATGGTGGAGCAGCATTGAGGTGATGACAGTGGTGGCAAGTGGTCCTCTAAAAGCCAGAGAGAAAACCCTTCTGTCTGGATGGAGGAACCAGGCAAAGGGGCCCCATGTTGTGAGGAGTGTGGAAGGAGTCCCAGAGTTTAAAAAATATATATATATTTCTCTCCTGTGTCTTCTCCCTGAAGGCAGGTCCAGTCACATGCAACTGTGACAGTGTGGGAAGCTAAACACTAACAGAACCCCATCTTTCCAGCCAGAAGGACCAGAAAAGGGGGCCCCTGGAAGCCAGGAGTTATAGGGAAAAATCTCCAAGAGGAAAGAGATGGAGAAGAGGAATCCTTAATTCTGTGTATGAATTGACACAAATACTTGCCTCACCCTCAAGCTGTGAGTGCACAGAACACACATTAAAATGCAAAACAAAACACAGCAAAGGCTTTGAGGACTGAAAGATGCTATAAACCACTACCCTAGTCCCAGAGTGGCACATGAGTGGGATAGACCCAAACAGCATAGCAAAGGCTTTGCATACTGGGCTCAAGTTGAAACTGCTCTTCCTGGAAGGCAAGACAGATCTTGAGATCTGAACTTAAATGGGTTGATTGTCTGCTAAATTAAAAGAGCAACAAAACAAACAAAGACCCCATTCTCCAAGGGATTTTAACAGGATCCAGAGTCTTACAACATAATGTTTCAAAAGTCCAAAATCACTTGATGTATCAAGAACCAGCAAACTCAACTGATTCTCAAGGGAAAGGACAATCAATAGATGCTAACCTTGAAATGACCCAGAAATTGGAATTATTAAAGATTTTAATATGGCTTTTATAACTGCAGTCCATGAGGTAAGGTGAACATTCTTGAAATGAGTGGAAATATAGCAATTCATAGCAAGGAAATAGACACTACAAAAAAGAACTAAATAAAAATTTTGTAACCAAAACATACGGTATCAGAAAAATAATAAAAATCACTAGGTGCATTTAATAGCAGGATGGAGATAACAGAAAGCAGTCACTGAATTTGAGAAATGATTTAATCTGAAGAACAGGGAAAAAAAGATTGAAAAAAATGGACAGAGCTTTGGAGACTTGTGGGGTAATAATGAAAGACCTAGTATTTCTATCATCAAAATCCCTGAATAAGGGGAGTAAGAGGTAGATACAGGAAAAATATTAAATAAAAAAAGTGATGGCTAAAGTTTTCCCAAATGTAAGTGAAAAAACATAAATTTACAGATTCAAGAGGTCAGTGAGTCCCAAAGAGGGTAAGTTCAAAGAAAACCATGCCTAAACACAATCTAATCAAACTTGTGCAAATAAAAGATAAAGAAAACGCTTTAAAGCATTCAGAGAAAAACTACACTTACACAAAAGGGAGCAACAGTCTAAGTACCTGTGGGTGTTTCATCAGTAACCACAGAGGCCAGAAGACATTGGGACATCTTTTCTGAAAGAAAGTAAACTGTTGACCCAGAATTCTATACCTAGCAAAAAAATCCTTTGGAAGTGAAGATGGAAATATATATACTCTTGGATGAGGGAAAGCTAAGAGAATTCTTAACCAACAGATATTCTCTAAAAGAAAGAGTAAAGGAAGTTTTGGCTGAAGGGAACTGATACCAGAGGGTAACTTGGAAGTTCAGGAATAGAGAAAAGGCAACAGAAATGGGAGATATCTGGAGAAATATAGTAGACTATTTTTCTCCTCTTAAGTTCTTTAAAATATATGATTGTTCAAGGGAGAAGTATAATATTGTTTGGGAGTGTTCAGTGTATGTGCATGTAATACATGTGTCAGCTATAACATCAAGGGTTGTGAACTTCTATATTTTATTTGAAATTGTAAAATATTAACTCTAATTAGACTGCAAATGGTAGGTATATAATAATCGCTAGACCAATCACTAAAAAATATTAAAACATGTGCCAAAAAGCCAACAGATAAATTAAACGGAAAACTAAAATATACTTAAAGAATCCAAAGCAAGGCAGGAAGAAAGAAAAGAGAAATTTAAAAAGGAGATTACAAAGAAATAAGATGGTAGACCAAATCCAATTACATCAATCATACATTAAATGTAAAAGGCCTAAATATAGACCTTAAGGACAGAGATTGTCAGACTCTAACAATGCTGTCTATAAGAAACCTGTTTCAGTATCTGTATAATTATACTCTAAAAATTCTCCAGGATGTTTACTGTCCAGCTTTTTTACATTCAATATTTATCAAAAGCTCAGTTGGGAAAAAAAGTCATGTTAAGTGTGATATTTTGTTTATGAGCTTACCCTCCCTCTTTAAGAATTCCAAATGATCCTTGGATCAAGTGAAGTCATCAGAGAACCCAGTGTCCAGATCATATCTTGTTCTTATCGCTCCCCACCTGCCACCAGGGTTACTTTTATTGAATTACCATCAACCTGTATTGAAGACCTTTATAAGAAACAATTCCTCAAGAACAAATCAAAACCACAACGAGATACCACCTCACACCAGTCAGAATGGCTAAAAATAACAAGTCAGGAAACAACAAATGTTGGTGAGGTTGTGGAGAAAGGGGAACTCTCTTACATTGCTGGTGGGAATGCAAGCTGGTACAGCCACTCTGGAAAACAGTATGGAGGTTCCTCAAAAAGTTAAAAATAGAGCTACCTCATGACCCAGCAATTGTACTACTAGGTATTTACCCCAAAGATACAAACATATTGATCTGAAGGGGCACCTGGGCCCCAATGTTTATAGCAGCAATGTCCACAATAGCCAAACTATGGAAAGAGCCCAGATGTCCATCAAAAGATGAATGGATAAAGAAGATATGGTATATATATCCAATGGAATATTACTTAGCCATCAAAAAAATGGACGCTTGCCATTTGCAATGATGTTGATGGAACTAGAGGGTATTATGCTAAGTGAAATAAGTCAAAGAAAGACAATTATCATATGATTTCACTCATATGCGGAATTTAAGAAACAAAACAGAGGAGCATAGGAGTAAGGAGGGGAAAAATAAAATAAGATGAAATCAGAGAGGGAGACAAACCATAAGAGACCCTTCAATATAGGAAACACACTGAAGGTTGCTGGAGGGGAGGTGGTTGGGGGGATATGGTAACTGGGGGATGGGCATTAAAGAGAGCACATGATGTAATGAGCACTGAGTGTTATATACAATTGAATCACTGAACTCTATCTCTGAGACTAATAATACACTATATGTTAATTAATTGAATTTAAATAAAATGAAATTTTAAAAAAGAAAAAGAAAGGAAACAAACCTTCACAGCACATCTTTTATATTTCGGGAGTTTGTTCTTGAGTTCTTATTTTTGACATCACACTGTCCTATTTAAGAGGACACCAGGGAGAACTATCCTTTAGCAAGTTTCTTATTTTCTCATTGACATCAATACTTGCATAACTCATGGGTTTTCCTATTTTCCATTGGCTGCTAGGAAACTCCAGGCATCTCTCTATAATGTTAATAAACATTCCTACAATAAAAGATCCAAGGGTCACATGAATTTGTGAAACACAGGGCTAAAGAAAGTGAAATTGGTTTTTTTATTCTCGATCTCATATAATCTTCACAATTGCCTTGGAGGTTGGTACCATCGTTATGCCATTTTTATAGATGATGAGAAAACTGAGTCCTCAGAGAGACCACTTGCCCAGCGTTAACTAGTAGTGGTGTTAAGATTAGAACATGCTGTTTGATTTCAATCTGCTCTCTTAAAACCATAGGCAAATCATGTATGTAAAATACCTAGCAAAAGCAAATGTTTATCCATATGACATAGGCAGCTAAAGAGCAGGCCTTAAGGGCTAGCTTCACAAAAGTGAAGGTTGTGGATGTGGGGTCAGGTGGATGTGGACCAGCCCAAAGAATCAAGGAATCCAGCCACCCATACCCCAACATTTACCTAAGCCCTTCTGCCTGGGAATGCTCCAGTTCAATTTTACCCAAAACTGTTCTTGATAATCCACAAACTTCATCCTGGTACCTGCTCCTCACCTTGACTTCTCCCAGTTCCTACTTTCCTTTCTTGGAGGTCTGCTCTCCATGGACCAATTTGATGGGGCTGGGAAAGGGGGCTCCATGGGTTTCAAATGTATGATGGAGGTAACTACTTATGGTCAGCTGTGTACCACTGGACATGGAGAAGGTAGAACCAGACAGAGGGATTTGTGTGTGTGTGTGTGTGTGTGTGTGTGTGTGTGTGTGTGTGTGTTAAATTTCCCAAGTAATGGGTCCTAATTCTTAACTCCTCTGTAATAGATATCCAAACTCTTTCCATGCCTCAAGGTAGGTGGAATGGACTTCCTGGTCCCTTGATCTTGGGCTTGACTATGACATTTGCTTTGGCCAATGGGAGGTTAATGGATCTGACAAGAGAGGAAACTTGAAATGGGGCTTGAAATGGACCTTCACAATGCCCTTTGAACTCTGGTGATACATATTCATGGCCCAGTAGCAATCTTCTTCATGGGCCCCCAAGAACAAATATCATCAGACCTAGAGCCTAAAGTCTTCTTATTATTAGTTTTCTATTGCTGCATACCCAATGACGGTAAACTTAAGAGGCTTAACACAACCTCCCCTCCCTGCTTTATTATCTCACAGTTTCTGTAGGTCAGAAGTCTGGGCACAGTGTAACTTGGTCCTCTGCTCAGGATCTCACCAGGCTGGAATCAAAGTGTCACCAGGGGCTGTGATCTCATTAGAAGGCTCAATTGTGGGAGAATCTTATTTACAAATCCATTCGGGGTGTTGGTAGAATTCAATTCCTTGGGTAAGACTGAAGTCCCCACTTTCTTGCTGACTGCTGACTGACTTTCTTGCAGCTCCTAAAGGGTTCCCTAATATCTTAGCAATGGTCCTGTTGTGCTATAGCAGCTTACTTCTTAAAGACTGCGGAAGATCTCACTACAGTCTGCTGTGATGGAATCTTGTGTAATGTAATGTAATCACGAGAGTGCCTACACCATCATCTTTGCCAGACAGTGTAACCATGTCAAGGTAATGACCATCCCATCATGTTCACAGATCCCACCCACTCTCAAGAAGACATATACCAGGGAATAGGAATCTTGGTGGACATCCTGCAGGTGATCTGCCTACCATACCACCCAAGCCTAGATTAGCCAAACCATGGTTGACCCACAAAACTGTGGAAGTGAGAATTAATGTTTGTTGTAAGCCATTATGCTTATTATGCAGCATTACTGTGGCAATGGCTGACTGATACACTTCAAGAAGTATTGTCCTCCTGGTTCACACAGTGTCCTATTTGCACTTTGGGGAGGCAACCTGTTATGATGGACAGGATACTGGGACAAGTCCTGGGTTTGAATCTCTACTCTTCCACCTCCTAGTTGGGGACCTGGGGCCAATTGCCTCACTTCTCTGGGGTCATTTTCTCATCTGTATAGTAGGGCCCACAATGCTTACCACAGAGGTTTAGTGTTAACTGAAACAATGGCTGAGGATCACCTGGTACACAGTAGGCACCATAAATGTTAACATCTTTTCTCTCTAAAGCTCATATTTCTAGCCAACATGACCTTGTCTTCCAAGAATGAGTGTGGTAAAAATTCTGGGAGGGTCACTGCCATGCTGATACCTGTGGGTTATCTCACTGGTGTCTCCTCATCAGATGACAGGGGTGACCTGTAGGGCTCGCTAACCCTGAACCAGATCGTGGAAGAAAGCCCTACTTGGTTTCTATGGGGTACAGACCATTGGCATCCACCCTCAGACAAGATCCCTGCTCCATGTCTCCAGCACTTCAATATTAGGATGCGACATGGAAGCCTTCTTTTGGAGAGTTCAGTCCCTACTGGTAACTAGCTGTGTGAGCTTGTGCAACTTTCTGACACTTGGCTGCTTTCCCCATACATTAATGGTGAATTCTGCGCCCCCCAACATCATTGTCATGCTGATGATAGGACAAAAAGTGCATGCATGGGCACACCGCAGGAGCTTTGTAGTCAGTGTTTTCTTTCCCTCAGAGAAGAAACCATCTCTGTGGTTCTTTTAGTGCCACTCTCTGCCTCACTCTACCTCCAGGGTCCACCCTGGCAGGGTGTTCAGAGCAGGTCTTTACAGAAATATTTGTTTTCACATCATTAGACTCACTTGAATCTCAGGAAAACCCCCTGCATAGGTGGGCATGGTGGTCCCAAGTGCTGTTCCTGATAGTCCTGCCTCTCATCTCCCAGGCACAGGATGGATTACACTTCCTTTCCCCCTTTCAAGGTCATTGTGGCCATGTGACTTGCTTTGGCCAATGGAGGGTGAGCAGAAGTGTACACCAGCCACTTCAACTGGACGCTTTAAGAGCCAGTGCACAATTTACCATATCTCTCTTTCATTCTGGTACCAGCAGCCAGTAATGCTCAAGACAATGCCCATTCTCCATCAGGCTGACTATGATGAGTAGCGGTCACAAATATGAAGGAGAAAAAAAAATTAAGCTTTTCGTGTTTTAAGCCACAGAGATTTGAAGTTGTTGGTTACTGCATTCTAGCCTGATACACTGGGACAGATATTATTCCTGTTTGAAGGATCAGGGGAAGTGGCTTGTCTACAGTCACACAGAGGGTACCTGGGACCAAGGACAAGGCTTTACATGAGGGAGCATTTTGATTCTTTCCAGGGGAGAGAGAGCGCAGAGGTGACTGGAGCCCTGAACATACTCTCCCTGGTGCCTCTGGGAAGTGAGTCCCCACTCCCTGCAATAGATATTTACATCACCAGGGCCAGGAGATTGATTCTCTGCTCAGAGCAAGCCAGTGGCAGCCTGGGGAGTGGGGGGGGGGGTTCTGGAAGCTGTGCTCTCAGGAGGACCAGGTGTTCTAGACTCAACTCCACAACAGATAGATGCCTCATCTCTCTGTCTTCTGTGTCCCTCCCCACTCAGGGCTCATATTTATCTCCTGTCTCAGGAATTTCTTTCATTCACTAGTAAATTTTACTCCAGGAAAGATTGTGAAACTCATTCATATAAGATGTGCATGAGCAATGAGACCAGGAACAGAGGCTACTATGTTACACAGCATTACTGTGGCAATAGCTGACTGATACACTTGTCCATCCAATAACCGTTCTTTCCTTTTCCTTCAGACACAGAAAACTGGTTTTATTCTGGGCAGTAGTATGCCTGGGCAGAAAATTACATTTCTCAGCTTTCCTTGGTCTGTTGGATGGGATTCCTAGAAAAGGTCTCTAAGAGGGGGGGCAGAGAGCTCCAAGGGAAAGTTTGTGTCTGGGGGCAATTTGGCATCACTCAGCACACAGTACTGAGTATTGCTTTCCCAGCACTGGTAGTGGACAGCTCTGAGCCATTGGGGGCACTCTCTGGGCCACCTTCCAGACCAGCTTTTGGCTCAGTTTATTATCAGGGTAACCTGAAAGATCCTTAGGGATTATCTAACCTGCTTTTTAAACATATATAGAGGGGCGCCTGGGTGGCTCAGTTGGTTAAGCGACTGCCTTCGGTTCAGGTCATGATCTCAGAGTCCTGGGATCAAGACCCACATAAGGCTCCTTGCTCAGCGGGGGGCCTGCTTCTCCCTCTCCCTCTACCTGCTACTCCACCTGCTTGTGCTCTCTCTGTCAAATAAATAAAAAATCTTTAAAAATTTAAATAAAAAATAAAAATAAAAATATATAGAAATAGGGTCTGAGACAGGGAGAAAATTTTCTCAGGACCCACATTGAGTCACATGCAGAGCTAAGAGCAGAACTTGATCAGTTCTTGACTCTCCCCCATATCTTCCTGACTTACTGAATAACTATACAGTTGGGGGTGGGAGGGTGGGGAATGTGGCTGGGAGCCCTGATTCTGACATAAGCTGCCTGGGTTCCTAGAGAGCTGGTACAAAGCTCTGTAGGGATACTGCAGGGATGCTAAGTAGAGGAGGGAAGACCCAACCTCCCTCAGTCCTGCCCTGGAGCACTTGGCTGGGTTAGATGGACTCGGGTCCATAAAAATATCTTACCAATCCTTCATGTACAATTTCTCCCAGCAACTCCCCCACCTTGCCCTTCTTGTTCAGATCATCCAAGTAAGCCAGTATGCTGGAATGACATGGGTATCCTGGTTTAGAGCCAGGGGAACATATGTGGAGTAAATGTTGCTGTTCTTTGCCCAGATCCCTTTTACTGGGCCAGTGTACCTGTCCCCTAACGGATGTGATGTTGCTGCTAAGGGTGCATTGCCTCATCTTTCTCTGGAGAACTGCCCTCAGCCCACAGGAGCCACTTTGACCAGAGTTGCTTGGGCACATTAGCCTTTACCTACCTACCCACATCCCCAGGGACAGCCAGCAGCCAATGAATGACTGACACTTTGGAACAAAAGACCAGTCCTCCAGGCTCAAGGTGAGACTAACTATGTGCTACTTATGCTCCAGAGTTCCCTGCACTATCAGGTTGAAACTAGATTCCAGTTAAGACTCCCTCTTTGCTTAGCTCCTTCCCCTGTCCTATGTCATTTCCTTCATTCCCTTATGCATTTCTCTTGAGGGTTCCCCCTCCATAAATCCACCTGCCCATGAATCCCCATATCAGGCTCTGCTTCTTAAGGAAACATGGAAGCTTCTCCTCCTCCTCCTTCTTCTCTTTTTTTTTAAACATGAACACTTCTGAGTGCTCTCCTACCTTCTAAATTCAACGTACAGGGAGAGGGCCACAGAGGGCTCTAAGCTTAGCAGCAAGAAGTCTGGCCTAGTGAACAGAACTGAAATTTCATCAGAGAGATGCTTAAGCAACAGCATTCATTGATCAAATATTGATTAGGCATCCACTACATGCCTAACAGCTGCTTGGCACTGGAGGACCCTGTGGTCCTACCCTGACCCTCTAAATTAGGGCAAAGGCCTTCTCAACCACCCCTTGGTTCCTTTTAGGGCAGCTGCCTAATGACAGTCAATTGAGTACATGGAACCTTGGAAATGCTTTAATTTCTTTTAATGTATAACAGTTACGCCTGAGTTACAGAGGAAGCGCTTACAAGCAGGTAGTTAAAGCAAATGCCAGTTTCTCTTTCTAGTCTACTATTCCATATAGCTGAATAAATTATGGTGCGATTATATTTAAACACACACCCTTGCACCCACAAGCCCACGCACACACCCCACTCATACTCTCATGCACACACACTCACTTCCACATGGAGGAATATGGCTGTGAGTCAAACACGGAAGTAACCAGGTTGCAATTATTAGGCAGAAGGAATGATCTAGAGTGCTATGTAGGTATTTCCCAGGTGGGGGATTGGCCATGTTAGAGTTGACAGAAAAAGCATTCAATACACAGTTGTCTGAGCATTTCAAGATGGTGGCCAGAGTACCCCCCATTTGGTCTTGGTTAGGTGTCTTTGCTGGACAGGGCTGTCAACTTCAAAAAGCGTCCAGTAGTGAAGGGCACATCGGGAGCTCGGCGAGAACATCAACCCGAGAGAGGCCCCAGAGAATGTCTTTTTTGGGCAATCATGGAATTTCACCAAGTTCCAGGATCCAAATCTCAGAATGCTTCGCCAGCTCCATCTAAAACAACGTTGGATCTCGGTGGAGTCTGGGCAAAGTCTTGGACCTGTTCTGCTCTCAAGCCATAGTCAGATTGGAAATCTGACCTTCTCATTTTTCTTCTGGGCAAAATTCCCTCTTCATCCTTCTTTCCTTCTCTCTTATTCATCTATCTCTCTTCTTCATGTTCTTCTGGCAAAAGAATGGCAAAAGTAAATCAAGTAAAAAATAAGAGTATAAAGCATAGCTTGGTTCTTACACATCACTTTTTTTTTCATAGCAAGAGAGAAATACCAAATGAGAAAACAAAGCAATAAAAATGAAAGAACCCAGCAGAGCCTGGAATGTATACTTTGAAACACACAATATGCAGATATATCCCTACAGATGGTCCCTGGCACTAGCACGACACACACTGTGGGGGTTTTCTTTCTTTTTTAGTGTATATATATATATATTTATATAAAAGTCAACTTCCTATAAACGAACAGCACATCACCACATTTCCAACTAATGTACAATGAGTTCAGAAGAGGGACCCCCCCCATAGGTAGGACCAACAGCTACTTGTGATAAGTTGGAGGAAACATCTCTTATTTTGCTACAGATTCTATTTACAGGAATGGATAGGGATTGTTTCTGGGCTGGCCTGGCCATTGCGATTCAGGCCTTCTTTCTCAGGCTGCGGTCAACCCTCAAGAGTTTGAAGCCTTGTACCTCTTGTCCCATATTATCTCTCTGGTAAAGATGTGAGCTGCCAGCATGAGACTGAGTTTTATGAACTGAGTTGGCTAGACACGTTAATACACAAAGTTTTAGGGAAAACCTGCCAGGGTCAGGGTCTCTTTCTGAGGGGGGTGGGGCTCCAGGGGGGAATAAGTCCCATTTACTACCAAGATGGCAGCTTGGGAGAACTCCAGAGAAGTTGGACATAATGAGAAGTCACTTGGTTTATTCCCATTTCATCACAGGGGGCAGATATTTGGGATTGGTCCTAGCACAGGAATGTCGCCTCCCGGGGGTAAGGCTGGGCAGTTTTGATGTCATCTGCCTGAGAGCCCTGCTCGTGTGTATGTAACCGGTCTCAGATGATTTCTGAGCCAGGCCTCCAGGGGGGAGGATTGACCATTCAAGGAATGTCAGTGAAGACTGTGGTTGATCTTAAGAGCTGCTTCCTGGCTGGGATGGTCACAAACACAGGAACTGGGTCATCAAGAGACGACACAGTCTTCCTTTCCATCCAGAGCTTGAAGAACCAAAAGTCTTCTGCAGTAGATGCTCCAGTTGAAAGCTTGGGTGAACTCCATGGGCTACACATGTCCAGGTATCTGCTGCTACCAGAGAGTCTATTTGTCCCCATGTATGAATAGGTTTCTCTAAACAAGAGATACGAGCCACCCTGGCCACAGTCCAGGGCAGGCTTGATATTACCACGTCTGAAGATGAGAAACAGGTGAGCATTTGTCACTGAGGTGGCGTCCATGCAGGAAAGTGTCCTAGCATCTTGCCAGTCCTGTTCCCCAGTAGGGAGGAACTCAGGTTGACTCATAAGGCAGCAGCCCTTCCTTCCAGGAATGTCTTGTTGGCTGAGAGCAAGCGGCACGGGTTGAGCAAAGAGGTGGCCTCACGTACCCAGGTGGGGACAAGCAATCTGGCCCAGTCTCTGCGGATTCAGTGCTGTGTCTCCCGTCACAAGTGCCTTTAACCTAGTAGCACTTGATAAAGGTTATCCAAGTGTAGATTATAATCATGGTGATGGTGAAGATGAATATAATTTGGTAAGTAGGTGAAGGTGGTGAAAAGTCCCAAGGGAGGCATAGTCAGGGGCTTGAACAATTCCCCAAAGGTCTCAACTTTTAAAGAGAAGGGATATGAGGAAGCCATGGGTGTGGCCAAGGAAGGTGCCTTTCCCCTATTCTCTGAACCCTTTGGCATCCCCCACCTGTCCAGGAGCGGTGGCTTGAAGACTGGTTACACATGCCCCCGCCTAGCTGTGCTGGATGAGCAGACAGGGCCCTCTCAGCCTAGAGTGGATCCACACTGAAAGGTGCCACTGTCAGTGGGACGGGGACACACCCCCTCTCCCCCCAAATGTTAAGGGGAATCCGTGGGTAAGCAGTCCTTACTGGTCCAAGAAACCTCCTCCAGAGCTCCAGGGGAAGCTCTCTGCACTCCTGAAGCTTAAAGGGCAGATGGAGGTCCCCTTCCCAGAGGGTCAGGTCTCCGAGGGACACTCTGTGAGAAATCACAGCTCCATGGGTTGTGGACTCGAAGGCAAGTGCTGAAGTCTTTTGGTGACAAAAGTCTGTGCCCACAAGCAGAGGGACCCCAGCTATGAAGACCCCTTCTGAGCCGGCCCTATGACTCTTCACACAAGACTTGCTCCCCTCCCCCTCCCATCCGATTCAGAAAATGAGAAAACTGAAGGGCCCGTGGGCTCCCCAGGCCCCACACAGGGTGGGCAAGGTTGGAATCTGGGCTTCAGTCCAGGAGCCTGCTGCCTCTGGGTGCCTGGGTTGGGTCCTTGTACCCCTGGCGGCCCACTGCTGGTGAGCCCTGCCCCCTGGTAGGCCTCTTCCTGCCCTTTCTGGTACCCCGGCCTGGGCTAGATTCCTCTCCTACACCCAGCAGAGGTGTGTGGGGGAGGGTCCTGGAGTCCTCAGAATTCCTGGGTGATTCTCCTGGGAAAACCCCAGGGCTAGGGTCCCCTCTCTGCTGATGTCCCAGCATCCAGAGGAGGAATGGGCTGTGGTTCTGGCCCTGAGCCAGAGATCCACCTGAGAGGGCTGCCTCCCAGCACTTCCAGCTGAGAGTGACCCTGGGAGGTACACCCTCACCTCTGGCCAGGGTACTCGCTGGAGTCAGGTCCAAAGGGCTCCAGTACCTCATTCCAGACACCATCCTCCTTTGGGTGCCCAGGGTGCTCTATTCAGGGTGAGCTTCCATTTCTGTGCCCGAGATAGCACAGAGGCCAGGACAGGGTTTGACTGGGGGGAGGACTGCAGGCTGACCCGAAACCCTCCTGGGGAGAGAGTGGAGGGGCAGACTCCAAGGGGGTCACTCTGGGTTCCTAAACATAGGTGAATGGTAGACTGGCTGCACATCTCCAGAGGGTTGGCTATGAGGAGGGAATGGGCTCCTTCCCTGGCCTCCTGGGACCCTAGGGCGATGAAAGGACTGAGGCTGGGAGGCTCAGGGATCAGTAAGGGTTGGGCTGGGACTTGGTCTGGGGCAAGTCGCCCCAGGGGCCCTAGTAGGCCTGGCCAGTTTCCACAGGCAGGAGTCCCAGCACAGCAGAATGCTCCCCAAGCTTCATACGACGCTGTGTGGAGAGGCTCACGTTTTTGGCCAGGTAATCAACAGCAGCTGGAGGAAAAAAAAAGAGAAACTCCTAAAAATTGACGTTCTTTTTACCTATTCTTCCATCTGCTCTGCATCCATCCATCCACCCATCCATCCATACATACATACATTTATTCATTCATTGATTCATCCATTCACCCTTCTGTCCACCTGTCCGCTTGTTCTTCCATCCATCCA
>NW_027397080.1:23479035-23587848 GCF_003265705.2 Callorhinus ursinus
CCATCCATCCATCCATCCATCCATCCATCCATCTCTTTATGAAGCTCTTTCTCTTACCTCCTCTCTAACCATTGAGCAAATATTTACTTAACACTTATTATTTGCCCAGCTCTCTCGTAGGTTCTGTAAGAAGGTACAGAGGATATCCACATTGGTGAGTGAAGAATTAGTTCCAACACACCTGTATGTATGTCTGCTATGGGGAATGTCCAGTGCATCCCACAGAGCCCAGGTAGTAATGAGGGCAAGGTCCTTCTGCCTTCTCTGGACCCTGAGCCAGCTCATGGATGAGGCAAAGCAATATCCCTTACTCAAAAGCAAAGCAGCTTTTGCAGTTGAGCCAAGGGGGTCCATGCAGAAGGAGGAGCCAGGACCTTGATATGCAGGGAGCTGAGACATTTAGTCTTGAAGTTCTGGCCATCCAGAGGAGGGAGATGAGAGTCTGAGGGTGTGTACTTGTGTGTATGCGTGAACAGTGGAAACAAAAATCTCTGTGTAGTAATGGGCACTAACATGAATGTTCACATATAATCAATGTTCACACATGTACATGTGGATAGATGCGGGTGAGCTGTGCATACCTGTGTGAGTAGAACGTGGGGATGCCTGTGCATGCACAGGTAAGTGTGTACAGGTGAGTTGCCCCTAAGCCAGGTACCCGTGTGTGTGTGTGTGTGTGTGTGTGTGTGTGTGTGTGTGTGTGTACAGGTGTGACTGCTAGGCCTGCGTGTGCATGTATTCTGTCTTGATTGTATGAACTGCACCTGCCTGAGGCTACAGCAGAAATCAGCCCTGACCAAGTGATTTGGCTGGCATGTGACCAAGGCCTCTTGAGGTAGAGATGCCTCCTCCCAAGCTGGAATCCGTGGCTGTGGCCAATTCAACCCCTGGGGCCTCTCAGATCCAGAGGTGAGAAGAAATGTAATGAACGCTACCTTGGAATCACGAGGCCTGGCCCAATACTCTCCCTGTCACCTGCCCACCGAGGGACCCTGTGGGTAGAGCCAGGAGGTGTGGGCACAGCCAGTGGGCAAGGCTCACGGGGGTGAGATGGTCAGTACCAGGAATTGAGGCCATATTCCCTAGGGTTTCAAATCCTGCACGCGCCAACTTTTACTGTGTGATTTAGGCCACACCAGCTCACTTATACAAGCCTCAGTTTCCTTGTCTGTAGAGTGGGGATGCTGATAGCACCTAGGTCAATGAATTATGGGGATGAGGTGAGCAAATGCAGATGAAGAGGTTAGTCAGCACTGCGCCTGGTACCCGGTGAGCTCAATGGCCTTGGGCTCTCGTACGATTGGGATTCAGTGAGCAGATGTGACCTTTGATGGAGGCAGGAAGGAAAGGAACAGCAAATGGAGCAACTCAAGAGTCTCACCTATGTCCTGTTCATGCAGCTTTGGGCAAATCACGTTGCTTCTCGAGACCCATTTCCTTGTCTGTAAAATGGGTAGAACAAATCCCAGCCTCCTCAAGGGCTCTTATGAGGATCAAATGAGATGATACGCTTTAAGATGCTGGGCATAGAGGGCTCAGCAATTGCACCTAGATTCGCAAAGGATATGCAAATGTCCTGGGGCTTTAGGAGTGCCTGGCTGGGCCCCATGTTCCTCAGCTTCCCAGGCTCTAGGGCCGGAGCTGAACCCCTGAGTGCTGTCCCTGAGGTCACCCAGCCTCCAGACTCCCAGCTGGTAGCACAGAGGTGGTGGTGGCCAGCCTTGCCCTGCCTTGGGGCTGCCCCTCGCTCCGGGTGGAAGCGTGAGAAGCTCTAATCTCCGGCCTCAGGGGGAGCCTGCAACTCAGGCATCTCATCTCTGCTACTTGGAGCAGGTCTTATCTGAGTCCCGGGCGACCTCAACCTCGACCTCACCTCGAGGAAGCTAATCTACAGAGTAGCAGTAGAAAGAGAGGGGGATCCTGGTCTAAGCCCTTCCATGCACTATCTCAGTTCCATGACCCCATTTTACAGGGGATGCAGCTGAGACCCTGCCCTAAGACACTGTGTAACTTGAAAGGTCACATGGCTCTCAGGTTGTGGAGCCAGGATTCAAGGCCAGGCGGTTTGATGCCAACTCCTAACCACCCCCATGCCCTTCACCCACAGCCTCCTAGAGAATAACCCCTGGTGTGTGCACAGCACTTCAGAGGCTAGGAGACACTCTACACCCCAAATCCTGCATTGGCCCCATTTTTCTCCTCCAGGAAATGTAAGTGACTTGTCCAAGGGCACTTGGCCAAGCCAGGTGACCTTTCCTGACTCACCGAAGGCTCTGCCTACTCCCCCTGATTCTACCTCATGCCCGACTCTGTGCCCACCTCTGCAGCGCTCCCTGGGGATGGATTGGAAAGGTCTGGCTCCAAACAGCAATCAGAACGACAAAGCCTGATCCCCTGCCTGTTGTGTGCTCCCTGTGGGCTGGGTGGACACAATCTCATTTCACTTCTTACCAATCCCAACAATCTCAACAATGGTACAGCTGTTCCCATTTTACAAAGGTGGAAACTGAGGCACAGCAAGATTGTGCTGCTTGTGCCTGTGGTCACTCCATGTCGTCCTTTTTAGCCTCTCCTGGCTGCCAGTGCGGGCTGAGTGCACAGTAGGACCCACGCCCTGTCAAGGTGGGCAAGGAGACACCAAGAAGCCCAACTTTACTGATGAGCAGCCAACTTCAAGGGCACCCCTTGTGTCGCAGAGCCTGCCTCTCCCTGGGGTCGAGCCAGGGGCTGGCGAGGGCAGGGCTGTGACATATCTCATTACGGCCTCTGTCAATGGCCCTCCCTGTCCCTCTGTCTCTCTGTGTCCCCTCTCCTCTGCCTTGTGCCCGCGCCTGGGCTCTAAATGTCTCAAATTAGATTAATCGGGAGTTGGCAGGAGATGCCAACCAGTAAACAAATCTCAGCCGTCAGCGCCTCGTCAGCCCGCGGCCCCAGAGGAGGACCCTTCTAGACACAAATTCTTATTAGACTTGTCAGATCTATTAAAATTCTTTTCACACTTCTGCGTTCTATCAGCCCCATCATTAGTACGGCCCTGGCCTCTGGGAACACCAGGGCCATATTAATCTGCCATGTGCCCCATCCCTGCCCCCTGCCCCCACCCCCTTCAGGGACAGGAAGACAGACAGATGGACAGATGATGGCCAGGAACAGAAGAGAAGGTGCGGAGGTGTCCCTGGGAAGACAAGGGGCCCGGGAAGAGGAGTGGACTCTCTTGCTAGGGAGTCTGGCCACGGGCACACTCCTGGCCACGGGCACACTCCACGCCCGCCCACAAGGGAGCCTCTCTGAGGGCTGTAGGCATGGCTGTGTTCACATGGATACGGGCTCTCGGGCAAATAGCCTTTCTGGGATCCACTTCCTCGTCTGTCCAGGAGGAATAACCACATACACCACACAGGGCTGCCATGAGTGCCAGACGCACAGTAGATGCTCAATAAACCTCGAAGCCATGTGTACAGACACACACTAGTGAACCCTCAGAAATAAACTGGTGTGTGTGCAGCTCTTCACACGTAGGTGCCTGTGAAGTCACGGACGGGAATCCACACAAAGGTGGGCCAAGGTGTGTATTGTTACTGAGTGTCTTACACGAGTTTGTGGTCTGGCCAAAAGAGAACCAGGTTGGAAGTTAGGGGACCCAGGGTCCACCATTCACCTATTGTGGCCTTGGGAAAGTCTCTAGAGCCTTAGCTCTTGCATCTGTAAGCTGAGGAAAAATAAAATCTACTTTGGGTGGGGTTTTGAGGATGGCATGAAATGAGGAACAGGCAATTTGCCACATGCCTGGGCTAGACTCATGCACGGGACAGAAGGGAGCAGGTGATGGGTGGACCTAGGCACGCACAGGGGCTGTCTGGGATGTGCACTCTTGCACATGGACTGGGAGCTCAGTCATAGGTGTCTTCAGTGTCCCATGAACATGGGGCAGGTGGTCAGCGGCAACATGACGTGTCCCTGTCCCTGACTGTCCTGGAATGTCAAAGGTGAGGAAGACAGCACAATGGAAAAACTCTGGGTGTCTAATCCCTGGACTCCCATTTCCCAGATGGCAAAACTGAGTCTCAGAGGCAGGGTGACCTGGCGGCAGAATCAGTGGTAGTGGGGCCAGCTCTCCCTTGGGCCCCTCCCAGCCGAAGCCTGGAGCCTTTGTGGGGGTGGGGTAGGGTCTGCCCCGGGATTCCCTCTGGATAGGGCTGGAGAATATGGCTCAGGAGGAGCTCTGAGCCACCCCTGGAGGAGCCAGGGGAACAGGGCTGGAGCTAGAGGGGGAGAGGAGGGGGAACGGAAAGGAGGGAGGGAGGGGGAGGGGAAATGGCTCTGAAGAGCTTCTCCCCTAGCGAAGGAGGAACAAACACTCCTTTCTCGCCTCCTGGGCCCTTTCCCTTTTGATCCCCCCTCCCTTGCAGCCCCCATGCTGACTTTGGGGTTAATTTTATTTCCGACTTGGGCAGGCACCCCTGGAGCAGGGCGCGGGGGCTCCGGGTGTGACTAACGCCCGCCCCAGGCCGGGGCTGCTGCCTCCGCGGAGCTGCTCTCAACTCTTTATCAAGAGCATGTGTGTCCCGCTCGCTCTGCCCGGTAACGGGGGCTGGGGCCGGGGATTGCCCTGGGCCCCTCTGGAAACACTCGCGTGCACATGTGCGAGCCCAGCTCTCAACCCGACCTGCACACACGTGCTCTACCCCCTCACACACTTGCTCCTCCCGTGGCAACTCCACGCAGTTACACGCACAGGCAACACCATGTGTCCACGGCCCGACGCACAGCTAAACACAGGTACATGCAGCCTCGCCTATGTGCGCACCGTAGCTCCCACGCACCCAGATTTACGCACCGCATGTGTAGCGTGCATGCCCGTACAGAACATCTATGCACCCACAGACACATACAAACTTTTGTGCACGCCGGAATGCACATGTATACACATAGAGCCACGCATATCTGCACACTCTTACACACATCTGCACACACGCATACGTTTGTTACACATGCCCACAGAGTGACATCTGCCAATCACGTGTCACACATGCAGGCACACACGGAGCCAGCCAGCCACATGTACACACCTGAATGTACACTGAAACACACATGTGTATGTGTGACAGACTCATATACTCACGGGACCAAACGTGAGCACTTGTGTGTTCACATACAGACTCACGTGCGTATCACATGGCCACAACAGGCTCATTTAAACTCAGCTATGTGAATAGCCAGGTGTACACATACGTGTACCACTCAGATTCACACATACAAACACACACCTACACACAAGGATGCACACGCAAACACGTGTGCTGAACGACACAATATACACAGACACACGAATCATACGTATCCGTGACACACGTATTCTCACACACGCACGCACACACACACACCAAACACACACATCCATGGGGTGGGGGCCGTGAACACAGCTCAGAGGTGGAGGGTGGCACAGCTGGCCCTCATTTAGCTGTGGAGGCCAAGGCCGAGCGAGCAGGAGCGGCTGGTGTGGGGGCAGGAAGCAGAGGTCAGTGAGGCTGGGCTGGGCGGGGAGGGGGGAGGCGGAGGGGGGCAGAGGACGCCCTCGGGCTGGGACCTCAGCCTCGCCCCGCACGCCCTTCTGATTAGTTTGACACCAGCAGGTGAGGCCTTTGCCAGGAGGGGGGCAGGAGGGGAGCCCGGTGACCTCGGCTCTCGGTGCCTCATGGCCTGCCCTGACGCTGCCCCATCTGGCAGCCGGAGGCTGTGGCCGGGCCTGCCTTTTGCAGCCTCTGGTCCGAGGGTCAGCTTCCCCCCTCCACCCCACCCCTGCATCTAAGCAAGGTGCCAGGGGGATGGGCGCTGGGGAGGGCCCAAGAGACCAGCTCAAAGTTTGGAGCAAACAGGGCTGAGGACGGTTGGGGCTGGGATACAGGACAGAGATGAAAATCCAGCTGTCGCCCACACCCAGGGGGCAGAAAGGGGCAGGGTCTCTAGCACCACACCATCCAACATGGCGGCCGCCAGCCACACGTGGCCACTGAGCCCCTGAAACGTGGCCACGCCGCCGAGAAACCGGATTTTACATTTTAATTTAATTTTATCTAATTTAAATGTGAAAACTGAAATTCGACTTAGCTTAGTGGTTGGGAAACTTTACAGTATATTTGGAACAACTTGGGTGTGTAAATCCACTTCTCAGTTGTAATTTTATGAAATTTAAATACAGATCGAGTAGTTCCAATGAAAACTTAGTGTCTGAATTAAAACGGGCTGGATTTCAAAGACACCGCATGAAAAAAGAAATGCAAAATAGCTCACTCATAACTCTGTATGGATGACATGTCAAAATGATCATCATTTCAGATATACCGGGTCAAACAAAATACATTAGTGAAAATCATTCCACTTGTTTCTTCTTACATTTTAAGCTGTGGCTACTAGGACATTTTAAACGCCATTCTTGGCTCCTGGTACGGTTCTCTGGGACAGCACTGCTCTAAGGCCACAGTAGGGGGAGTGCAGGGGCCGGGCTCAGTATCAGCTTAGGACAACAGTCCATTCTTGCCGGGCCTCGATTTTCTTATCTGTGAAATGGGCACCCCCCCACCCCAACACCGCCTCGCAGCGCTCTACAAATAAGCAGACGGTCCTCGGAGTGGGGCAGGGAGGGGGAGGGGGACGCCTGGGGCGCCAGGCACTCACTCTGGCTGTATTGGCCGTACTGGTAGCCAGCCACGGGGTCCACGCTGTAGCCGGTGGTGCTGTAGGTGGGCGGGCAGTAGGACTGGGAGGTGGGCAGGCTGTCTCCTGGCTTGATGGAGTCGGCCCGCTGGCTGCAGCTGGCCGAGATGGAGGTGGCCGAGTCCAGCCCGCCGTGCAGCGGGGAGATGGAGAAGTCGGCCTGAGGCTGCGGCGGTACAGCGCTGGGGTTGCTCAGAATGCTCATCACCTGCGGGGGAGAGATGGTCAGTGCGGCCCGAGCAGCGGGTGTGGGGGGCTTGGAGGACGGGCCCCACAGACACGGTGTGTGGGGGGACAGTGCCAGGCTGGCCCCAAACAGGCCTTGGCTGGGGTTGCTCCCTTGAGATCCCTGCACAGCCCCAAGAGCCTCAGTTTACCTGGTTTGCTTGCCCTTATGGGTAAGACGGCTAGTGGTTTCTCCTGGTTAGGTCCTGACCCATGGACTCACCCCTTGCAGAGAGCTCCAGGGGGCAGGGCAGGGCCTCATTCCCCTCTTGGATATCCCCAGGCCTGGTTCTAAGGGACATCTGGTGTGTCTGATGAATGAATGAATGCATGAACGAACGAACTAGTTGATGATGTCTCTCCCATCAGACAGGGGCTCCTCCAGGACAGGAAGCCGAGCCTCCCCTGTCAGACTCGGATGCCCCCATCTTCCAACACAGAGTTAGAACAGGACTCTGGATCTAGTCTGGCTTCACCCCTGGTCCTGTGGTACGCCTGCTCTGCTCTTGACTTTGAGATCCTGCTTCTACAATGCCAACATCCATGGCCAACGCTTTCAAAGAGCCTCGCGGGTACCCCTCCTTGACTCTGGTAGCTCTCAGATGTCTGTGATCATCACCCCTTCCCTGCTTGGCTGGGACAGCAAACAGGAACTCACCACCAGTGCTGGCGACCCCAGACTGGCAGGGTGAGGCTCATCTCTAGATACTCAGCTTAAAGAACCTGGCGTTTGTTCACTGATGTGTTCACTTATTCATTCAACAAACATGCATTGATGGGGACTGCAGCCCCAGGCCTCAGGCAGGGCCCTGGCTCTTCAGAGGAGGAAGAACCATGGTCCCTGCCCTCGGCAGGGGGGATGTCTGCATCAGGAGGGGGAGGAAACCAGGAGAAGACCATCAAGATATGAAGTGGTGAGGGGCATGACAGAGGCCGCTCAGGGGGGCTGTGGGAAGGGAACTCAGCCAGTCTGGTGGTCCAGGCAGGCTTCTGGAGGAGGTGACACCTGCTGTCCAGCTCTCCAGGACAGAGAGTGGGGAAAGGTGGTGCAGGCAGCAGGTGTCTCTCCGTGTGGGAGCACTGGCGTCCCGGCCAGTCCCGGGAGACAATGGAGAGGCAGGCCGTTGTGCAGCCGACCTGCAGGGCCCAGGACCCTGGTGACCTCTTGGTGATGCCACACCCCCTGTGGGAGGGAGGCTTCGGTGCCAGGTGGGAAGCCGAGCTGCTAACCTGCCCAGCAGCAAGCTGAAGAAGCAGGCTGTGGTCCGTGCTGGGCACACGGCTGTGTTCGCTGATTTCCCCACTTGCCTCTCGGGAGAAGGCAGACTAGGGGCACTGCTAGAAGCAATCTTGCTGCCGACTGGATACCTTCTGGAAACTTCTACCTTCTCCTCTGTGACTTGTCCCTACCATAGGCACGGAGGCAGGGCGGGGGTGGAGGGCATGGATGTGGAATCCTCAGCCCAGGGACAGCCCCTGGGCTTCTCCACTTACAGCTTCAGATGTGCCTTAGCACCTGTGACTGCCCACAGTCTTGAGGAAGAGACATGACGACTGTCCCTAACTCAGAGGGTGGCTGGGGGGATGAGGTGGGGTCTGCATACAGAGGGCTTTACGCCTGGCCAGCGCTCCCGGGAGCAGGGCCCCAGCTCCCCGAGGGCTCCTCTTCCCTTCCCCCTTCCTTTCCTTCATCTTGGCATGAACTCACATGGCTCGCCCAATCCAGAGCCCTACAGAGGTGCATGAGGCTGAGCCGTGATGCCCCTTCCTCAGATGAAGGAACAGAGGCCTTCAAAAGGCTGTGTCTTCTCCAGACGTCACCGCAAGTCTGTGGGGAGCAGCTCGGGGTCCAGAGGCCTGAGCCCACTCGCCTGATAGGGTCAGGACTGACTCTCAAGGATGAGTTTGGGCATCTGAGCCCTTCAGAGGTCCTCAGTCCAGGGGCCAGCAGCAGCCTGTACTCTGGGCAGCCACTGGCTGGGGGTGATTGAGGTTGGGGCCCCTCGTGGCTGGGGCATGAGCACAACCTCTCCCTGACCCTCCCCTGGATGCTCCCAACAGAATCCCCTCACTCTGGGGTCACCCTCCTGGGTCCTTGCACTCCCTCTCCCCCCAGAGCCAGAGTCAAGGGCACTGGGCCTGGGGGGCTGGTCTTTGCCTCCACTGCAGCTAGTAGGGCTTAGGTGGGACTTGACAGTGTATCAGCCCTGTCCACAAGGCAAAGACCCGAGGGGATGGGTGTGTGAGAAGGGGAGAGTCTGGGCAGGTGTCCGGCTACTCTGGGCAGTGGCCTGACCTGTGGAATCTCCTACATGGGAGGGTCCATGTAGGGGTACAGGGGTGGTGGCAAGAGGGACCCCATGAAGGGGGTGTTGTGTGAGGACGCCTGATACCGTTGGGCAGTGTTTGTTGCTTTCTGACTGTGGAGATGGGTTCTCCAGGGCCGAGGAAATTTGGTGTATGTTTGGGTGGGATCTTAGGGGGAACTAAGGAATCTAGCACTTGCCAGGGGGTTAGGGGACCTGATTCTCTTCCATGTTGCCTGTCAGGTGCCCAATCTAGACTCCACTTTCCATCTAAATTAAGAAAATCACCGGGGCGCCTGGGTGGCTCAGTCGTTAAGCATCTGCCTCCAGTTCAGGTCATGGTCCCAGGGTCCTGGGATCGAGCCCCGCATCGGGCTCCCTGCTCCACGGGAAGCCTGCTTCTCCCTCTCCCACTCCCCCTGCTTGTGTTCCCTCTCTCGCTGTGTCTCTCTCTGTCAAATAAATAAATAAAATCTCTTAAAAAAAAATCACCGCCAATCCCACCCCCCCGCACCATATAAACATTAATCCTATTCTCCCCTCGAAGGAGGCCTGGACTCCAAGAATAGACTCAGAGGCTTAGGGAAAACACACAGGCCCCATGTCCCTTCTTTCAGGAGGATAATTATGGGCACGGGGAGACTCTTGGGAGGGTCTGTCAGCTCCGGTGAGACCCCAGTTTAATCCTTCCCTCCTGCACACGGCCAAGACGCCAAGCTCAGAAGAGACAATGGAATGGGAGGGGAGGGGTTCGGGAGAGGAGGAGCATGTTTTGGGATGGGCTGGGAGCTATGTACAGACAGTACTCATCCTGCAGGACAGGGAACTGCCACAAATCTGACCACAGCACTCAAGAATTATCAGTGGCGGGGCACTTGGTGGCTCAGTCATTAAGCATCTGCCTTTGGCTCGGGTCATGATCCCAAGGTCCTTCTCTCTCTCCCTGTTGCTCCCCCAGCTTCTGCTCTCTCCTCTCTGGCTCTCATTCTCGCTCTCAAATAAATAAATAAAATCTTAAAAAAAAAAAAAAAGAATTATCAGTGGCTCCTCATTACCTCCCTGATAAACAGGACAAAATCTTCTAGTGATCAGACCGCTACCTACCTGTGCCAACCCCTCCCCTTCTTCCTGTCTTACACTTTGTGTCCCAGCTAGACCGCATGATATGGTGTTTCCCAAAGACATCTGTCATTCGTTCATTTATTCATTCAACAAACATTTCATAGAGTGCTACCAGGGCCAGGCTGCAGAGAGGGCTGGCCCATGAGCTCTTTGAGGGCAGGACAGGACTGGGTCTCACCTACCCTCGCTGCCCCCGCACCGAAATTGTGCCTGCTACATACTATGAGCCCAGAAAAACCCGGCTGAATTCATGGATATCACTTAACAGATCTTAAGTGAGCACCTATTATGTGCCAGACACTGAGCTGAGCATGGAGGACGCAGCAGTGAGCACCAGCCCTCCGTGCCCTCCTGGAGCCAGCTTCTCATGAAGGAGGCTGACAATAAACCAACAAATACATAATATAGTTTCTGATACCGGGAAGTGTTTATAGAGGATAAACGAAGGGGACAAGCACAGTAGTCAGGCAAGAGCTCCCCAAGAGGTGATATCCAGCAAGACCCAAAAAAGCCAGCTATGGGAGGATGTAGCAGAAGAGCTTTGCGGGCAGAGGAGTCAGCAAGTGCAAAGGCCCTGGGGTGGGAACACACCCAGCAGGTTTTAGAAATAGCAAGAAGGTCAATGTGGAGAGTGAAAATCCTGAGAGCTGCAAGGCTTCCTAGAGTTTGTCAGAAGGGGCTTGTGTGGTGCCCAGTGGCTCGGGAGTTCTCAGAATCAGCTCAGGCCTGGGGAGATTTTCCTGTAATGGGATTTGTTCAATGGGATTTGCCCTGGAACATCAAATCAAATCCACATCTGGGATAGGTGTGAATGGGGATGCGAGGAGGCTGCTTACTCTCTCTCAGAGTCCCTGGTGGCCTGTGGATCAAAAGGGCTGCCATTTCATCCAACCCCCTGTCTCCAGGCATAGCAGTTTCCAAGCAAATGGGACAGGACCCAATTGAAGAGACGTGGGCGCATTGACTCCTTGAGCAAACAGGCTATTATTACCTAGATTATGCAGACGGGGAAACTGAGGCTCAGAGAAGAGGAAAGGCACACCCGAGATCACACAGCCTGGAAGCGGCAGGGTTGGGATTTGAACCTGCGTCTCCCTGACCGGGAGCTGGGCTGCTTCTCACCAGGCTGTGCCAGAGACTGTGGGGAGAGAGGCCCTTGACAACTCTGTGGTGGGGAGTGCTGTGGACCTAAGTGGCCCTCCGCGGCTGCCGGTTGGCCCCTGGGCCCCTGGGAGTCCCTCTTCGCCCGCAGAAGCAGGAAGCTTTGCCCAGGGTTAGGGGCTCAGCCGAAGTCTGGGGCCTGCAAACTTTTGAACTTGAGGAAGTCCCAGTCTGATGCGGTAATTCACCCCCCTCAAGAATGCTAAGGCCTCTCCCCCGGTGGGTTTTACTTTTTTCCTGGTGACCTTGCTTTCGCTAATGTATTACTTCTTGGTACGTTACCGTTACTAACTCAAAATCAATACCGACCTCCACATCTGTAAGGTTTTATCTGAAGGCAAATCTCCGGGCTGTCCATCAGGCTGAGTGACAGCCATCCCTTCCTCGGCCCCCACCCGCCGCGGCCCCCGCCCGCCCCCAGTCCCTTCCTCTCCCTCTGCTCTAAATCAGTCCCAGCCTCCACCAGACTAAATCAATAAGGGGCGGCCTCATCCCCCTTCCGCCGCTGGGGAGAGGCTTGCAGGTTTGGAGGGTGGGGGCTGCGGGAGCCCCGTGCCAGCCCTCCTTCCACATCCTCCGCTCGCCACCCCCTCCCCGAGATGTGGTGGCGAGCTCCCCTCCTTTAAAAGAAGGGGATGGGAAAAATGTAATTAATTCCCTCCGCTCCTGAGCTGGCCCCAGGGCCTGGGACCGAGGAGGCTGAGCGGTGGGATCTGCACCCTCTGTGATAACCGAGCGCGCTTCGGGAGTGAGGCTGCAATTAGAAGGGGATCGCCATCACTGGGGCTCCGTGGCACGGTGCGGGGTGGGTGTTTGGGAGCCGCAGGGGAACAGAGAGGAGACAAGGCGGGGCAGGGATCACGCCTGGAGAGTTCAGGACAGTGGGACCCAGAGATGGGACCAGGGCTGGAAGGAGGCCAAGGGCCACCTGGACCCATGGGCAGGTCAGGGAGCCCCACCTCCGCAGCCAGAGGGGATCCCGAGGCCCCAGAGGGACTCAGCCTTTCCGTGCTCTCAGGGGCTTCCCTGTGGCGCCATGGGCCAGAGTATCAGCACTAGCATCCGGGCTCAGCCGCGGCTGAGCTGTGACTCTCCACAATTTCTTTAACCTTCTGTGCCTCAGCTTTCTCATCTGTATAACGGGCACGGCAAGAATTGTAGCTACCTGTAGGGGCGTTTTAAGAAATAACTGAGTAAATGCACCTTGCACGCTTAAGGCAGTGCCGGGCACGCGGTCTGTTCTCAGCACAGGCCCACTCTCCCCCTCCACTTTCACCTGGATGAGGAGGCCCCTGGCCTGAGCTTGAAATCATTGCTGGAAGGCGGACTCCAGGAACTCCTCCCGGACCTGACTGTGTCTTTCTCATCTCTTCTTCCCCAGGGGCCTGGTGCACAGTGGGAGCTTTCTGAGTGGAGAGGCCCTGCCCGCACACAGAAGGGCACGGGGCCCTGATGGCCAATCTGCCAAGTCTCCAGCAGAAACTGAGGCCCAAAGGGGGCAGTGACTTCCACTCCAGGAGAGTCACCACAAATGGTCACTAATGGCACACCACGCCGGGCTTACTGCCACTCCCTCGGGCCCTCCGCCTGGGGGTGGGCTCCAGAAGGACCTGCTGGTGTGGCTCACTGAGCACCTTCATCTCCGCCTCCAGCCCTGGGCCCCCAGCTCACTAGCTTGTTCTCCTGACTTCCACAAGAACTGAGGGAGGGGGCAGGTTTGGGGGGCAGCCTAGCTCACCACGTGCCCTGGTCCCCAAGGGCCTGGGGTCCCTCCTTGTGTGCAGATCGAGTTCACGGGGGCAGGCTGAGGGCTGGGGTGTCGTGTCTGCCCCACTGGGCTCTGTCTGCTCGGTTACTGCCTCCCCACCTTGGCTGCCCACTGGAATCAACCGGGGAAGTCTTTTAAAATGACGACGCCAGGGGGACGCCTGGGTGGCTCAGTTGGTTAAGCGTCTGCCTTCGGCTCAGGTCGTGATCCCGGGCTCCTGGGATCAAGCCCTGAGAGTCGGGCTCCCTGCTCAGCGGGGAGTCTGCTTCTCCCTCTCCCTCTGCCCCTCTCCCAGCTCATGCTCTCTCTCTCTCTCTCTCAAGTAGATAAATAAAATCTAAAAAATAAATCAAATGCAGATGTCAGGCTCTCACACCCTGTAGATGCTGAGTAGTTGGTCCGAGGGTCTGGGCATCAGGAGCGTTCCCAGCCTGCTGCCCCAGGTGATTCTAATGTGCAGCCAAGTTTGTGAAACACTGCTTCCAAATCAAATCATTGTTATTCTTGCTACACACGCATAATAACGACCGCAAGTCCTCATCCACACGGATGAAGACACGGGCGCGCACACAAAACACACTGACACTCACACCGGTTGCACACGGCATTATGCAGACACGCCAGCACGAACACACGAAAAAGTGCGTGTATGCACACAGCTAGGCCAAAGCCCATCCCATGCCTCACAGACCCACACTCGGGCAAACACGCACACACATTCACACACACCTCAACCTCACAACTCCACAATCGTCAGCTCACTGATGCAAGCCGACGAGCCACCGTTCACCCTGCTCCAGCCCCCAGCGGACACCCAGACACACATCACACAAACACACCTCCAGCCCGTCCCACCGCCTGTCCCCAGCTCCACACTGGGATTAGTGCAAGCGAGAAATCACCCACCCAGGCAGCCAAGCACCCGCCCCATTCCCCCTCTCTCCTGCTCCCGGCTTGCTAAGAGGATCGGGCCCCCTCCCCTCTCCCTGCCCCCTGTGGACAGCGGTAATGGGCTTCGGGTGCTGACTTTGAGCTTCCAAACAAGATTTCCTGCAGGTCTCCCCGTCTCCGCCCCCCTTCGCCTTCCATCTCTCTGCTTATGGCCCTCACCCTCCCTCCACCGTCCACACCTCAACCAGGACAGCTGGTGCCCCGCCTGGCCAGCAAGCTTGCCTGCCCCCGTCCACCCACCCCCAGACCCCAGCCCCTCTCCTGCGTCACCACCAGCCTTCCGTGAATGCTTTTCTAAGCCTGGCTACTGCCATTCTCTTGCCCAGCACAGCACCTTACAGTTTCCAAAGCACTTCCCTTCAAGCCTCAAACCTTTCCAGATGAGGGACAGGCTTAGGGGCTCGCCCAGAGTCACCTAGGGAATGAGTGGTCTCAGTGGGGCAAGAACCCTCGACCTCTGACTTCTAGTCCAATACTCTTGTTCTGCACCTGACGGTGGTCTTCGTTTACCATAGACAGCTCTCATTCTTAAGTCCGTGCGTGTGTGCGTGTGCGTGTGTGCGTGTGAATACGGTGTGGGTGCACGTGGGAGTATCACGTGTGGGAATATTGCTCCCTAGCCCCAAACTCCTTTGGGTTAACTCTCCCTTCCATGTAAGAGTCCAACATAGCTGACCCGAAAAGACTCAGGAGACAGGCAGGCTCTGTTTGATTGCAGAGGGAGGCAGGGAGGGGAATCTCTGCAGAGAAAGGCTTCAGCCTAGGCTCTGTTAAGAACTCCCAGAGTGTGGAGGAAGATGCAGGAAGGCTAAGCTGGAAAACAGTGGGAAGTCTTGGGCTTGGGCCTCACCCAGAGGATGCTATCAGCCTTACTGTGGCCCTACCCATTGACCCTGATCCTGACCCTGACCCAGGAGGTCTATCCTATTCCCAGTGCCTGGCACATAGCAGGTGTCCAACTGATACTGGTTGAGTGAGTGAATGAATGAATGAATGAATTTATCTGTCATCCCCAGCGCAGGGCCTGGCATAGACTTGCATGAATGAAAAGAAAAAATGGAGGGGTCTTGTGGCACATTCACATGGTCCCTCAACTCCATGGATTTCAGAGCCTCCTCCCCACCCTGGGGGTCCTTGAGGCTTAGCTAAAGACTAGAAGTGGGGGGGGGGATGGACAGAATGACTCCCACTCATTGTCTAAGAAGTTAAAGACTCTCTCTCTCTCTCTCTCTCACACACACACACACACACAGACACACACACACACACACACATTTCCAATGTTTGCTCTATGAGATGTCAATCTCCAAAATCTGGAAACATCTAGAAATATCTGGAAGCACTGGAGGGGGGCTGGCTTTGGCGTCCACTCCCTGGGTGGTGCCTGGGTCAGGTGTCCATGCCAGGATGAGTCCAAGGACTCCTGGCTCCTGGCAGGGGCTGGAGCTAGTGGGGTACGGTGGGATTTGGGGACCATCTCTGATGGCACGATAATGGTGGAGGGGGATTTGAGCGACTGCTGTGAGCGGCGGCGGCGGCAGTGGCGGGGCTGCAGAAGGAAGGGGCCGATCGCTGGGAAAGATATGACTATTTAAAGATAATGATTGCATAAATTTAATTAGCACACTTTCACGCGGCAAATGGCCGTTTTGTAATTAATGTATCTGGCCTTACTAAGCATGAAAGATTCCATCTCCTCCCCCTCCCCTCCTGCTCCCCCTCCTCCGCGGCCCTAATGAAAGACAGAGAGCAAGTGACAGAAACAGTTTGTCAGTGGCTCCAGGTGTCAGGGGCCTAATTGGCTGAGCTGAGGGGAGGGGGGTGGGAGGGCTGAGAGGGGGGGCCGTGGGGGGGGCCTCCTGGACTCCGGGCACAGGTTGGGAAAGGAGGAGGTGGGGAAGGCCCAGGCTCTCGCCCCCCTGGCGTGGGGGGTGCTCCCCCTTGGTAATTGCCAGAGACGAGGACGCAGATTGGCCGTGGCAGGGAGTGAGTGGTGACAGGGAGGCCTCGTTAGTACCTGGGCAAACAAGCTGGCACATATCACAATGCGTTAAGGACTCCCAGCCATGATAGCTCAGGGCGCGCTCCCCCTCTCCCAGGAGCCAAGTCCCTTGAGCAGAATGAACGAATGCCCTCCCTGCCCCCCTGCCCCTGGGTATTGAGAGGCTCAGAAGGAAAACTGATCGTCAGCTTCCATTATTAAGCACCTACTGTGTGCCAAGCACCTACTATGGGCAGGCAGCACTGCGATTCACCCCTTACACCTGCAGTCAGGAGGATGGGTGTTTTCATTTTGCTGAAATTGGAATGCATTTTACCACCCGGAACGCCTTGCTGGGGCTGTCCTAGCAGCCAGGTAGCATCCGTGTTAGGCAGCAGTGACAACGGGGCTGGGTGTGAAGCTCCTCTCGACACCTCCCGAGAAGATCGAGGATGGGCCAGCATCAGACTGTCTTAGGTTCAAGGAACTATGGGTATTGGCTGTTCCGTGTTACAGGTCAGGAAACTGAGGCTCGGGGAAGCCCCAGGCTACACAATGAATAAGTGATGGGGCTGGGATCTGAGCTCAGGAGGTATAATTCTGAAGATGATTCTCCCTCTAGCATCTACCTAAGGGACCCACTGCAGGGCCGGCCCAGCCCCCTTCCTACCCCCACGGTGCCATCCCCTGCAGGCTGGCTAAGATGCCTGGCGGACTCCATAGGAAAGCCTCTTTGTTAGGTGCCTACAGCTATCCATCACAGTGATGTCCTCCAGAGTCAGAGCTGCCTGGTTTTCCTGGAGGATGACCAGGGAACAGAACTGAGAGGGTTCCCGCTGCCATGTCCCTTCCCCTTGCGCCGTGGCTGTCTCGGGGCTGTGTGCACACCCTCCTCTCTGACAACGACCCTCCACTGTCTTCACCAGCCGCCCTCGGCCAACCTCAGCCGCCAGCCCCTGCCCAGTGTTCTCCGAGGAAGGCGGGGCAGGGAGGTCTGGAGCCAGCCTTGGCCGGGTGGAGCAGGGCCCAGCCAGCCCTCTCCTGGACCAAATTCAATTTCAAAGCTTAATGAGTTTGCAGAGGAGCCCGGTGAGCTCGCTGACGCTCCTCCTTGCCGGCTGGGTGGTTCCCGGCCGGGCCACCGAGCGCTCAGCGGCCCGAGCAGGGAGAGCCCTGGGCTCCATCGAGAGTGGCGGGGGCACTGAGCGAGTGAAAAATGTCAGAGCAAATTGCTCTTGACAGCGTTAATATCTGCACCTCATAGCAATAATTACATGTAAATAAATAGCAAAATCACACTCAGCTGGAGGCAGCTTGGGGAGGACAGACGCTGCTAAGGACCAGCTGGGGACACGGATGCTCTGCTTCAGCCTTTTCTTTCCTTCTTAGGGTCTCTGTGCCCCCCCTCGCCCACAGCCAGAGTCTTGCTGCAGCACAGAACACAGAGCGCTCGGGCTCCTGGCCGCTCGGACTGAAAATGGGAGGGAAAAAGAAAACATCTGGATCCCCACCCCCTCCCGTTCCCATCCAGCTGTGGGAGAGCGGCTGGAACATGCATCCTCCCAGGCTCTTCCTCTCCTCTCTCCGTAAGCGTATTATTCCACCTGGGGGTCTTTTAGAGAGACTCACCTCTGAAATCCACATCTCTGTCCCGACCCCTATCGCCCCTATCCGGGCACCCTGCAGGCCGCCTCCTGGCCTTGACCTCCACACTGCTGCCCTGGCCCGGGTCCTGCTTCTGCACCCTCTGCTTCTGTGATCCTGTCAGGCTCTCAGTCATCCAGACCCCACACGGCCCCGTCATCTTCAACTCCCCAGCCGGGCCCGACACCCATGCCGCTGAGCAACATCACGCGCCATGCGACGTCACCAGCTGAACGTGGCGTGACTTCCTGGTGAGACAACCTGACACGATGCTACTCTATTACCTTATTAGGACCAACAACTATGGCGGCGCAATGGCAAAGACGCCGTAAGGTGCATGCATGTCTGTGTCACAGGTCTGCGTCCCCACGGCCCC
Organism: Callorhinus ursinus; assembly: GCF_003265705.2. Classification (NCBI taxonomy): domain Eukaryota; kingdom Metazoa; phylum Chordata; class Mammalia; order Carnivora; family Otariidae; genus Callorhinus; species Callorhinus ursinus. The sequence continues at coordinate 23,497,284 of NW_027397080.1, forward strand.
AAGAGTACACACTCAACCAACAGCAGGGGTACTTTGGAGAGAAGCTGAGAGGCCCCGGGTGTGCAACCGAAGTCGCCTCTTGCTATCATACTGGTTTGCTTCTGGGCTTCTGTCTGCAAAAGCAAGGACCATGTCCTACCCATGTCTGGATTCACAGTACTTAGCGAAAGGCCTCCGGAGGTGTTTGAGGGACCAGGAAAAGAAACAAAATGGAAGTGGAAGGGCTAGGGGGACAGGGGAGGAAGGAAGGGAAAGGTGTAGGGAGGTGGGAGGTAGGGAGGAGTATCAGGCACCTGATACTCTTCAGATGAGCCCAGGTGTACTGCAGTGGCTGGATTTAATCCAAGGTTCCATCCCCACCCCCTCCCCAGAGGGACCCAGGGGCCTGTCCTCCAGGGGCCCAGCCTCCCTCCCACTTCCTGTCTGCCTCATAGAGAGTTCCCAGTCTGGGCTCCGTGCCCCAGGAGGAGGAGTGCGGAGGGCCCTCCAGCTACTTCGCTGCCTGGCCTGCTTTGCCTGCACAGGGCAGGGAACGCAGGCTCCATTCTTCACGAAACAAATATCTTCTCCAGAGCAGCCCCCGCGTCCCACACCGTCTTATTTAGTTCACCGACTAATCCACTTATCGAGGATAAAGCGCCCGTGAATCCCCATTTGATAAAGGCAGTCACAAAATTAGCAAAAATGTGCCCACGGCTCCGACGCACCAAACAAACAAGAGGCTGGGGACGGCTGCTGAGAGATGTTGTCTCCCTTTGGTCCCCGGGCCCCGGAGAGATGCGGGAAGAGATAGCAGCCCTCTCACGGGTACTGCAGGCTGCGAAGGCGATGCCACGGGTTATTAGGGAAGGGGGCTGGGCGCGGTGGCGAAAGGAGCTGGAATGGAGTCCCAGCTCCATCCCATGCCAGCCCGGGGCCCCAGCTCCCTTTACAGCCCAACTCCGTGACCCTGTGCCCAGCACGCCTCCAGATATAACCGCTCGGCATCCTGGCTAGTAGTTCTTCACGGCTTTCGCTCCAAGCCTTGCCTGTGTTAACTCCTTTGCTCCTCACTCCAACCCTGGGAAATCGGTACCCCGGCCACCCATGTTTTATAGATCAGGAAGCTGAGGCACAGGGAGGTCAAGTCACTTGCTCAAGATCGTACAGCCGGTAGCCACTGCCCCCAGCTGGAGAATTATTATCGAAAGCTCTCCCGTTCACCCCTGGCCAATTCAAACTCAGCCGCCATCTCCAACCAGGGTCCCCAACCCTGACGGCAGTCCCCCAATTACCTGGCCATACCCCCGTGATTCATGATGCCGTCCCTGCCACTGCACAGAGCCTTCAAGTTGCTGCAGCCTGTATGCCCGCTCCCCCACAATCTGATGATGCCAAGTTCACCTCCCTGTACCTCTGTCAGAGCCAACGTTATTCTGTGCCCCACGTGCACCATCGGTGACTCTGGCGTCAGGGCTGTGGGGGCCTTCTCGCGGAGCCCAGAGGTCTCCCGGCTTTGCCCCAAGGGGCTCCAGGCCCTTTGCAGACACCACCTCCTCCTGACCACAGCAGCAGGGTTATTAATGCCATCACACAGATGGGAAAACGGAGACTTGAATAAAAACTCGGCCAGAGTCAACCGGCCCATCTGAGGGTGGCTTTGAGGAGGGGTCTTTTCTCTGCTCTTGGTGGCTGGAGAAGGTCCAGGAAGAGGGAGGAACCAGGAACAGGATTCTGGAAAGCTCAGTCCCTGTGCTGCCCACATAGCCACCAGCCTGGCTTGGGGAGGAGGGGCTGGTCTCAGACCTGGGGGGGGGGGGACATTAATCACAGGGAGCATCTGTGGGGGGAGGAGTATCTGGAACTAAAGGGAAACACTCATCAGAAGGGCAGGACTTCTCACCCCAGGCTCCCGGGGCTCTGAGACCAACCACCACCACCCCCAGAAGGCCAGGGCTGGGTGCAGGGCATCTGGGGTTCAGGCCCGGGCAGCCCCCTTTGTTTGGGAAAAGGCCCTGCCATGGATACCTGGCCTGTCGGTGGGAGGAGGGAGAACAGAGCAGCAGGACTCGGGGGGATGAAGGCACCTTTCTGCTGTTGCCTTCCTGCCGGAGGGAGCCAAGGGGACACAGCTGGGAGGTGGTGGGGCTGGGGTCCATGCTGCAGAGTCCGCTGTGTCTCTCTCAAGCCCTCTCTCCGTGCGCCCCCTCCAGCTTTGGGGGCCCCCTCCTGTCTCAGATCCCTGTCCCCACCCCACTTCTGTAAGTTTGTGTCCCTCCAGCTGTGTCCCTGAGTCCCCATCACGCCTTGCTCGCTGGCCTCCCTTGTTTGCTCCGTCTTCCTGCCCCTGTCCCTGCCCCTGCCTGCGTACCCCTCTCCGAGGTGCTCTGTCTCTCCTTCTTTCCTTCTCTCTCCTCCCGTTTCTGTCTCTCACAGTCTCTGGGTGTCTCTCTCTTCCTGTTTCTATCCCTTCATGTGCTTCTCCAGACTCTATCTCCCCCTACCTCTCTCCCTCTCTCCCCGTGCCCCAGCCGGTCCCTTTCCCTGATGTTCTCTACACCAGCATCTTAGACCGTTTCTCTCTATGGGTCTGTCAGTCTGTCACGGGCACCTCCCTGACTCTCTGCCCATCACTCCTGCATACCTCCAGCAGGAGGTACCTCCCCAATCAACCTGGAGCTCCTTGCACCAAACCTGAGCCCACCACGCCCAGGGTGCCAGGCTCACACCCTGGTCCAGCTGGCTGTCGCCATAGCACAGGACTACCGGGCCAGGGGAACGCTCAGCCCACCTCCCCTGCTCCCCTGCTTCTCCTCTGGGCCTTCCCTCCCAGGCCCCTCCTGTTCTCCTCCCTCTGCTGTCCAGGGTGGTTCACTGAGTCACTGCAGGGAGCTCACAGGGATTGTGAGAGCTGGGCGGTTGGGGAGGGCACTTGAGCTAGTGCTTCTCAAACTTTCCTGCACACGTGAATCCCCTGGAACCTTGAAGTCCAGACCAGACCCAGAGCAGCCAGGGTCTAGTCCAGCCTCTGCCTGTGCTGGCAGCCCAGCCTGGAGGAGAGCTTCATCTCTGCCATCCGGCAGACCTGGGTTTTGGATGCCGACATTATCCCTTGCTGCTGATCTTGAGCTTTGCCTCTCTGAGTCTGCAAAACCGGCATGACGATTCCAGAGCCTCAGGACTCAGCGAAGATCAAATCACAGAACGGTGCAAAAGTGCCTCATGGACCCCCATGTTCTAAACAAATTGATGATGACATTGCCATTATTACGGACAATATCTGTGCTGAAAGAGCCACCCTGCTCCTGCCCCTCCGGGGGCCAAAGCAGGGCGGGACCGCAGTTGGGACAGCTGCTTCCTCCCTAGAGAGGGAGCATGGTATCAGCTGGGGTTGAGGTCAGCAGCCAGGGGGCCTGGGGAGTTAGGGGAGCAGGGTAGTGGGGGCATTATCTGTGGTGGGGAAGGGAAGGCAGGCCCTGCGGGAGGCTCAGGGACTTCGGCCCTGGGCATCACGTCTCAATTTCAGCCTGGATGTGCCCTTTTGTATAAGATGCTTGGCAGGGGCCCTCGCAGGACCTTCATCTTCCGACCCCAAAGGTCAGACCCACCGTCTGGAGAGAGGGATGCATGCTGAGCCCTCATACTCTCTGCGGGTCCCCAAGAGACCAGCAGGATGGAGGAACAGGAGCTGGCCAGGGGTGTGTCTTCCTCACACATCCCACCCGGCTCTGCTCCATGCTCCAGATTTCCCAGGGCTTTGCGTCAAAGTGGGGATTGCCCATGGCACTTGGAACAGAGGCACAGCTGAAGGTAAAGGCTGTCCTTCCAGCCATGGCCACGCCCACTCGTGCCCTCGGAAAAGAATCCCTGAGTCCTTCTAGGCAGTGAAAAGCGTGCAGGGCCATTGTGGGTGTCTTTCTTAGTAAGAGGAAGCACTGGGTTAACTATTTCTAGGATGCCTTCGGCCTTGGACGTTGTTGAAGAAGGGATCTCCGTTCAGTTCAAACAGACCCTACTCTGAGGTCACTTCCTAAAGAAAGGGGAGGTCAAGGTGCTCCTGGGAGGCTGACAAGGTGAAAGGTTGCTAATCCAGTGCTTTGATAATCCAGGCTGCCTCAGTTGGTGTCTTCTTTAAAATATAGATTCTCCTGGTTCCCATGCAGACCTATGGCATCAGCCAATCAGGGTGGAGTCTGGGATTTAGATTTTTAACAGGCATTCCAGATCATTCTGATGCACAGGCTTAGGAACCACAGTCTCTACTGAATCCCCGACACCAGATTCTGCTGCTGCCCCCCCCCCCGCCGCCGCCGAATCGGGACGCTCAGTGCTTTACAAGGCCAACCCTTCCATGTCGGCTTGGATGCGGACGCCCTGAGCTGAATTCTACCCCTGCCCCGTGACCTCCACCCCCTGCCACCAATGGGAACGCGCGCTGGCTCTCTCTGCCCCCAAAAGACTGCTCTGTGGAGGTTTCTGGTAGAATGATGCAGGTTCCCTTTTGGCTTACTTTACAAAATCTGACCTCCCGAACCTCCAAGTCAGACCGCAGCCTGCCGAGGGAGCTGGTTGGAAGCACAGCTGGACCCCTCCAGGTCGTCCCTGTCCAGCCCAGCCAGGTCAGACCTGAGGAAGGGGTTTCCCTTGTAAGGGGACTCTGGGGGCCGTCACAGATTATCCCTCTACCCCCATCCTCTCCTTGTCTGGGGCATCCCCTTTTCTCTGGAGGCTTTTGGCTCCTGGTTTGCTTGCTTGTCTCTTGCAGAACCAACCGGAAGGGAGGTCGTCCAATGCAGGGGCCATGGAGTTGGGCAAAGAACGAACGCTCAGGGTGTCCATCCATGCCCACAGCTGTTTATTGGATCCCTATTGTGTGCTAGGTTTTGTGGTGGAGACATGGGCCACCAGCAGAACCTGGTCCTGGCTTTAGGGGCAGAGAGCAGTATCCAGAAAGTCAGAATTCAGAGCCAAAACTGCTACCCTGGGAGGGGGTGTGGCCGCCCAGACTGGAGGGTCGGGAAGGCTTCTTGTAGGAAGTGGCCTCTGGGCTGAGACCAGAGAGATGAATGGGTCTTGGGTAAGTGAAGAGAGGGAGGGCGAGCATGTTCTAGGCGAGGGAGGGCCAAGTGCATTGGTGCAAGGGGGCAGAATGAATGCATGGGGAGTGGGGGAGGAGCCCTGGCCCCGCCGAGGAAGCGAGTCTCCAGAGCGCCGGCCGCTGGCTCGCCCACCGTCGCCGCCCGGCCCCGAGGCCACCGCGCGCTCCTGGGTGGACGGCCGGGCCAGGCGGCGCGCGTTCCGGGGGCGGCCGGGCTCGCGCTGCTCCCCAGTCCCGGGCCCGGGCAGCAGGAATTAAGCAGGCCACCGAGCCCGAGCTCGTCCTTATCTCGGGGAGACAGTTGTTGGGAATCACTTTGACTGAGTGGTTTTGTCTCCCCGCATTTTCCACTGTCAGGCGGCCTCAGGCCATGGATCAAAGGCGCGGCGGCGGCGGCGGCGGCGGCGGCGGCGGCGGAGCGCGGGGAGGGGAGGGGAGGGCGCGCGGATCCGGCCGATCCCGCGCCCCTCTGTCCCCCCACGGCCCGGACCCAGCCCCGCCTCCCCCGGCCCGGAACTGCGCCCAGCCCCCGCCCGGAGCCTCTCCCCCAAGCCGCTTCCCCGTCCAGGGTCGTGAGCGCGTGAGGTCTCAGAGCGGGCAGATTGGGAAAGGAGAAATGGGGGGTGGGAGGGGCGGGGGCTGGAGACCTGGGGAAATGAGAGAAGGAGTGGAGAAGAATAAGAGATTAGGAGAAAGAGAATGGGAAGCAGGGCTGGATTTGCGGAGAGATGGGAGAAGGAAGGAAAGGGGTCTGAGAGCCGCCTGGGTGCAAGTGGGGTGAGGGACAAGGGGTGGGGAGCACTGGGGTGCTGGAAAGAGGAGTGCGGTGAGCAGAGGAATGGGAAGCAGAGGGAAGAGCCCAGAAGAAACCCCAGGTTCATTTCCCATCAGGTGGCAGCAAGAGAAAATTCCGGGCTGAACCATGGGACATGGAGGCAAGACCGGCTGGAGAAGGAAAGTGGGGGACCTGTCTGGCTGGGCTGGTGCCAGGGAGTCTGTCCTCCCTCTAAAGAAAGTGCTGGCCTTCATCACTCACAGGGGAACAGGTGCTGAGTGGAAGTGACTGGCCAAGGCCATACAGGAGGGGCGGTGGCACTCAGGCCTGACCTTCCAAAGGTCACCAGCAGTGCCTTGGGGGACACTGGTGGAGATCTCAGACGCTCCCAGGAGCCCCAGGCGGGGGGAACGTCCTCTGCCAGTTTCCTCCCCATCAGCCATTATCCTGCAGCCTAACTCCTAGGGGTGGCTCAGAACACCTGTCCCCACTCCCAAAGGTGTTGGAGAAAAGTTCACAGCTGGGGAGAGGGCCAGGAGAGAGGAGGGGCTGTGGGAAGGGTCCGCAGAGAGGGGAGCCCTGGGGCTGAGGTTGGGGCAGGGCAGATGCCTAGACAAGGAAGCAGGAAGGAACAGGGGAACTCCAGGGCACCAGGGGAACATTAATTCTGCAACAGGTCTGGGGCCTGGCCCTGCCCCAACTCATTGTGTGGCCTTGGAGCCCCCATCTGCAAATAGCTACCCTGAAGTGTGCCAGATGCCAACACGCTTTGCATATCACAACGGGCTCATTCCTCAGACCACTCTATGAGATGGGAACTACTGCTAGCCTTGCTTGATGGTGGGGGAAACTGAGGCAGAGCAGAACCTCTTTGGAATCATGCAGGTAGGAAGTGACAGTGTTAGAGACTGGGACCAGGCGCAGGGACCCTAGAACGCACGTCTTGACACCCCTGCTCTCTTGCCTCTTGGGGCTCTGGGAATAGTGGAGATCAAAAATCTCACCGGCAAGTGGGAAACAGACCATTCTCATGACATGTGCCAGGTGAGAGCATGGTCTCTGGGGCCAGGCAGGCTGGGTTCAAGTCCAGGGCCTGCCACTTGTTAGCGGTTTATCTCAGGCAAATGATTTAAACTGCTTGGTTCCTCTGTCCCCCCATTTGTGAAGCCCTCCCCTTCCAGAGGAAATGGTGCACAGATTAAATGAGCTGATCCATGTGAGGGGCTTAGCACAGCGTCTGGCCTGCAGTAAGTGCCCCGGAAAAGAGAGCAGTTCTTTTTATATAATTATTTGTCTAGTAATACAAGCACTTTTAATACACCGATAAAATGTGATAAATGCACAGGCAAATCACAACTAACCCACCATGAGGGGGTGAGCAAAGGCGTCCCGGAAGGTGGCCAAGTCTTAAGGAATAAGCGGGAGTGGTTTCAAGATGACAGGGTGGTGGAGGAGGAGTCTCAGCAGAGAGACACAGAAGGAGTCCCGGCAGGCACAACGTCCTCGGGGCAGGGGAGAGCGTGACCCCTTGGGGACCTTCCCAGTCCCCTTGCCTGTCCTAGCTAGGGTACTGCCCGGCCTCCCAGGTCCGGTCGCTGGCCGTCCTGGTGGCCTCCCTCCTGCTGGGGACCCCAGGGACTGGCCTTGAGCTGCTCAGTGCGTCTGCCCGCTGTATTAATTGCTAATCTCCCTCATTTTCTTCTCCTCTATCTGCCGGGACTGTCTCATTCCAAGTCCCCATGCTAATCAGAAAGAAGGGCAAATCCGCTATCCGCATTCTTTCCCACCAAACCAGGCAGCTCTAGGAGGCTAAAGCCCCGGCCTGCTGGGAAGCCCGGAAGGCCCAGGCTGGGTCCCCATGAAAGTGAGGAGGAGATGTGGGACACAGAGGAGAGCCAGCCCCTGTCCACGGATCTACAGGCTGTGGCTCACGTGCTCGTACAAAGAACCCACAGAAATCACAGACTCTGAGCAAGAAGTTTCCTTACTAGCAACTGGTCCATCTTTTTCATTGCACAGATGGGGAAACTGAGGCCCAGAGGGGTGGCATCTACCAAGGTCACACAGTGAGTGAGAAGCAAAGCCAGCAGGGAGCTCAGATCTCCCGAAGTTCTGATTGGAAATTGGCCAAGCCAGACCTCCAGTCCCAGAAAGGAAATGGCCCTCTGCTTGAGGATGGACATCGCTCATTCAGTTTCTAATCGGGGCAGGGAGAAGCAGAGAGGAGAAAACTGTCACTTAGTAAGTTCTTACTATTTGCCCCGCATGGTACTAGGTGTTTCCCATGAACAAGGTCTCATTATTGCTCATAATCTTGCAAGGTGAGTAGTATCGGCCTCATCCTACAGCTGAGGAAACCGAGGCTCAGAGAGCTCGTGTAACTTGCCTGTGGTCGCACAGCAAGTAAGTAGAGAAGCTGGTATCTGAACCCCAGGCTGTATGGTCATTCCACTTGCTCATGATGCATCTGCACTAGACACTGGTTTAGTAGTTGCCCTATGATTTGCTGCTGTCCTGCCCGCACCAGCCTCCTACCCCTTCCCTAAATATTGTCTCCCCTGAAATATACTCGGTTAGAGAGAAACAGCCATGTCCATTTCTTTTTTGAGCCTCCCTATAGGCTGCATTAATAACAGGAGCCAGGGAAATGAACTTGAAGGGAATTGTAGGTAATGACATTCAAGTACAAACTGAACGATCAGCTGCCTCAAAAACCTTTTGGGAACAGAGCATGGCTGCGTGTGATCAAGTTGCAGAGGCCCGGGGGCTCACCACTGGTGGCTAGAGGCCTACCATGTGCCAGCCACTGGGTTCTGTGCTGTGCCAAAATGAATCAATAGCCACCGGGTGCTGCTGCCTCGCCTGTGGTCCCCCTGAAGAGTGTGGTCCCTGCCATCCAGGCTCCCCTTCCCCACTTGCTCACGCCAGGCCTTATCCTGCCTGTGGGAAGCCTGCACCCATAGCCTCTCAAGGTGCGAAGATCGGATTGGGGCACCTGTTTGGGTGGTGGGCAAAAGAGAGGCCCAGAGCAGCCCTGACTGAGGGCAGCCCTCGACCCACATCTCTTGTCCAGACTCAGAGATGTGGACTTAAGATGCTGTCTTTCCAGAATCCCACCCGGTCCTCTAAGGAAGGAGAAAGGGCCAGGGTGACCCTCCTACTTCTCCCTCGACGATAAAAAGACTCTAAATTCAAGCAGAAGCAATAAACCCGGCCCCCCAGTTCCTGGCAGTTCCTGCACATAGGCACAACCTGCCTCCCTCAATCGCAGTCTGGAAAGTTCCTGATCCCAGGCTCGCCTCCCCCGCTCCTATCCCCTCCACCCAGGAAAAAGGAGTGAGAAAGGCAGAGAAATAAACAGGGGTCTGTTTTCACCGGAGATGAGGCTCTGTCCGGGCCTCTCCCTGTGGGCTGGAACTGAGCCTCTGATTGACGTGAGCAGGTGGTTTTGTTTGGCGAGGAGCTGCCGGGAGGGAAATAACTCAGCTTTTCCCACTGAGGTGGGTTAACTGTGGACAAAGGCAAAGCTGGATGTGAGAGCAGGATCTTGGCAGGGTCTGTCCCTCTAGGGGCTGGCAGGGCTCGAGGATGCCCAGGGCCCCATTGCCGATTCTCTGAGCCTTGTGGCTCATCCCTGTCCCAGGGCTGGCCTGGCAGGAGTCAAGGGGAATGGGCACTTGGGGTGTGGGGTCACCCGATGAGCTGAGTGGACACGACTCACCACCCCCACCTGGCACCCCCATCAGGGCTCTTATGAGAGGGTGGCAGATGTGGCTTGTGGCAGAGGGGTATCTTGAAGCTGGGCTAGCACTGGGTATGGTTGGGGAGGGCAGATGCTGCCAAATGGCATCTGGCTTCAGGGCCAAGAAACTCTGGCCATAGACTGTCGCCCTTCCCACCAGCTGACCCCTGACCCCATCACCATTGGTCACGGTGAGAAATGGGTACATGGGTTGGACGGGGTGACTCAGCTCTTCCCTAATCCTGGGGAAAGCCACTGAGGGTCAGAGCCATATCCGTCCAACCTGAGCCAGTCACTCCCTCCTTCCTTGCTCATCCTTTCCAGGGACCCGAGGCGGGAGAGCAGAGATAGGCTTTCCCCGTGTTTTCTGCAGAGAAGGGTGCTTTCCCCACCCAGCATCCTCTCTTCCCAGGACTGGGGTCAGGGGGACATACTACACTGTCCTGGACTAGAAACCAACTCAGGCATTTTCCAACCAACGGAAGGGAGGGGAGGAGGGAGAGGAGGGAAGGGAAGGGGGAAAGAGATGGAAGGGAGTAAGGCAGAGTTGGAGGCCAAGGCACAGATGCGGGGAGGGTGGTGGGGGGATGGAGAATGGATTCGAATTTATTAAGCACCTACTATGTACCAGGCACTTTACTCAAATTCTCCCTTCATCCTCAGCACCACCTGAGAGGTAGAGATTATCACTCCTGTTCTCAGATGAGAAAAATGAAGCCCAGAGAGGTGAAGCAAGCCACTCCAAGGCCACACAGCAACTCACTAAATGGCTGAACCAGAACTCCACCCCAGAGCTGCTTGTTGGCAATGAGCCTTGCAGTTTCTCTTGCCCACCCCCCTTCCTCCTACTCGGGGGACTTGCGGGAGAGACCCTCAGGGAGGGGGCAAGCCTGGAAGAGATCCTGAGAAGGCACAGGGAAGGAAGCTGGAGGCAGAAGAGGCGCCCAGAAGGGAGGAGAAGAAGGGCCGGGCGGGGCACAGAGGCGCGCTCACTCGGCTGGGGGCTGGGGTTAAAGCCCCGTGTTCCTACAACCCACTAAGCCGGAGAAATGAATCCTGATCCCTCCAAAACCCAACCTTGGAAAATGTGCGAGAGAAGGGTCTCCTTTCAGGGGAGCAGGAAATCCTCCACACCTCCTCCCGATGCCCTGGTAATGCCAGGATGTCCCCAATCTGCTTTGAGGAATGGAGAGATTAAGAATAATAAAAAAATTGCAATAAAATACGTGTGAAGGAGGGGGTAATTGTGGACAAACGCAGCATTCAAATTCATTTTTCAGCTCTTTTACACACCATTTCAATCTTATTTTCTGCTTGTTAATGAGATCTTGTTGCCTGGGCTAGGCAAAACCTTCCAATATCGGGACGTAATTGCACATAATTTTCTCTCCTACCAGTGATTTGCATCAGTTTTTAAAAAATTCTGGGCTATTTAACACCCCACCATCCCCCTCCCCGTCTTCCTGCCTACAAATCTCCCACTCCCTCCTCCTTCCTCATCCCTGGTCCAGCAAGACTCATTTTAAATGCTTATTATAAACGCAGTGTCGCCAATAAAGAGAAAAAAACACAAGGAGGAAGTGAGAGGAGAAAGAAGCACGGGGAGTTTCCAGGGCCCACCGCATGAGGGGCACAGCTCGGTTCCCTAGAGCCAGCGGAAGTATCCTGCTGAGGGTCATCGCAAGGCGCGGTGCGTGGGTTAGGTAGAGCTGTGTCAGGGTCCCGGCTCTGCCACTCAGCTGCTCTGTGGCCTTCAGGAAGTTGCTGAACCTCTCTGAGCCCGTTTCCTCAGGCGGAGGGTTTCCTCAGAGCTCGAATGACTTCATAGAGCCAAAGCGCTTACGTGGGATCTGGCACTCTGTAGGTATTCAGCTGATGGAGCATCTCCCCTGGCTGGACTAGCTGCCCTGGGGCCCTCGAAGGAGGCCAGGAGGGGGATCTGCTATGGTGAGCCATTCAGGAGACCCCTTTCATAAAGAAATTAAAATAAAGCCTTGAGCTTTATTCCTGCGGGTTTTAGGAGGAAGGGAAAGCTTAGCATTTGCTGATTTGGACTCTGAACCTGACTATGCCCCGTGGGTGCAAACCTCAGCTTCACCAGATGGGGTGCAGGACAAACCTTGGGGGGTGGCGTGGGGCGGCAGATACAACAGAACATTAAGCACAGTGGGCTCTGGACGCAGACCGGTCCAATCCCAGCCCTGCCACTTTCCAGAACCTACCACAGAGCCTGGCACACGGTAGGTACATGGATGGATGGATGGATGGATGGATGACCCTGGACAAGTCGGTTTCCTCATCTGTAATTTGGAGATCACCAGATATGGCCAAGGCTCTGTGAGTGAAAGTGGCTACAACATTTGGCTCCATCGGAGCCGGCCCTCCAGGAACGTCTACTCCACATTAGCTGTCGCTGTAATTATTCCGGGCAAAAGAGGGAAAGGAGAAAAGAACATCAAGGAGCCCAAAAGGACAGAAAACCTTGCATGGTGATCGCGGCCGTGTGATGAACCACACACTGACGGTACGTTTCATTAGTTCAGTGTGGGGGAAATGGTAAATATGTAAATCCCTTTTACAGGTTCCTTCCCGTTAAGCTCCAGAGAGAAGCAAGGACACGATGAATGTGGGGCCTTATGAAGGAGCAAAATGAGCTGTGGTGGCAAGAAAGAAATGCCCCCTTTCTGGGAAGCAGTGGCAGGGGCCCTTGGCTGGGGGTCTGGGGCTCTGGGGGCTGGTCCCAGCCCTGCCGCTAACCCGACGAGGATTTGGAGCAAACTTTTCCCCCTGTCTGGCCCTCAGTTTCCACTTCCAACTCTGATAGAATCTGCATCTAAAAAGACAGGGGGCGAAGGAAGCTCAAGCCAAGGGTGGGTCCTCTCGCCCTGGGGACACACCCACAAGGACCCCAAAGAAGCCCCCAGCACAGGGCACCCTGCCCGTAGCCTTCAGCCAAAGGACAGAACTGCGCTCCTGGTTCTTTCTTCGGGACTCTGGATGGTGAGCTGCCGTGAATGACTTTCTGAGCCTGTGTCCCCTCAAACTGGGAGCTCTCCAGGACAGCATTGGCTTCTACCGTCGCCCTAGGGCACCTAAGGACAGAGTTTTTTCCACTTCTGACTGTGAGCTCCTGAGGACGGGAGGGGAGTCCTTCCTCTCTCAGACCAGGAGCCCCTCAAGGCAGGCGCCGTGTCTCCCCCATCAGACTGGGGAATTCCCAAGGGCAGGTATCCTAAGGGACCAATACATAGGTGTCCCCTTTGTATCCCTGCCCACTCCCCCTACCAGCGTGCCCTGCTGTAGCAGGCATCAGATTGCTCGCTGTCGTTCACGTTCACACCACAAAAGGTTCCTCTTGCCCTAAGTTGTCCTGAGTTGTTTTCTAAGAGTTGTTTCCAAGGACCTCAGCCTAGGGGGGCTGCGAATCCTAGTTCCTGATGTCTCATGGGCAGTACACTGACCCCTGAACAACATGGGCTTGAACTGCGTGGGTGCACTGAATACACTCCGCCCTGGACCCCGGCTCTCACATAAGGAAGAGTTTTGGGGTGCCTACTATGTGCCAGGTGCTGTCCTAGGTGCTGTATTTCAGTAAATACAGCACAGCACTGCAAATGTATTTTCTCTTCCTTATACTTTTCTTAGTAACATCTCTAGCTCACTTTCTTGTAAGAACACAGTATAGAAGAAATAGAACCTACAAAATAGGTCTTGATGCACTTTACGTTCTCAGTAAGGCTTCAGGGCAAGAGCAGGTTATTAGTAAAGGTTTGGGGGGAGTCAAAACTTACATGTGGATTTTCAATGGTGTGGGGACGTGGGGCATCCCTAATCCCTATGCTGTTCAAGGGTCAACTGTGTTGGTTTTCCCTGTACCTCTTCAGAAGGACCCCAGGCACAAAGCTGGGGACGTCCGTGTGCTGAGCGCTGAGTCCCTGATCTTGTAAAGCTGGGCTTGGCAGGTGGTTGAGGGGCGGGGCTACGAGGGAACCAAGCCTCATTGGTGTCTGAACCTCTCAGAGGCTTTTCGGCCCATGTGACTCAACTCTGCCCAGTGGCCCCTGACCTGAGGCCCTGGCCTCAGTCTTCTCATCCAAGACATGGGTTGAATGAACTTTTCTCTCCTCCGAGCTGAAGGGGGAGAGGATCTTCTTGCTGCCAATCTCCAAAACAGAGGGTAAGTGTGCCCATTTCTGAGGCAGGAGGGCAGTTACCATTCTAGGCTCCAGAGAGGAGGGCTGAATCCTGGCTTTGCCGCCCAAGTAGTGAGGGTAGAGGAAACACTCAGAACAGGGTCCGAGTCACAGGGGCTCGAAAGTTTAGCTGTCCTTGTCAAAGCGGTATCAGACACATTCCGTGAACTTGCTGTTAATTATTATGTATTGTCTGTCTGTCCCGTTAAACTGCTGGCTCCCCTAGGGCAGGGGGTCTCCATCCCTTACGTTCACTGATTTATCCCCAGGGCCTAGAACAGTGCCTGCCACATAGCAGGCACTACGTAACTATTTGTTCTGTGAGAGCCAGGGTCCAGGGCAGAGCTGAATAAATGGCTTTTCCATGGGATTCTGCTGGGCAGTCTCTCCGTGGAATTTCTGAGGCTTGACAGCCCCCACTTCCCAGGCTGGGTCTGAGACAAGGACCCGGGTCTGGCCCCGGGAGGGGGCACCACTGCAGGCAGCACCAAACTGGCCAGTGTGATGAGCAGGTGCTCAGCAGAGCCCCAATGTCATCCCCGAACAGAATCCCCTTGGGCTTTTGTAAGAACAAGGGCCAAGGCTATCTGGGTGGCAGTGGTGGGGACCCGCAGTCTGGGGGGAGGGGAAGCCCCATCCCAGACGGAGCCCACCCCATCCCTCTTGAGCCCATGCGAGCTCCAGACAACCGCCCTGCTGTTGGGGGGACAGGACCCAGGGGAGGGGATCCGTCCTGGTGGAGAGCGCCACCCGCCACCCCTCCCGAGACCACGGAGATGTGCCCAAGACGTGCAGTTGGCCTGCTCAGAGGGAGGAGGGGGCGTCCCAGGACCCACAAATACCAGGAACTTTTTACAGACCCAGAAACACCCACTTGCTGTCCCCTTCCTCCAGAAGTGATCCAAGCTGAAGCCCGGCAGTTCACACGGACAGAAGCACACACAGCCGGCCCTCCTGTGCTCCCTGTGTGCAGCCCCCTCTCCCTGCCGGCAGCTGTTCACCTCCTGGTCCCCTCTGGCCCTGTCAGACCCTCCATCTGTCTTCACACCTTTGGTGGGAACCTCTGGGCAAGTCTCCCGAGTTGGCCCAATCCATCATGTCCTCATAGCCTCTCCGCCTGAAGTGCAGGGAGGAAGCCTCCCAAGCAAGGGTCTCTGGGAGGAGAGGTGAGGATCCAGCTCAGGCGGGGAGAAGGTTGGGCTACTGGCTGCTTACAGTAATGGCTGTTTTGTTTTGTTTTGTTTTTTCCTCTCTCCTCCTTCCCTGAGGCTTGTTTCTGGGCCCACACAGTGCATGGGCATCCTCACCGGTTATCCCATGGCCGAGCCACGCTCCGGAAGCCAAGGTCCCCTTACTGGCTTGTCTCTCCTCTGCCCCGTGACAAAACTGTCATGTTGGGGAGAAACCTCAGCCCACGCTGAGACAGCGGGCTACGAGGAACAGTAGTCAGCGAGCCAGGTTTCCTAGACTCCTGGCTCTGGCCCAGCCAAGGTGTCCCCCGGCCCCCATCCCACAAAGTGAGAAGGCTGGCCCATGTAATCTTAACGTCCCTCTTCAGATTTCCAAGTGACGCTCCTCTAACCTGTTTCGTACTGTGAGGCCAGGCCTGGACCACATCTTCAGGTGTGGTCACCTCGGGGCTCTGCTGCCACAGTCAGCCGGCCCCCTCTGGGGTCCTGTTCTGCCTGTCTCTCGACTCTCTGGAAGGTTAGCTCAGCCAGTTTGTCCTCAGTACCGAAGCCAAGGCCTTGAACCCCAAAGAGGCCAACTAGGTTCCAGCGGGTAAGCATTCTGGTCTGCAGGCTGCATCACCCCCGCCCCATAACGTGGGCCCCAACAGGCCTTGGTGCATCACCATTAAGAGCTCTGCATGGAGCTGCTCAAGTTCCCCAGAGCTCAGCTCTGCCCCAGCCCTGGGCTAAGTGTTTTATGCGCATCAGCTCATACCTTCCTCATCAACCCCCTGAGATAGATGCTAGTGTCATCCCCATTTCATGGGTCGGAAAAATCAAGGCAGAGAGAGGGGAAGGGATCTTACCCATAAATAAATGATGACACAAAAATGCACTCAGCTGTCAACCACACTCATTAACAGAGGCAAACAGGGATGAACCCAAACCACACAGAAAATGAACATTCTTGCGAAGGTCTTGGACCAGGGGTTAGCAACTGTTTTTCTGTAAGGGCCAGATGGCAAATATTATTTGCCCTGTGGGCCATGTGGTCTGTTTTGAAATTTCTCAGCTCTGGTGTTGTAGCCCTGAAGCAGCCATAAATACGTAAATAAATGGGCATGGCTATGCGCCAATAAAGCTTTCCTGACAAAAACAGGAAGCGAGATGGATATGGCTGACCTCCCCTTTGGCCCCCTTTTTTCTTCAAGTAACAGGTTTCTCATACTAATTGTATCGTCCTGGTGATGGTGGGTGGCGGCAGGGAGGGCGGTTGGCAAGAGGACTAATGTATTTTTGGCCTCTATTTTGTGCCATGCTCAGTGCTAAGGCTTTGGCCAGTTAGAACACCCTTCTTAGGAGATCAGCAACACCTGGTTTCATCACTCTTTAGTTCAGTGGGGGATAAACTGAGGCTCAGAGATGCTAACTTCCCAATGCCCTGAGCACTGGAGCTGGGATTCAAGCCCCTGCAAGCCTCCACCTTTCCTCCTGAACCACAGCTGTCCAGAAAACCTTGCGCCATGTGTGTTCCCACAGACATGAGAGAGGCCACTCAGAAGGTGGGAGGCAGGGTGAAGCCAGGCTTGGATTTAATTCTTTCCTCCACGGATATCTGAGAGCCTGCTGTAGCCACAGAAAGGAACCCTCAAGGTGACCAGTATCAGCACGACCTGCTCCCCAGACCCACCAATCACTGCCATCAGCCTCAGCACTGTCTTTCTGACTTGATCTAGGGTGGCCCCACACCTTCTAACAGCAGGGGCAGGGAACGAGGGACTTTGCCAGCAACCAATCGCACGTGAGTGAATGAGCTCCAAGACCCAATGGGAGCAGAGTTCCCAGCCGTGTTTCTCGCTACAAATCGGATGTGGTCCTGCCTCTCACTCATAGGTCACTCCTGGGGAAAGGCAAGAGAGGGAGCACAGGATGGAATCCAGGAAGGACTCCTGGTTCTAGAACAAAGCCCAAACCACAGTCAGCATCCCATAGGAAATGGTACAAGGCTTCCCCCCACACGCTGTCTGAAGATGCCCGACTTTTATGGACCGAACAGCCATGAGGTGGGTGGGGGGCCAGTTTCATAAGCTCTGGGGCGCTTTCGGGCCCAGAGCACATCTCTAATACGGTCTCTGTGTGTTTCTGGTGGACAGAACCCTTTCTCCATATCTGCCTGCTGGGTCACCCAGACCGGCAGCTTGAAGAGCATAAACCGAGGGCGAAGGATCCCAGAATACTGACCAGTGAAAGTGGAAGGAGCATCCCCACTGGGCACTGTAACTCTCTCAAGATACCCAAGAGCCCGTGGCTTCCTGGACACGGGTCCAGTGAGGCCACCTACCTGGGGAGACAGGCCGTTGCTGACGGGGTTCATGTGGTTGGAGGATGCCGCCGGGTTCATGAAGCTGTCCGAGTAGCTGGAGAAACTGTGGCGGGCTCCGTAGGCAGAGCTGGTGTCGGCGGCTGCGGCGGCCGCAGCCAGCCCCCCCTGGTGCATGGTGGACGGTGGGAGAGGCTGGGGCCGGTGCACGGTGCTGCCCCCATCTGTGGAGAGACCCACAAGAGGGCCTGAGCAAGTGGCCCCAGCCCAGATGGTGGGCGTCCCAGCGCAGGGAAAGAAGCACCTGCTTGGAAAACAAGCCAGGACCCTCCTCCCAGTCTCCATCCAGCGGAAGGAGAGACCACCTACTCTCACTACTCAGGATGGGACAAGCTGGCTTCTGGGCAGGGCACTAGGGACTAGCCAAGTCTTGACTGACAGCTAAATAACGTTCCACGTAACCTCAAAGCAACTGTGAACCAGCCATGTGGCTCAGTGTTTGGCACACAGTAGGTGCTTGATAAATGTCATCTGGACTCAAAGTCAGACCTTGCTGGGGACTCTGTTAATCTAGCCAGGCCTGTCCCGATGGCATTTTGTGGGCACCAACCACTTGCCAGGTGCCTTTACAAGTACTGGCTAAGGGTATGAGGCAAGAATTCGATTCCCACGTTATAGATGAAGAAACCGAGCCTCGGAAGGGTCGGGGCACTCGTGCAAGGTGACAAAGCTAGTGAGTGGGGGGGCCGGGATTTGAGCTGCCATTTCTGTTCCTGGCTGTGGGGTTGTTGTTCTGTTTGCCAGGGCTCCTCCATGCACCCTTGCAGAGAATGGGATGGTCCTC
Source organism: Callorhinus ursinus (assembly GCF_003265705.2). NCBI lineage: Eukaryota > Metazoa > Chordata > Mammalia > Carnivora > Otariidae > Callorhinus > Callorhinus ursinus. The sequence continues at coordinate 23,515,407 of NW_027397080.1, forward strand.
AATTTTTCATCAAGAATCATAGGGAGGGTCTCCTGCCTCTCCAGAACTCCAGTCTGCCAGCCCTTTAAGAGGGAGCCACGGGGACTTCATGAGCCAGATGTCAAGTAGTGGGACTGCTCGTGTGTGCTGGGTGGGGGAGAGTGTGGGAGGAGGGCAGAATGGAGGGAAGGCCCAGGGAGGGGGGTAGCCTTGTATGTCACTTCGGCATTTTAACAAGACTGCAGGAGATGCACATGACTTTACAATTTGAGAAGCTCTGTTCTAAAGGTGTGCAGGGAGGCTATGTTGTGCATCCTCACCTGGATGCCCTGTGGTCTGTTGGCAGAACAAAGAAGTTCAATGGCAAAACCTTTTTTTTGTCTTAATCGCCTATCCATATGCAAATAGACAAATGGTCACTTAAAAACATAGCTCTGGGGCGCCTGGGTGGCTCAGGTGGCTGAGCGTCTGACTTGGGCTCAGGTCATGATCTCAGGGTCCTGGGATCGAGCCCTGCATCGAGCCCTGCTTTGAGCCCCACATAGGGCTCTGCGTTCATCGGGGAGTCTGCTTCTTCCCCGACCCTCCCCCTGCTCTTGCTCTTTCTCTCTCTCATATAAATAAATAAAATCTTTAAAAAATAGCTCTTATGATTCCTTCTTGGTTGAGGAAGGGAGGACTGGGAAGTCGGGGGGATGAAAGGGTGTGGTTGAGGTACCCGGGTAGGCTTGCGCACTCACCTTGGGAAATGGTGGTGGTGGGGTAGGTGGAGTCCGGCAGCTGGTAGGGGGGCAGCGTGGGCATGCCGGTGGGCGGGAAGCCCCCTGGCAGAAGGTGGTTGAACGCTGCAAGCTGGTTGGCTCCTGCCTGCTTACGCCAGCGGGCGCGGCGGTTACTGAACCAGACCTAGGGGTGGAGAGCGGAGAGTAGAGAGCCCTCAGCCCGGCTCCCGGTGGAGAGAGGAGACACAGCTAGAACTGGTCCCCAAGGCATCACCCTCTGTCCAGCCAGGATCCTCCTCTGTGGGAGGAGATCCCCACCTTCCTGCAGCTCGGGACAGCGAGCAGAGCACTTCCGTGGGCGTGATCCCATCCTGCCCTCACCACCACCCAGTGAGGGGATGATCGCTGTTATCCCCATTTTACAGATGAGCAAACGGAGATGCAGAGACAGCGGGGGACTTGCTCAAGTGACAAGGTGAGCTGGAGGCACAGACAGGTCTGGGTGACTCTGGGTGCAGTGTTTTTCCATTACAGCTGCTTCCGGCCCGGTGGATGGACACGTGGGTGACCATCCTTGTTCTAACACACGCTCCCCCCCCAGGAAGCCCCATGAGGGGAACCTGCCTGAATGAGACCCACCTGCCAGAGGCAGATGTGAGAACCAGTCCTTTGTCCGGAGCCAGAGGCTTGGCTTTGCTAAACTTTGCTTAGCCAGCATGGGCCCCCTTGATCAGGAGAACCCACCTCACACACACGTGCGTGTTTATTAAGCATCCATGGAAAAATAACAACACATTTGAGTCTTCCTCTGATCCAAGCCCTGTGCTAGTGCTTCACGTCCATATGGAGACCCATGAGACATGTCCTCCTATTCCCATTTCACAGAAGGGGAAACTGAGGCTCACACAGGTCAAATAATTTGCCCAAGGCCACACAGCCATAGCTGTAATGAAGCTGAGGTTCCAACTTAAATCAGTGTGACCTTCTAGAACTCACCTGTCTGGATTTGCAATGAGTTCTGGGCCCGAAAAGGAGAATGAGTGTGGGACACAGGGGCTACTTCAGGGGGGCTCCTTTTCCAGCTCTGGGCTTTGCACATGCTGTTCCCTCTAACCCAGACCCTCTTCCTGCAGCTGACTCCTCGACCAGCAGGCTCAGCTGCAATGCCTCCTCTCTGATTCCCTCATCACTGGCTCTGAGGCAAGTTCAGGCAGGTCCTGCCTCCTCTCCAGAGGCCTCCAGCTTCCCCGTGAGCTCCCCCCACCCCCCGCCCATGCGGTGGGATGGGTGACCGCTCCTGGCACAGGATCACCTAAGACTCCCCAACCTGTAGACCAAGTCTGCAGACATGGGGGAGGGCAGTCTCAGCTGGATGGAGGGAAGGGGGGTGTTTATGTGTCCCTGGTGTCTTCTTTTGTTTTCCGGATCCTTCTGGAGGAGAGAAGCTATGTTTAGCTTTCCGAGCCAGATGAACAGAATAGCTGCCCCTGACGTGTTTAGGACGTACGGAGAAAGGGGTTGAGGCAGTCAGATCAGGAGTGAAAATGGGCTCTGGATCAAAATTAAGGTCCCAGCTTCTCTCCACTCCCCAGGGCACTGAGGGCCTCCCCAGGGGCGTCCTGGTGGGATGGATGCCATCCGTCGGACCGAGGCGCTTCTAAACTGGCGAGGAGTGGGCAGTGTCTCCTCACTCCCTGCTTCTGGGAGCGGGTGGGGGGCTCGTGTTTGTTTCCATTCCGTGTTCCCCAAAGGGTGGGTCTCCTAGCACCCCACGCTGGGGGACATCCCAGTCGGCAGCGACACAAACCTTAAAGAGCCCTGAACCGCTTTACTTGTCCTCCAGGTCTTCTGGGCGTGTGGAAGGCAAGGTCTGGGCTTGGTGCTGATGAGGCCTTAGTCCCTTTTTAACACACAGAGGGGAGCCCCTGCATGTGCTGTTCTCCTGCTGGACCGCCACTGTGTTGTTTGGTCTTCCCTGGTGTGTGTTTCCAAAGGCCTTCCTTATGTGACAGTGGTAGATGCTTTTATTTTAAAATATATTGATTTTATTTTAGAAGTGAATAACAATATGGGTAATCTGCGTATGTGGCAGCAATCTCGAAGCTGGTTGGAGAATGACTTAGGTGTGGGACCCGCTGCTCCCATGTGGCGTGCTGTCGCTGTCCCTTAGCCGGGAGTCACCCTTTCCTCGAATAAAGAATACTAAAGAAAGTTGGAAACGTTCTTTCCCATCTATCCTTCTCTGTCTTTTCCTTCTCCGTCCCTCCTTCTCCTCTCAAACCTTTGCTGGGACTCTGCTCTGTGCCAAGCGAGACGCTAAGGATGGAGAGCTAAAGGGGACAGTCCTAGCCTTCCTTCAAGCTGCCCTCCGCCTAGGCACACGACAGACAAGGCAAAGAATGCCTGTTTCCCAGGGTGGTAAGCGCAGGGGACATACAGGTGCTGGGAGGAGGTCTGAGGACAGGCTTCCACCTTTACTTCTCAGAATCTGGGAGGACTTCCTGGAGGAGATGACACGCCCTTTGCTATCAATTCTCTCACCTCTTCTTCCTCTATTGTTCCGTTTTCCTAGGGATGTCTCCATCCTAGCAGGCACCTCCCTCCTCACAAAGTGTAACTGGATGATTAAGAGCAGGGACTCTGAAGCCCGACAGCCTAGGCTTGAATCCTGCCTCCAACTCCTAGCTAAGATGGGCAAATTCCCTTATCCCTCTGTGTCTTTGTTTCTTTGTGCCTAATAATGGCACCCCCCCTCCGGTGGCTCTGGACCTCAAATGAGTTCGCACCGGCAAAGTGCTTAGAGCAACATCTACAACTATCATCCTGCTGGAAAGCCTCTGATGGCTCAGCTGAAAGAGCAAGCTGCCCATTCACAGGTGGGGAATGGAGGCTCCAGCAGGGACAGGGGTAGCCCCAGCACCCACCCAGAATCCCTGATCGGGGCTGCGTTCTTTGAGAGCAGAGGCTGAGTTTTAGTATCCGTTCTTGATCCTTCCCTCAACACCTCGCACTGGGAGCGGGACGCTGCAGGAAGCAGCTGTTTACCGAGCGGAATAATCCATCTGGCCCCTCTCTCAATGGAGCACAGAAGAAAAGAATGGGACAGGCAGACCTGGGTTCAAGTCCCAGCACTGCTGCTTAGTAACTGTGTCTTCAGGAAATTTCTGCCCGTAGCTAAAGCTCAGGTTTCTCACCTGGAAAGGGAGAGACTAATCATACCTACCTCCTAGGATTACGGGGAGGATGATAAAGATAATGTACGTAGAACACAGCACATCATGCCTGGCACATAAGAAGTGCACCATAAACATGATCTACCATTACGGAAAGAATCAGATCCGTTTACCTCCAAGGAAGATGCACGGTTGTCCCCTAGCTATTTAAAAATGAAGATTCTTCCAGAGGAAGTTATTGGTCCCCAGGCATGTGTCCTCCTGCTTGATCCCCTTTCCCACACGTCCTGGTGGATTGCTGCCAGCTGAGACAGGGGTGTCTCCCCCAGACATCAGGGATGCCATGTAACACCTGTAGGCTTTGAAAGCCAGGCTGGAGCAGAGCCCAAGGGAGGGAACGCACTTGAGTTACTAGAACCCCACCTGACACGTGTTCCTGTTTCCTCGTTTCCTGGGATATCAGCTCCATGACAGCAGAGATTTCTGTCTGCTGAATCCCCAGGGCCAAGAACAGCGTCCCGCACAGAATAGGTGCTCAATAAGTGAGTGCCGGATGAATGCACCAGGAGTTTCCAGCGTGGCCAGAATTGGAACACCAAGAACAGGTGCAGTTTAATAAGAATGTACCCCACTTATGGTGCTACCTGACCTTGAGTGTGTGTTTTTTTTCACGTGTAAGCATGGAACCCTTAGAACAAGGCGGGGGGGGGGAGGCTGTTACTGCCATCTCTGTTTTGCAGATGTGGAAATTAAGGCCGGAGGTGTACGTGCTGGAGCTGGACCTCACATTTGGCTCTGAGGCCGCTCCCATCATCTCCCTAGGGCCACTGAGATGACATGTCTTAGGACTGCAAAATCCCAGAACCACAGACTCTTAGAAACAGAGACCCGAGACCCCAACACCACAGAATTGGAGCAGCGCTCAGGAGGCTTTGAGCTCCCTGCTCTACTCTTCACAGCAGGAGCACTTTCACCAGGGTTTCTGATCGACTGGACTTTGTAGTTTGGCTTGAATGCCAGAATGGGGATCTCATCACCTCACAATGCAGCTCTGATTGTCAATAAGTAAGGATCCTAGAACTTTAAGAAGCTTAGTGATCACTTAGTTCCTTTCCTTTACTTGTAGATGGGAAACTAAGTCTTAGGAAGGGAAACTGATCTGTTGAAGGTGATCCAGCTGATCAGAGCCAGAGACCAGTGGAAACCCAGGCCTGTGGCTCCCAGTCCCCACCCTCTGGGGCCTCTTAGCTCCATCTTCCAAATCTCTTCTCCAGGTCAAATGTTCTATCATTCTTGTCTTGATTTTTGGGGGGTCAGCCTTTGTTCATTCTTTTCAAACTCAGCATGTACAGACCCCTCCCCTGCTGGAATCAAGCGAAGTTCTCAGACCAGAGTTGGGGAGACTCACTGCCCTGGGGGAGCCCAAAGGATGACAGAGGAGTCAGCATGTGCAAGAGGTCTGCCTGGGCCCCCTCGCTATGGGTTTGCCTAGGCTCTGGCTGCTCCCCCTGTTCCCAGCCCCCCTCCCTCCTTGGACCTTGAGTGACACCTGTTTCTGGGTCCCCTGGGCCAATAAAAGCATTGCCCTGACAGCCAGGAAATTTTACAAGGAGCGGTCAGGCTTCAAGGTGGTGGGAAGCAGCCGTGGCCGCCAGACGTGGGAATGAGAAAGCACCCAGGAATGTGCCCAGGAGAACAGCTGCAGGAGGATCAGAGCAGGGGGAGGGAGGTCCGGAGGCGAGGGCAGGCTCGGGTATCAGCCTGGAGAGGAGGCTGTGGATGAGATGAGCTGGCTGCTGCCGCCTGCCCCTTCCCCTGGGGGTCTCCCTCCAAGGCAGCCACAGACCCCCGACTCCAGGAGTGGGGGCGGGGAGGGTGGAGGGAGGTACGCTGGCTCCTGGAGCGCTTACATGCCAGCTTGTTTCTAGAACTTTCCCTATTGCTGTCACATCCCAGGCTCTGAGTCAACTTATTCCTGAGTTCCGGGCCCAGCTCAGCCCCAGCTGAGCTCTGTGCCCCTGGGCATGTCGCTTCTCTGAGCCTGTTTCTGCCCCTGTGGCCTGCCCGGAGGTGACCTGCCTAACAAGGAGGTCTGAGGTTCCACCAGGTCATGTGTGAGAAGGCCTGAGCGTTCCGGCGGGAACAAAGTGGGTGTCCAGCAAAGGCTGGTACCCCTCAGCTGGGAGTCCCCAGTGAGCAGTTTGGGGGGGCCCTGCCTACCGACCCACCTCCCTCGCTTGCGGAGAAGACAGGCCGGGAAGGGGTTCCCACAGGAGATACACAGCACGACCCTCTGCCTTCCTTCTCCACCTGGGGAGAGAGGGCTGTTCCCTCCGCCGCTGCTGGCCAGGGGGGCAGGTGAGGGGCCGGCCAAGCCCAGGCTCTGCTCCTTCTCCACACTCCCTGCCCCCAGCCCCCCGCTGATGAGGAACCGCACACTCGAGGGCGTGGAGGGAGTGTTCGAGGTCTGCCCACCCTCCCTCTGATGCTTCTAACCCACCAGGAACATGCCTGCACCCTGTGCTTGCATGCTGCCTGTAACAGGAAACTCTTACCTATCTTAAGAAGCTAGGCTTTTCAGGAATTTTCCTCCTAATCACTTCCTCCCCTCACCAGAGATTTGGAGCCGTTTTATGCGTTCCCAAGCCCTCTCTCCCGGCTCATCCCTGGAGGGATGAGCGTAATCCAGCAGGCCTCACTGCACATCCTGGCTGCCCCGGGGTGTCCACCCCTTGCTCAGTCAGTCAAGCACCACTTGCTGCCCACTTACTCCGCATCAAGTGCCAGTGGCATTCTTTGTCTACACGGTCCCTGGACCACCCGCTGCAGACCCCTCTTGGGGCCCACTAAACCCTGGGACGCTGGCCACCTCCCCCTTCTCCATTCCCGCCTCTTCAATATGCCCGCAGGGCAAACACCCAAGGCGCCGCCTCACCTGGACCCGCGCCTCAGTCAGCTTGGTCCTCTGCGCCAGCTCCTCGCGGGTGTAAATGTCCGGGTAGTGAGTCCTCTCAAAGGCCTTCTCCAACTCCTCTAGCTGCTCAGCCGTGAATGTGGTCCGACTACGACGCTGCTTGCGCTTCAGAGGGAGGTCGGGTTCTGACTCCACGTCCGAGCCCTCGTCCAGCCGGTTCCCTACAGCCGGGCGAGAGGGAAGGAGAGGGTGGGGGCCCAGGGAGACGGTGGGCTGCTTTGTGCCCACCTTCCCACCCATTGCTGCATTGACATACAGATCCCTCCTGAGCACAAGGAGCATGTTTCCCACAGCACTGTTTACCAGAGCGAAGGGTGTGAAGCAACCTCCATGCCCAGCCTTAGGGGATTGGTTCAATACTTTAGGGCATGACTGTTTTGTTTTCCAATTCCCTATTGTTGGGCATTTAGGTTAGGTCCACTGACACGGAATGATGTCTCTGATATAGGACTCAGAGTAGTTTCATGATGAAATACATTTGCTAAAATTTTCTAGAACTATACTCTCCAAAATGAAAGAGTTTTGCGTGCATGAACTGTATCTCCATACACCTAACTGTAAGAAAAAGGTGAGGTATTAACCAGTGTGCAAAGATCGATCCCACTTATGGGAAAGGAAGCATGAACATTATGAACACTATACTCAAAAGATGAACAAACATTAGCCTTCAGGGTGACAGAGCTATTGTTTTTTTTTTCTTTACATTTGTTTATAGTTAGTATTTTTTAAATGACCATTTAAACAGCAAAGCTATTGAATTTGGGGAAAATATTGCAAAAACTAAGGAAAGGAGGGAGGCCAGAAGAACGGGAGGGAGGGAGACAGAGAGCACATGCATGTGCTTAGGGCTGGCAGCCAGGAAGCTGAGACTCCAGATTTTGCTCCACCCCTAAATGCCCAGAACTGTGACCTAGGAAGGCTACCTTCCTTCCTTGGGCCTCAGTTTCCCTGCTTGTAACATGAAGGGTTTGGACTTGTGACTTCTGCACACAGGCCCTTCCTGGGATGTTTCAGGATCTCTGAGTAACCTTCAAGGCTGGAAGAGGAGACCTTACCTGATGACCTTAGTAGTGGCCATGGCCCCTACCTGATAGTCCCCACTAATCCCCACCCTGGAGTCTAGGAGTGGATGAAGGCCGTTGCTTCCTGTGCAAAAAGAGCCCAGGAGTCTGGAGCCAGCCTACTTCTCAGCCTCGGAAGGGGTTATCAGGCCAGGTCCAGGCCAGGGTGGTTGCAGGAAGGGCTTGATCAAGCTCCTTGGCATCAGAACTGAAGACGCCCTGGGGACTGAACTGGCTTCTCAACCCCATCGATCCTGTGCCTCTTTCCCATCTTGGTCCAGCAGAGGGAATGCTAGCAAGGAACGGCCTAGTCAGGGCTCTGGAGCTGCACCCTCTGTGGCCCCTGGGGGACTGTGGGGAGCACAGAGGAGAGCCAGAAGAGGAGACCAAGGAAGGGAGAAGGAAAGATGAAGCAAGCTGTCAGAGATTATTTTCCTCCCATTCTTGCCTTCTTTCTCTTTCCTCTTTGCCTTCAATTTCTCCCCCCTTCCCCTTCCATCTCCATCTCTGGAATTCCTGGAAGCATTTCTGTGTTCTGTCGTTCATTTGTTCGCCAGAGCATCAGTAGAGCACCTCTTAGGTGCTGCCCCGCCCCCCCTCCCCAGGCTGGGTACACTGTGCTCACAGCGTTCAGTCTGAGTCAAGCTGGAAGAGCCTCAGCGATCATGCGATCATACTACAGATGGGAGAAACTGAGTCACGAAGTCTCTCAGGAAGTGTCCACACTGGCACCCCGTCCCCACCCTGTTCTCGTTCAACTGTTTTAAATGTCTGCTCTACAAATAAGTCTAGGCCTCTTCCACAAGGGACAACCTCCTCCTCCCTCCCCCAAACACCTAATACAGCCTCTTAGATGTTAGGTGATGGGACAGGCATTCCAGGTCAAGGGAAGAGCATGTGCCAAGGCCTGGCATGGCAAAGGGCACGATATGCAACATTGTCATGGGGCTGGATCCACAGCTCGGACGTCATGCCATCTTGAGTAATGCCCCTCTGTCCCAGGTCCCCTTCCCTGCTCTCTTGGCCACTGGGCAGTCATCCCTGCTTTGTCTTGGCTGTTCCTGATTGTGACGCCACATGACAAGGGAGCCCTCCCTTCATCATTGCCTACACCGTCCCTAAAGGCAGAGACCTGGGGTCCCATCCAACCTCTCGACTCCCCTTTCCCGGCTGCCTGGCTTCCCATCATTGGGAGGAGACCACGCTGACACAGCTGGCCTCCTGGGGCACCTTCCCCAACACATCTGGGGCTCAGAGCCAAAGACAACTAGTCCCAACGATTCAATCCTGAAATTCACTGCATAACCCAGAGGGGCACAGGGAGGGGGTCACGTGGGCAGAGTGGACATGGAGCACGTTCACTGAACAGAGGATTTGGGGTGGGCCCCTGCCCCCACACAGCTGTGAGATGGAAAGCTCCCAAAGAGGGGAGGAACAGGGCTGGTGCAGGCGTGGGGAGAGCCCCCAAGACAGAGGGATATGGGGAGTCCAATACGGAGCAAGGATACAACAGCCCCACCTCCCAACCTTATGGGGGAAAAACAGTCTCCGTCTTAGGAAGCTCTCAATCTGATGGAGGAGGTATCACCCCCTACTCTGGGCATTTCCCAGTGCGATGGAGGAAACACAGCTTCCCTATGAACTGGGGCCAGGACAGGCATAGAACACAAGACAGTTGCAGGACTTCAGAGAGCCTCAGAGTGCCCTGGGAATAGAATGGATGAGGGACGGGAAGGGTGACGGGAGCTGTATGGTTTGTTGAAGCTCAAGAGTGGGCAGGAACGAGGTCTACTCAGGGCCGAGTCCAGCCCAGGCTAGGCTGATGGAAGTGGATAGACAATTCCCGGGGTGCATCCTTTCCAGCTTCTATCTCAGCCTCTGCCCCTCCTTCCAAGCCTGCCGGCGCTCACAGCCGTTGACTCTGGAAGCTTCAGTGAGGCCAGTGAGGCCCTACCACGTGGGCGGACGAGCCCGTCACCCCACCAGCTTCCCTGGCCAGCTCTTGGGATCCTTAAGTGACCGAACCAGACTGTCTCACACCTCCCTGCCTTTAACCGTGAGCTTCCTCTGCTTGGAATGCCTCACCCCGTTCCACTGGGCTCCCTCCTGCTCATCCCAGTTTATGGGGGGCCTCCCCCAGCAAGGCTTCCTGAGTGCATCCACGCCGGTCTCTGTGCCCCTTCATGGGCTCTCAAAGCTCATCAGGGTACCCCGAACCTGCCTGTTTCTGGGTCTCTCGGTCCCATCGGACTGGGAGATCCCCTAATGGAGCAGAGACTGTGCCCAGCACACAGCAGGGGCTCAATAAAGGCTTCTTAGATGAATAGGCCTTGGCAGAACAATTACAAAGTGCCTTTTGAACTCAGACACACAGCAATAGTCATCACCCAATGCATGTGAACCTCACCCTACAGTATACAAGCTCTGTCCCTGTTCCACCACAGTCTCCCCCAAAAACCCTGGAGGGCAGAGCAGGCAGTATTAGCCCCATTTTACAGATGATCAGTGGAGTCCTGGGGCAGCGAGGCTGGGAAGAAAACCCAGGACTCAGGACTCACAGCCCAGTGAGAGTCACCTTTGCCCCAGAGTATTGCCAGGTGGTGGAGAATTCCATTTCTGAGCTGGGGCGGAGGCGGGGGGCGGACTCAGGGAGCTTGTTTTCCATCCCCGCCCCCAAACTTTCCCTGCTCTCCCTCTGGCCAGAGGAAGACCCTTGAAATGAAGTGTCTCAGAAGGCGGGAGCCCTGGCCTCCTAGATCTGAGGAAGCCAGCGGGGGCCTTGAGGTTCGGGGTCCTTCTCTCAGTGCACCCCCACACCCCCACCCAGCGATGCCCTCCCCCCACTCCTGCGCTCCCCCTCCCTGCTGCCTCCTAACCAGGTCTTTATTACAGTTTAACATAGGCCCTGCTCGAGCTGCGGCAGAGAAACGAATCACATAATAGTTGATATGCGTTTTAATCAAGTAATTCGGGCAGAGCCGAGAGCTGGCGAGTGTGGGCCTGGCGATCCTGAATACCAAACAGGCCTGGGCGCAGGTCTCGGAAAATGGAAAAGTCATTTACAGCTCAGCTGGGGGCCCGGCGAGCTGGGGCCAGGCGGGAGCCCCTCCCGGCCCCTCCGCAGAACTGCTCAGCTGTAACCCTGCGGGAGCCCGGCCCCATACAAGCACTGGGACCCGGGATTCTGGGCTCAGGTAGACAGAGAGGCAGGGCTCGGACCCCACGTGAAAGCTCCCTGGAAGCCAGCCCCTTCTGTCCACCACCTCTGCCCGCACTTCTCTTGGGTGCCCATCTCAGCACTGCCACCCCAGTGTCCAGATCGAAGGCCTGGCGCTCAGCCCTAACACCCTCTTCCTCTTTCTTCATGCTTCCCATGCAGCCAGCCCAGCACCAAAGCCGGGGGACTCCGAATCCCCATCGGCTCTGAACACCCTCCCCTACAGCTGCCGCACCCCCGGCTCTGCCTTCAGTATGCCCTCTCCTCTCTCCCTGGACTCCAGCAACCCTCTCCTCCTCCGGCAACCACAGGCCTTTGCATAGGCTGTGCCCTCTGCCTGGAGCGCCCTCCCTGTGCCCTCCTCGGGCTGCAGTTGGCCGCCGTCCAGGCCAAAGTAGAGCGGGCATCTGGGAGCACAGGCTCCTGATGCAGCCTGCCTGGATGTAAAACATGGATGATATTAGGGAGCACCCTCTGCCCACCTTCCTTGCTTTGCCTTTTTCCACACCACATATCACAATCAGTTGAGCTAACTCTTCCATTTTATTTCCCACCCCCACCATCGTCCTGGCCATCACTAGAGCTCCACGAGGGTGGGTGGTTTCATCTTCTTTGTTCACTGGTATATCTCCCGTGTTTGGCACAGAGTGGATGACCAAGTAGCTGTTGAATGAATGAGTAAGTAAATAAAAGTGCCAGGGACAACATGAGCTTCCTTTGATCCTCGCCCCTTTCGATCAGCTTGGGATCCCTCCTTCAGGAAGCCTTCTGAGGTTGTCCCCCCCACATCTGGCTTGGAGGCGCCCACCTCTGTGCTCTCATTGCTGGGGCTCAGCAAAACTGTCCATACTTGTTTCACTTCAGTCCTGCTTTCTGGGAGGCCTCCTGGGGGTTGAGACGCCCTGGCAAGGTGGGGATTTCTGTCAGACTCTACACCAGCAACTGAGTCAATGGGCCCAACTCCCAACTCTCCCAACAAAGCTTTTGTTTCTCCAGAAAGTCCCTATCCATCCCCACCAGGCTGCTTTTTTAAAACTTGAAACTTCAGGTATATAATTTGCATGACAAAATGTGGAGCCCCTGTGGGGTGTTCTCGGATCCTGGCTTCTCAGCTAAGAGCCTAGTACTGTTCTCAGGCACTAGAGGGCACTCTTTATACATTCCTGCCAGGAAGCGGGGGGGCCTCTCTAGGAAGAAGGAAGTAGTACTGTTTGAAATGGTACTGTGTGGTTGCACAGCCAGAATTCAGAGCCACACTGTCTCACGATGGAACCAGAGCTGTCTCTGCACGGAATCGTGAACCAAGCACAAGTCACATGAGGGAGAGAAGAGAGGGTTTGTAGAGGGCTGGAATTGTCTGGGTGCAGATATTCAAAACTAAGGTTTCCCTGCTAAATCAAGAGGTTGAAACTAACGAGGTCAAGAGGGTCCTTCCAACTCAGTCTCTTTAACCTGTTGGCATCATTCGCAGCAAATGTGGAGTTCTGGAAGGGGGGACAGCAGCTGTGCATTAGGGGCGGGGAGAGGGCAGGATATGTTAAGCAGGTGACTTGGGGGCAGGAGAAGGAGGAGCTATAGGAGCTCACCATCCACTTTAACACTCTTCCTGTGACCTTAAGACAATCTTGCAAATAATCACCAGTTTTTCTTTACTTCTTCTTTGGGCTATTTCAGCCATTTACTCACCGACCTCATGTGAGGACAGGAAGAGCCATGCTTGGTGTTGGGCGGACAGCAGAACTCGGTATGTCAGGGCCTAAAGGAAGCCTGCCAACAGGTCCCACCTTATGGAATGTGGCTCAGGCAGCCAGGGGCAGATGCTGGTGGGCGGCGGGGAGAGAAGCCGTGGGGTCAAGATGGACCCGGGCTTGAATTCTGGATCTGCCCCTGACAAGCTATAGATGTTGGGCAGCGCTGTTTAACATTTGAGCCTCATCTTCATTTTCATTTCTAAAATGGAACAGTGCAGGGATCCAGCCCCCCCCGCCCCCACTGAGCAGCTGTGCCTCCAGATCCAGAGTCTCCTCTCATTCAGAGAGCCTGGCAGGGGAAGCTGGTCCTCCAGGCTCAAGTCCTGAGCTGCTGTGTGACCCTGACCATGTCACTTGCCCTCCTGGGATCCCCGTTTGCCCACCCGTCCCTGGGAATAAGAACTCCGCGTGCCTACTCCTCACGGCGCCATGTGCCTGCTTCTCAAGAAACACCAAGCGATGCCTCTGACACAGTGATCACAGTCTGCTCCCCACACTGACTCGGGAGTTACTCCCCGCCTCTGGGTCACAGATTCTTCATCTGTAAAATGAGGAAAGTAATAATAGAGTCGTCATGCACGAAGATTAAATGAATTACTACAAGACCAGGGTTTATAACAGTGCTGGGTATACAGTAAGAGCTCAATATACACGAGCTGTTATTATTATTACTGCTGGGGTTTTTAAAAAAGATTTTATTTTTAAGTAGTCTCTGTCCCCGACGTGGGGCTCGAACTCACAACTTCGAGATCAAGAGTCACATGCTCTACCGACTGAGCCGACCAGGGGAGAACTTAATCTCCCTCTGCACGCCCCCAGAGGCAAGCACGTTTGCTGGGCACACATGCTCTCAAAGGAATGAGAGCGTGTGTGAATGAATGATTGAATGAATGGCGACCCCTTTGTCAGCCCTCCCTTGTTCTCCTATGGCGAGTGCTTGGCACAAACCCCAGCAGGCCCACAGACTCAGAAGGTGCCCGCCGAGGACAGGTGCCCAGGGAAGCCACGCCGCTGGGGCATGAGAGCAGGCACAAAGGGCCCAAGAGGGAGACTGGCCTTCAGGAAGCGGGGCCTGCGGAGGCCTGGCTCGAGGCCTCAAGGTCAGCGAAGGGGAAACAGCAGCTGGGGCCCCAGCGGCCAGAAGAAGCTGCCCCGCATGGCGGTGAGGAAAAGGCAGGCCGGCCACCCGTCGGCGCCCCACAAAGCCACTGTGAAAGGGCCATATGCCTGAGAAGTCAAGCCCGCCCACCAGCCCAGCTCTGCCCGCCACCCCCTTGCCCCTGCTCACTGCTGGAACTCCAGGAGGCAGAGGGGGTCAGCCGGTTGCCAAGTCACTGAAGGAGGCAGAGATGGAAAAGGGCTCAGCACCCCTGGCCCCTGCCTCCCTTCGTCCATCGAAGCCCCTGCCTCCAGACTCGGCCCTGAGGAGGGGCTTCCACCTGGGGGCTCGCTGGACCCTCTGACCCTGAAGACGGGGCTCTGAGGTCGCACAAAGCCTCCTACGGCAGGACTGGGCATGAAGGCCTCAGGAGAATAAACCTAGCAGCGGCTGACGTGTTCTGGCCACACCGTGCGCCTTTACTGCAGCCAATCACAGCTGAAGCCCTAAGAGGGATGGGCATGATCAGCTCCGTTTTATAGGCTCAAAGGGGTAAATGAACTCCACGGCAGAGGGATGGTTAAAGCCGGGCAGCTGGCCCCGGAGGACCACTGGAGCCGGGCATCCAAGGACCTGGCACGGGCCCAGGTGTGCCTTGCCCCGTGGGCTCCTTCCAGGCCTTCAAACCTCGCAGCAGCCTGGGCTGACGCTCTAACCTACCTCCTAGCTCCCCCTCCTGCAAAGCCGCACCTGGAGACCAGGAGTCCACCTAGCCCACGAAGCTCTCCCTAAATCCCCGAGGCATCGGCCGCCCGCGCCACCCTCCCAGCACTGGGCATCGACTCCTGCTGGAGACTGACGATGAACGTTTAATTCATCTGTTCTGTTTACCAAATACACCCGATCAACCGGCTTGGAAGATCGTTAGCTGAACTTCCTGCTCGTGAGGATGGGGTCTCCCCGCCATCGAACGGAGGACCCTCTGACGTAGAGAGAGGTCGTGCCTTCCCAATAAGACTGGGAGTATCTTGAGGGTGGAAACTCTGATTTCTCTATTATAACTGGGTGTTACTCCGCGCTGGGTAACAGCGCTGTGGTTCCTATCATTCTAGAATGTTCTTAATGACAGTCGTTGGTAGGAACGGCAGCCATCGGTTTCACAAAGAAGCCACAGACCTTGTCATTGCAGACACTGTAAGAAGTGACTCAAGCTTCCCCAGAGCCGTAGATTCTCTCCCAGGATTCTGTGCTGTGTCATTTCTATCCATCAACTTCCGACTGCCCCCACCTCCACCTTTCTTTAAATAGGCCTCCCAGAAAACTCCCAACACCCAACCAATGTCACGTTGCATGTCAAGGAATACGGAGGAGTATGTGCCCAATAGGTATCTATTAGGCACCTACTGGGTGCCCCACAGCCTCACACTAAGAAAAGCTCCAGCAATGAACGTCCACCACAGTGGAACCCAGTGGGTATCTCAGAATCCTGCCTTTAGAGAGAGAACCACTCCCTTAAAGGTGGGCAGGGGTGCAGGCCGAGCCTAGAACACACAGGTGAAGGTCAAGCTGGATCACTGGGAAAGCAAGCCAGGCCTCCCCACCGCCCACCACAGGGCATTAATGGAGGCCAGCCTCCCTCCTTAGAAACTAAAAGCTTCACCTGGGAAGGCCACCTCGTAGAACAGACTTCCTCTCTGTAGACAAACACCAAAGCCATCAACCGGAGTTACTTCCCCACCTATTGCTGCCTCCAGGAATTCCAGAGTAAAATGCAAATATTCACCGCAGAAGTGCCCTCCACCCTGGCTACAGGCACACAGCACCCCAGTCAGATGAGGCAATGGTCACTTGCCCAGAGGCGGGTCCCCAGGGAGTCTGTGGGCTGGTTGGAAAGACTAGGGGCTCTGGATTGGAGCCCTGAATTTTGTTCCTGACTTTGCCTCCAACTTGCTGTGTGACCTTTGGCAAGTCTGAACCCCTCTCTGAGCACAGGTTCTCCTAGCCCTAAAAACCAGAGGTCCTCCTGGATTTTTAGGAACAATCCTGAGAAGGGGGCCTGGGGTATATCTGATTTACTCACTACTTCACACTCCCAGAGTTCAGTACCGATCCTGGCACACAATAGAGCTTTCAAGAAATGACTATGGCTGGGTAAATCATGATCCATCGATGGGGGTAGGGATGAGCTCCAAAAGGGCCTGGGATTCTATGTTGGTGCAGTGTGGGACAGCCTGAGATTATCTGGTTCTTGTGGGGACAGGGAAGGACAGACTTCAGGACTCTCCTATTGGGCTTCTCAGTCGTTCCCAGGCTCTTCTTCTTCTCTTAGGGGAAGGGGTTAGGGAAGAAGGCTTATCTCTCCTCTCCCCTCTCCACCCCTCTCCTTCCCTCCTCGCCCCTCCCCGGGCCAGTCCTGGGCCCCCCCGTGTCTCAGGCTGGGCTGGTCGCTGGGCAGCCGGAGGCCTTTCATGGTGCATTCTCCGCCGCCCTTCCCCGCCCTCTCTCCCCAGCAACCCCACCCTGTCATGCTCCCATCAATCTGCCGCAACCCGGCCTCTCCAGCTGGCCTGGCTGGGCTGTTCCCAGGCAAAGCAGGTCCACAGTGGAAGGTGGTGGAAAAATGTGGACAAATTTCTGATTTGCAACACTCTGGGAAAGAGTTTATTGCCATTGTTTGAGGACGAATGTATAAATAAAGCAAGGCGAAGATTGCAGGGGGAGGCCGATGAAAGGCAGAAAACGAGAAATTTTATGGCCATAAGGAGCGTACTCTAATGGTGATTTTTGAGGCACTGGACCATGGTAGTTACTTAGCCAAATGATCACTGTGAAGCTGGGCAAGGCGGCTTATTTCTTAATTACTGTTACGTATTATGTCAGGCAGATGCCCCAACCCTGGAAAACTTGGTCCTGAAGCAGACACCGGCTCGGAGTCAGGTCCCGGTGCCGGGGTGCTGGTGGGCCAGTGGGAGGGCCACCCCCTGCACCCACTGAGAGCAGGGGGCCCCCGGGGCCTGCCGCCCTCTCTCCCTGCCCAGGCTCCTGCCCCCCGGATGGGAATCCACCCACTCCACGCATAGGTGTTGAGCGCGTGCAGGCTCTGAGCTAGCCACGGCTGATGCAGCACAGAATGAAACAGACACCATGTCTGGCTTCCAAAGATATTCGTGGAAAGCGGCTAGGGGCTCATTTGGGACTCCTCACTGTGAGTCTCTGTGCAAGATAACTCAGGACAGGACAGAAGGTGGGAGGAGGCGGGCTGAGTGTCCAGAAGAGGGCTGGTGGGGGGAGGACGGGGTGGCTGTCTCGTGCTGTGTCCCCTGCCTCTGTTTCTTCACCTGTAAAAAGAAAGGGGGCGGGACTAAATCATCCCCCTTTGAGCTGTGATTCCAAGATGCTGTGATTCTCTTGCTCTCACGGTTGGCGAGGTTGGTTTTCAAGGGTGACCAACACTTGCCCTGTGGAACACCTTGCTCTTCTCCTACCGGTTCACCGCTGACAAGTAACCTAGTGGCAGGAGGAAGAACAGGGCTACGGCTGACTGAGGGTGTCCAGTGCGCCGGGGGCTCAGCGTGCGGTACGTCCTCTCGCGGGATTCCTCCCGGTCATCTCGGTGCTCCTTGGGAAACACTCAGAAAGGGGTGGAGGCTTTCCAGACGCTAAGTGGTAAAGCCTCCATTCACCCAACCCAGGTGGGTCCCCAAAGTCACCAAATACATTTCAAGTAAATCGAGCCCCCTCCCTCGCACCTTCTGGACCAGCGTTAGGCCATCAGAAGACCCTGGAGGGCTTGCTGGAACACAGCGTGCTGGGCCCTCGGCGGGGAGCTTCTGACTAGGTAGACGGAGCCAAGAAGGAGCATTTCCACCAAGTTTGCAGGTGGTGCTGATGCTGCTGGAGGGGGCCACACTTTGGAACGACTGTTCTACAGAAATTCAGAGAGAAACAGCAAGAGCAAACACAAAAACCATGCTGCTCTGTGGAAAGGCAGAAGCATACAACTCTTCTTACCTCTTATCAGAATGGAGGGACTAAAACAGTGTGCCAGGCCCTTAGCCCCACCCCCACCCCCACGGACCCCAAACCTGACAGGTTCTTCACACTGGGATTGGCAGGAAGAAGACTCAGCCCAAGGTGGGCCCAGCCAGGGGGCAAGCTTGGCAGGTGAGCTTTCTTCTCTGTGGTCCCTGCTCCGGCCTCTTGCCATGGTGTCTAGGACATCAGAGTCTTTTTTTTTTTTTTTTAAGATTTTTATTTATTTATTTGAGAGAAGAGAGAGGGAGAACATGAGCAGGGGTAGGGGCAGAGGAAGAGGAGGAGGGAGAAGTAGGCTTCCCGCTGAGCAGGGAGCCTGATGCGGGGCTCGATCCCGGGACCCTGAGATCGTGACCTGAGCCGAAGGCAGACGCTTAACCGACTGAGCCACCCAGGTGTCCCTGGGCCATCAGATTCTTGACAGACCACAGCCCCAGGATGCCTGGAGTCCTCACCAGGACCCAGCCTGTCCCGCCCCACCCCCAGCCTCCGGACCTGCCCCTTTCCCACGCCTTCTCTCCACCCTGGCTCCCTACCTAGGCCCTCTTTCCCTTCCCCCACCATCCTTCCCTCCACATTCACCAGGCAGATTCCGTCACTGTTATTAACAAGGGGAAAGAGTGATCACAGTATCAGGAAACTGACCTTTACAAGGCTGATGTCAAGGACCATGCCTGACACCTGCTTCCCCCGTGCCCCATCTTCCCGTCTCCTAGCTTGAATTATTTGGAGGGGCAATGTTTCTGCTCCAGAAGGATGATGATTTTTTTTTTAATCTGTTTTGTTCATTGGTTTATTCCCAATTCCCAGAAGAGGGCTCAACCCATGGGAAAAGCTCAACACATGTTTGTCCTGTGACTGAATGAATGAATGAGCGAGAGGGTGAATGAATGGGTGGCCTCTTCCTATGTGCCCAGATCCACGCAATAACTTGGAACATTTCCACAGACGCCTGTGACAGTTTGTTCTCCAAGCCAACGTGACTATTGGTGAGTGGGTTAGGATCATCCTGCACAACTGTCTCATTAGAGATGGATTTATGCAACACCAGACACCTGGCCCCACGCTGAGAGCCCCAGCCAGCCAGCTGGACCCTTCCAAGAGGTCCGGAGGATTGACACTCTATAAACCAACACACAGGTACTCCACTGAATTCCCCCTTCTGCATCCAGATGTTTGGTCCACTCAGAGGTGGCCCACATGCAAATGTGGTGTCTTAATGAAGGAGGGATGATCCCTCAGCCACCCCGAACTGCAAGCTGCAAGCGTCTCCCTGCAAAGAGTCCAACGACTTTGGAAGTGGGTTGCTGGAGGGAGCCAGTTTTTAAGGGAGTTAAAATCCAATTTGATCCTGCTGCTTACGCCTTTTCTAGTTTGATGTGTTTTTGATAAAAAAAATTTTTTTTTGATCAATAAAAATAAAATCTGTTACTCACACCCTGGGGCAATTATTGCTCTGGGCCCAGTTTGCTGAATCTTGATAGAATAAATAATGCTGTTTTTCCAAAATGTGGCCAGCCATAGGTTAGTTACCTTAAACCAGCGGGGAGGGGATGGAATCTGAAAACGTACTAGTTCTCAGAGGGCAAATTCAGGCCTCTAGGGGGTGAGGGATGGGGCTTCCCAGTTCTGAAAGGCAAGTTGTCCTCTCCACAGAGATGAAACAATGATGCTTTTACCTGGAGCCAGGTACTGTGCCCGGTGTACATAACTGGCATCACCCCACAACACTCAGACCTGGCGGGCACTGATATCCCAGCAGTTCCAAGGAGAAGACTCAGAGAAGGGCAACGCTTACCCAAGGTCACACAGCTGCATGTGGCCGTGTCAGGACTGGGGCTCTGGTCCATCAGGACTCTGAGCCCACGTGCAGACCCCCTGCCTTGGAAGGTGGAGAACATTCCCATGCCAATGTTTCTTTTCCCACCCTCCCTTGCGCCCTTCCCTTCTCCCCGAGTGGCATACTGAGCTGGCTCCAAATAGCCCTGATCGGGGCAGCTGGAGAGGCCAGCACCCTCTGGCCTGGGGCTGCATGTGGTGGGAGGGGATGTGGCATTTGAGAAACGGATGGATATCATGGGAAGGTGCTGGGTCCTGTGCCTTGGGGAATCAATGTGGAAGGACACACATCTACCGTTAGCCATGGTCCTACTTGTGTGCATGCATGTGCGTGCATGTGCTTATAATCAGGGACAATTTTGTTTTCTGTTACCTATTTCTGAACAACGACAACAAGATACAATCTTTTAGTAAAAGAGTCTTATGTATCTTGCAAGAGGTCAAGGGAGGGGGACGGCTTGGTGGCCTCACAGGCTCCTCCAGACGTGTGATACCTGGCTAGGGGACCCAGTGACTAGATTCAGAGGGTCAGTGGTGTGAGAGGGGAGATCCTGAGTCAGGAGAATTCTCGAGAGTGCCTGGGGATGAGGAAGGGGTTCGTGTTGGAGGTGTGGAGGCTGGTAACCCCAGTGGCTGAAGGACAGAAATAAGCCAACACTGAGTGCCCAGTGAGTGTCGAGCCCATCTAAAGACATAAAGCAGAGCCGAGATGCAGGATTTGAATCCAAGCCAGCTGAGCCTCCCACAATGTGGGGAGGGGAAATGCCTCCCCAAAGCCCAGTGTTTACCCTCCCAGCCCCCTCGCATGCAGCCACGGGGCCCCCCCAGCCCAACCTCCAGCTCCTATTGCTCTCAGGCTCGGCCGCCTGCCTGCTAATTAGATTCCCCTGGAAATAAGAGTGCATTGTACAGTCCCGCTAAAGGCAAACTGATTTCACAATTTCTTTTCTTTCCTCCTCTTAATAACTCGCAATGTCTCAAGGAGGTTTTACTTACAGCCTGCATACTGGAAAATTATTCTGTCTCTCATGCACTCATTTTTCTCCTAAGGAAAATTGAAAACTGGATTTCTCCTCCATCACCGGCCCCTCTCTTTGCCTGTCTTGTGCCCAGACTATTCTAGTCCTTGGCCCCTCTCTACCTTGCAAGCAAGGCCCCCCGCCTTCCTGCCCCACAGCCTGGAAAGCCTGGCAGCCCCAACTGATCTCGGGAACAGTGAGGCGTCTTTCAAAAGTTTAGAGAGGGGGCCGGAGGGAGGCATGTGGTGGGGGGCGAAGTGGTCCGCTTTGCTGCGGGATGCATTTGCCTCCAGAGAACTGGACCGGTTCCAGCACTTTTGAGGTAGGAGCTGGGTGAGTGAGGGGCCTTTATTGGTCCCATCGGGTTCCCGTTAAGTGTCAGGGAGTAAATTATAAACAAATGGGTCCCATTTCCATTTCTGAAGGCATCTCCCGCCCTGCCTTCACCCTCCACATTTAAGGGTACATCCCCTTAAATAGTGCCTGATGGGACGAGGAGCCAGGTGGATGGTGGCACGCAGGTGTGGGCTGTGGTCCGCACAGCCCGCAGCTCCTGCCAGCCAGCTGGCACCCACTCCCCGGGCCCCGGGGCCAGACCAGCAAGTGATGTGTGATGGATGGACAGATGGACAGAGAGACGGGCACCCCGGGGGGACTGCGGATCTGGGCTCTAAGTTAGCAGGTTTCGTGAATTAGGATTTGAAATCCCCCCAAGGGGGAACAAGAGGGTGGAAGAGGGTGCTTGCTGGAGAATGAGGCCGGGGCTGGGCAGCCAGGGCAGCCGGAACAGCCACCACCGTGGGCTGGAGCCAGGGAGGGACGCAGCAGGTCCCTGGGCCTGGCACTCAGGACACGTGGGACAGAATGGGACCCTGAGCAGGGCAACCAAGAGCCACCCGCTCCACCACCACCCTCCGCACACTTCCCCGCTTCTACTGTGAGAGTTGGAAGTGGGAGAAAGATCCAGCCACACCCGTGCAAACAACTGATCTTATGGCAACTGGGACCACGCACCAGGCACCGAGGCCCGGGCGCTTATGATCGCATTGAGTCCTGACATCAGCATCGCCACTTCAGGGACAAGGGCTCTGGAATGCAGAGAGGCCATCACCAGTGGTCGCCCCAGCTCACAGGCAGCGCTTCCTACGTTCCGGGCACCGTGAAGGGCTTTGTGCGCATTAGCGTATTTAACTGTTGGAACGTCACACTATTATTCCGTTTACAGATAAGGAAACCAAGGCTCAGAGTGGCAGAGCGTGGGGTCGATCTCAGGTCTGGCGCAGGCACTGGCCTCCCTGTTTAGGATGGCTTCTCCACATGGACTGGGTCTCTAACGTTTGAGACCTCCTTTCTGTGTCAGGGGAGTCCAGAGGTTCAAGCTAGAAGCAACCCAAGAGATAATTCGGCCCCATCTCATTGTCTTTCAGATGAGAACACGGAGCCCAGAGAGGGCATGTGACTTGCCAGAGGCCACACAGCAGGTCAGTTGAAGAGCTCATACTGCTGTCAAGGGTCAGGCCCCCTCTCTAATCACAGAGACCCACAGACACTCTCAGGATCTGGCCCACAGCAGGCCTCCCCAGACAGGTATGCCCTGACTGTGCCAATAACTCCATGTTAGCTACGTCCTGGGGCTACTGAGTCAGAACAGGCTCTGGAACTCTAAAGATGCTCTGGATTCCTGCTGGCCTCCCCTGTCAGGCTGGAAGCAATACCAGGGGGCTGCCACCACCAGTCTGAGGGTGCTCCAGACCTGGGAGGAGGACAAAGGAGAAGGCAGAGTAAGGCCAAGTGCTAGGAAATGAGTCGTGTCCGGCCAGGCCTAGGATCCAGAAACATCATTCCTTTGTTCCTGCCATGGAACGGCAGGCTGCCAGCAGGAGGGGGCTCTGGAGACCAAGCACTTTGGGTCCGAATCCTGGGTGACCTCGAGCTGGTCACTTAGCCTCTCTAAGCCCTAGCATCTAGGAGGCAGTTGGGTGCTCAGGCAAAGCAAGTGTCTGAGGAAGGGGAGGCAAAAGAGAGACTCCTGTCCTTTGGCCTCTGATCTCTCCCAAGGGCCCCAAAGAAAACCGACACAGCCCCTTCCCATCTCCTCGAGGGCCCTGACATGTTGCAGGAAGAAACTTGAGGAAGACAGGCCTGGCCTGGGAAGGAACTCTGCTAAGGCTGAGTCACTGTTTGCCGAAGGTTACCTAAGATGTGTCCAGACAAGAACCAGCCAGGGTCCTCCTGCAGGGCCTCCAGACACACCGGCCTGCCCAAAACCGGGACAAAGGCAACCCTCCTTCTGGGGAAAAGCATGCCAATCCAGGAATCCAGGTCCAGAGGAAAGCTTATGTAAATGTATGCAAAATCCCTGGCTCTGAGCAGCTCCGTGAATGGAAACCATTATTACTTTAACAAGCATTTAATGAGCACCTACTAGGTACCAGGTGCTTTCTCACACATGGTCGGTCATCCTTCTATCTGCCTTACTGCTCTGTGAGAGGGTGCTGTTGGCAACCCCCCGCCCACCGTGTTTGCAGGTGAGGCTGTGGGAGCTGGGAGGGTGTGGCTCAGGCATCCCTGTAGCTGCGGCACCCACAGCCCTGACTCTGACAAAGGGTTCTCAACCTGGGCTGCTCACTGGAATCCCAGAAGAATGGTCTGGGGTGCAGCTTGGGCATTGGGAGGCTGAGAGCCACCTCTCTCTGGGCCCCTGGATTTTGCTCTGGATTTGCCCATCTCCTCTTCAGCTCCCGAGGCAGCAAGGCTCAGAAAGGGTATGAGAGGAAGAATCATGGAGATGTCGGACGGAGGAGACAAGTGGGACCTGGGGATGGGGTATGTGCCCCATTGGCCTTGGCTGGGGGTAGAGAAAAGACTGGACCCTCCCCAAACCCCGGTGCTTCTTGGGCCGGCTCAGGGGCAGGGGTCCCAGACAAAGCTGACGGGTGGGGCAGCAGCTCCTGGGACTGGGATGGGTGGGAGGTGGGGGGGGGTGTCCTTGACACCATTCCACTGCTTCTACCACATTCTCAGAGCAAGTTCCACTCCCCCCTCACTAATCTCCCTCCTCACCCGGAGGGCCCTGTGACTTGTAGAGACCACAGGTGTGCATTTCCTTAAATCTGAACTCAAACCCCTCCGACGGCAGCCTCCAGAATCCACCTGCTGGAGTTGGTCCGTCTTGTGTTCCCTTGTTGTGTGAGGATCTGGCTTCCTGGGAAAAGGTCTTCCTTTACGGGGTTGTTGCAAAGTCAAGGCTGTGTGCAGACTGAAGCATCCTTCCTTGCCCTGCGGCTCTCTGAAGGATGTAGGTGAAGCCCAGCCACAGAACAAACTTCTCCCTGCCCCTTCCCTCTCTGCAGGACTTCACACTTGGCCAAGAACCTCAGAGTGTTATTATTCTCCCCCGTTTTACAGATGGGGAACAGGCATCTAAAGCAGCCTGCCCAGGAGCACGCGCATCTAGCTGTGGTAGGGTCAGGACTCGAAGCTGGCTCCTCAGCTCAGCTACCGAGCCAGGAGCAAGCGAGGGCCTGCTGTCTTTTGATTTGCAGCAGGAGGGAATGGAGTCAGACGGAAGGAAGAACTGCTCCCTCTCAGTAGTCTAAGCCCTACAACCAGCTGCTTTGGGAGAAGCTAAAGAATGTCCCAGGGGCCTTTCCTGATGACCCCAAAGGACCCCTGCCCCCTTCAGCATACCACTGGAGTCAAGCTCCCAGATGCGCCGCCCCCCCACCAAACAGTCTGAATTTTTCCCCAGGTGAGTTGGGAGGGGAAATTCAATCCTGTTTCCTTTCCTCCAAACATGCCAAAAGCTTGTTTGCTCTGAGAGGCCCTTGAGGCCTTGGCTTCCCTGGTTTCAAATAATTGACTTTCAAAGCCGGTCCTCAGGTGGAATGATGCCACATAGCACCTGGGTGAAGGGCTGAACCCCCCAAGGACTTTGCCAGGGAATGAATGGGAGGTGCCTGGGCTCCAGGATTGGCCTGATACCTTCCACAGTCACCTCTGGGCCCACCGACCCCTCCCCCCACCCCGAAGCCTGTCCCACAGTCACTGGCTGGCATTGGGGGCTGAGACGGGGGAGGCAGGCCCCCTTGTGCTCCCGCGGCTCTTACTGCGCAGCTATTAGAGAGAATGTGGTATGTGCAGGTGTGTTCACCTGTGCCACTAGCCCTTCTGGGGCTTGAGGCAGAGAGCCTGCCACCCCCTACCCAGCCCATGAGTTCCCCATAGGCCTCAGGGTCTCCCTTAGACCACAATTGGGCCACTGTGCATGGAGGGGGCGGTGGGGAGAGGCTTGAGGTTTGGGGTGGGTGCAGAGCAGGGCGTTTTCCCCTCCGCACTAAATTATTTTGAAATGGGATGAATTTCACTGACACAGTCTCACTCCTTGGCCCTCTGAGTTGGCCCGAGACAAGGAAGGACGCATGCTACAGTGTTGTAAAGGCCACTGCCTTGGAGAGCCGTGTCACCATCAACCCCTCTCCGTCTGCCCTGACTGCAAAAACAATAAGCCGCCCACATTTATCGAGCACTTACGGTAAGCAGGCAGCCTGCTAAGCAGTGTGCGTGCATGTATCATCTAATGGGCACAGCCACTCTATACGGAGCCCCGTGTTGCACCTGAGGAAGCTGAGGCCCAGAGAGATGCGGTCGTTTCCCCAAGGACACACAGCGGAGTCAGGATGGACGTTTGGGTCTAGCTGATTCTAGGACCTGGGAGCTTCGCTACCATCCTACACTGCCACGTTTAGAATCACTAGGAACAGAGGGTGGCGTCCCTGGCTGGGCCTCATCAAATGTTCCCTGGGAAAGGTCAGACGTTAACCTGTTTCCCCTCAGGATCTGGGGTTCCCCTGTCATGTGTCCAGGGGGACAGCATGTGTCAGGGGAAGAGGTCCCAGAATAGGGAGCTCCTGGCTCCCCCTCCTCTGGGCCTCACCTTCCTCATCTGTAAAACGGGGGCATCGAACTAGGTGGTCCAAAGCTCCCCCCTCCTCCGGGTTTGACACTCCATCGTTTCCTGTGTGACTCTGAGCTATTGGTGTCAGTCACCCTTTGGGCCTCAACTTCCCATGTGTAAAACAGGGGTGACAGGCTACTTCACGGAGGGCTGTGAGGGTCGCGGTCTTGGGGGCCTCCGCCTCGCCCCCCTCACCCCGGGAGCAGCTCCTCTCTCCAGCCTGCAGCACCACACCCCCCACCCCTAGGCTTTGTCTTCCTTTTCCCAGGTCACCAGCTCCCCATTTGTTATGCCTCCTGGCCTCCTCCAGGTTCGGAACACTCTCAACCGTGGGGAAGGAAAAACCCAGATGTGGCTACAGGCCATGTGGGGGCCACAAGAGAGGTCACCGCTGCCTCAGAGGAATAAGATCATCTTTCCAGCAAGATGGGATGTGTGCAGGCCCTGCTGCTAATTAGCGGTGTGACCTTGGGCAAGTCACTTAACCTTTCTGGGGCCTCTGCCCCTCCATCTGTGAGCGTGTGAGGGTCAGACTGGATGCTTCCAGAGCTGACATGGGAGGAGGCTCTGATGTAGGAGATGCTTTTTTTCTGCTCCAAATCCTAATCTTTGTACAGTGATCTGTGAGCTGCGAGTTTCAAAATCCCAGATCAGGAAAGAAAACTAGAGCCCAGGCACCCTGCATTCTTAATGCCAGTGGGTAAGGTGTGGGCTTACTAAGCCTCCCCATCTCTTTCTGGGGGCAGAAAGGGGAGGCGGTGGTGGAAGGGACCCGTCCCGGACAGGCTGGTAGCAGCCGACCTTCACTTCTAGTTCGTGTTAAAGCCCCCTAATGGCTCCTGGCCTGTCAGGAGAACATCAGTGCTGCTAAGTTTTCGCCTCAGAGCGAGGCTGCTGTTCTAACCTAGAGTCCGTCCGCTGAACGCAGCGGTTGTATTTTCAGGTGGAGCCAACCCCTCCACACACCGCAGAATATTTCAGAGGACTTAGACTCAGAAAACTCACATTCACATGCCAGCTCAGCTACTTTCCAGCGGGAGGCCCGCCGTGATCATTCCCATCCTCTGAGCCTCAGTCTTACCTTCTGTAAAACAGGGACAGCAATGGCTTCTAGAATGAACAGGTGAACGTGACAGGCACCGGGGACAGGCACTTCCGTCCTCGCCTGTCAGATCGACAGCAACTAAAGCAATTGATAAACGCATTGTCGGCGAGGCATCAGGAAGAAGCAGCCCCTTGCACCAGCCTCCAGAAAATGACATCCCTGATGTGCTGTTCACTACTGAAGTCCTCACCAGTGCATGTTGCAGAGCCCATTTTGCCAAAGTAAGCATATGTGTGCATGCGCACATTTCCCCGAAGAGAAATATCTAGCCGATCAGATTCCCACAATATTTAACTCTGGGCTCGGGGGGCCGGGGGTGGGGGGGGGATGACAAACCTTTTACTTTCTATACCCTTCTAGCATGTGACTTTCTTTTTTCCACCACAAGCGTGTCATTCTCGTATAATAAAGAACCAATACAATGTTTTCAAATGTGGGAAACCAGCTTCCTTTTTTCCCTCATTCCAAGTGGAAGCCTGACCTGAAGCTGCAGCCTCTCTCACGGGGCAAGCGCATAAATGACGGCACAAATGAATGAAGGAACGAGCGAACTGCAGAAGGAACAAAGACGCAAACGCCAGGCCTTCTTCACAAAGGTTACCTAGTGTTATCACACCACTGAGCAGCCCTTAGTGCGTCCGTCAAGGACGCGGGGCAGGGGTCACCATCCTCAGGCCCCTCTTCGAAGACAAGATCACTGAAGCTCAGAGAGGAGGCGAGGCGTGACTTGGCCTGGGTCCCGGTCACAGGCTTCAGAAGTGCTTGCTGTGGGCTTTGGGAAGCCAGAGCCCCCACCCCTTCCCCCCAGCCCCCAATTCGGGGTCCTCCCCAGCCTGACAGAAGCTGATGGAAGAGAGGCTGCTCCCCAGCCCCTGAGTGCTCGCCCTGTCCCTGGCGAAGCGCCAAGCCCCTTGGGCCAGCCCCGGAGCAGACCTCTGAGGACCAGGCTGTGCTCAACCAGGGACCAAAAAATAAATAAGGCTGTTCTCTGGGCTCTAGGGGGCTTCCACCCCCTCCTTGGAAACGTTCTTTGATTTCAAAACAGGCTGGAGTGTAAAACCAATAAAGCTTCCTGGGCCCATAAACAAACAGGCAGCCGCTTAACCTCCCTCCTCCCGCTGCCCTCCGCCCACCCCCTGCCACTCGAAGGCGCGGGCAGAGGGCAGGGCTGAGCGCCATTGTCCCGGGTAATTAATTGCGGTAATAAGGAGCTGCACAAAACTTCAAAGGCCAGGCCCGGCCACGGGAGCTGGAGCCCGGGTTCCTGTGTTGCAGCCAGAAGCCAGCCTGGGCTCTGGGCCCGCCTCTGGCACCAGCACCCAAGCTCTGAAGCCCTACTGTGCACAGACACAGCACAGGCACTCGGCTTTTTCCCACACTGTGAGTTGGGTGTCATTCACCCTGTTTTCCAGATGAGAAGACTGAGGCTCAGAATGGTTATATCTTGCCTGAAGTGACAGAGCAGAAAAGAGCTAAGCTGACACAGTACCCAGGCCCACACGGATTTGGTGAGATACGTGGGTGACAGCCATTCCCATGAGCCTGGGGCGTCGTAGGGGCTCAGCAGTGCCGGAGGGGAAAGATGACGAGAACAACGGGATCAGCTGGGGGCACAGACTAGGGGTCGAGGGAGGATTTCAGGAGTTGACCCTATTGTCAGGGGACCCTATTCCAGAAGATCTGGAAGGAGAGTGGAGACAGACCGTTTCGCTTCTTTGGCCTCTGCTTCCCCATCAGGGAGATGGGGGGCTGGGGGAGAAGCTGCAGGCTAACGCAGGAGACATGGACACATCATGGCAAGGTTGGGGTGGGCAAGAGTGGTGGGTGGGAGCAGAGATCAGAAAGTTGCTGGAAAGATGCACAGGAAATGTGAGTTTGAAGAAAGAAAGAAAAATGCATTTCCATCTCATGAACCCCAAAGCCCGAATCTCCTACAGTGCCTGGGCCCCACCCCAAGCACCTCTCACACTGAAAATGGGGGGTATGTTTTCCTGTCTCCCCAGCAAACAAGGGGGCCCCGAGGGCAGGGACGTTCCCGTGTTGCCATCCACCTCAGCCTTGGGCCTGGCATTTACTGGGTTCCCAAATAGGACAGACTGATCCCCTGACAATAGGGTCAACTCCTGAAATCCTCCCTCGACCCCTAGTCTGTGCCTCCAGCTGATCCCGTTGTTCTTGTCATCTTTCCCCTCCGGCACTGCTGAGCCCCTATGACGCCCCAGGCTCATGGGAGTGGCTGTCGCCCACATATCTCACCAAATCCTTACACAAACCCTACTGGGGACAGTGGTTCTGGTTCCATTTTAAAGGTGGGAAAACAGGGTCAGAGAGGGGAAAGCCATTCTTAGCCGAGGGGCCAGCTACCACTTCTCCCCCAACCCCTTCCACCTCCTGACAGCCCTCCTGCCCATACCCACCCCCTCCTCGGCCATGTGCTCACAGGCCCCACCTCTGGGCCCCTTCTGGTTTTTCGCTCAGGATTCCTGAGCCCAAGGAGCCCCGCTTGTTTATAGCCCTGCCTGCCCGGTTGCCTTGGTCCCAGCTCAGGTCAGCTCTCTGGGGCTAGCAGGGGCTTTTGAACGTGCTAAATACAGGTTACAGGGGTCAGGGGTCATAGCCCTTCCTTGGGGGAAGTTCGACTTGAATCATCCATGAAATAGCAACTCTTATCTGCGGGGAGGGAGGAGAGGCAGATTTCTTACATAAGGATGATTCTTAAACAACCTCCCTGCCCCACCATGCCTTTACTCACCTGTGCCCCACTCACCCCTGCCCCACCGTGCCCCACTCACCCCCCACCCCCCTGCCCCCCTTCAGTCTCTCTGGATAGATTCCGCATCTGGATTTCCCGTTTCCTCCCCTCTAATTCTGTCCTCGAGCCAGAAAAAAAAATCAGGGGTCTGGGGGATGAGCAGAGTAGAAACGGAGGGAGGGATTTAGCATCTGCTGGAGGCCCACTTTGTTGTGAACAGATCTGGATTTGGATGGTATCACTTTTGTGTCCCAGGCCCAGGGATGACTCTGCTGAAACCAGCGAACTCCCTCCGCCCTCCCCGCTGACATGTTCCCCCAGGCTCCAGCCACGGGGGACCCCCCACACCCAGACACCCAGCACGAAGTGCAGATGCCCAAAAGGCTTCTCCAAGGGAATGCCTCCAAGCACTGGGCACCCCCATGCTTTTCAAAGTCCTTCTGCAGGCCCTCTCCCTGCCCGCCCGGCCTTTTCACAGAGCTAGCGTGAGGCTGAGATGCCCCCACTGGATGGTGACAGACCTGAGCCTCACAGGCCACAGGGCCTATCCCAGCATGCCAGAGAATAGAATGACCAACCACCCAGTGTGCTCAGGACTGAGGATTTCCTGGGACATGGGACCCTCAGTGCTGAAACCAGGACAGCCCCAGGCAGGCTGGGACAGCGAGTAGCCCCACGGGGGAGGAAAGACCAGGGGCCAAGGCCAGGGTCCTATCTCTGGGGCAAGAGTGATTTTCCTTCTACCTGCTACTTGCCTGAACCCCCATCCCAACTCTTCATCCCTTTCCCCAGGGAAAAACCCACGGGGAGGATGGCTGCAAACACCCTCCCTGGCTCTGTTAAGAGGCCAGCTGTTCAGAAGTTGAAGGTAAATGATGCCATGATCGTTAGGGACGCTCCCTTTTCAGGCCCCCTGGGAACCCAAATTAAGACAGGTGTGGGGTAGGGGGAGAGAAGGAGGAGAAGCAGGGGAAGGGGAGGTGAGGGAAGGGCTAGGCCTTGACGCTCACAGAGGCCTGGTTGTCCCTCTCCCCTCCGATGCCCATGTGTCTCAGGAAAGTTCTAGATTTAGGGAGCGCTTATTAGGTACCTACTCTGCTTACCATGTTGTGCTGGTATGGGGTAGAAAACCCTCAAAGGACATTCTGATGTGGCATGGGGATAGAAGCAGAGAGCTAACCTCACCAGGACAGTGAATCCGCAGTGCACACACGTGCACACACACACATTCACACGTGCACGCACACTCCCCATCCCAGGTAGAGGGCACCAGGCCTTATTGGAGCCGTGGAGTCTCCTCCTCCACCCGCGATGGGCAGGAAACGATTCTCCCAGGGACACTTCATGTCCCAGCCTCCCATCAGATCGCTCTCGGCCTCGCCTGCCTGGCGAGCTGCGGTCTAGGCCTCCCGGACAACCTCCCTCTCGGAGCGCATGGATCCTCCCTGAGCCCACCGAGCTCCAGCCTGCCGACCCACAAGCCGCCACTACAACTGGGGCTAACATAGGCTTTTGGCCTCAACCCTTTCTGAACGCAGCCGCTGAAAAATGGGGGGGGGGGCGGGAGGCTCCAGAGTCGGCGGGCCCAGTTACTCCCCAACTCAACAAGTCCCAGGAAAGGCCCGCCCGTCCCGCCTCACTGCTCTATCCTAACTTGCAGGAAGTAGCACCCACCTTGCTGTAAATGCATACATAAGGTCCTCCTCCAGCCCCAGGCCACAGGGAGTGTTCAGTTAGGGTGCTTCTTACTATGGGGACAGACACGGCAAGAGCCAGAGGCTTGAGAACCCCATTCTCTGCTCCTTTCCAGAAACACCCACCCTGGGGTCCCTCAAAGACACAGAGGCTGCTCTCGCAACATATGGCTGGAGGGCCGCTGGCTGGGCGAGGGGGCGGGCAGGGCTGGGGAGGAGGGGCAGGTGGGGGCAGGGGAGAGGCGAGGAAGGGTGTATTTAGGAAAAAAGAAAAACCCACACAAAACCGACAGAATTCCAGCCGATTATTCCTCCCGCTGCAGATGTACATTAATGCAGGGGGAGTGGGGGGCGGAGCTTCGGGCCGGGAAAAGAGAAACAGCTCGAAGTTCCTTTTAACAAGCCCTTGTCTGGCTTGATCTTGTCACTCTAAAGAGGGCCATTGAGAGGTATTCATGCGTCGGCCCTGGGGGGACAAAAGGGCCCAGTATATATACTGACTGCTCAGTTGCCTGTGGGCCTTGGAGCTTTTGTCTAACCTTCCCTTAATAAACTTTTGGGAAGAGTTCATCAATCCACTTCAATAGCTGATGTTCTCATTTTCAGAGAGAGAAGAAAAGTAGCAGAAGGCCGGCGTGTTTTTTTTTTTTTTTTTTTTTAAGGAGGCATTCTCAATAAGAAGGTGAATGGGGGAGAGAAAGGGAGAAAGCCTGTAGACACCCCACTTTAAAGGCAAAAAGAACACATCGCAATGACAGCCACAAATCCTAAATGGGAGCCCAGACAAAACCGCTATTCATCGGGGCCCTGGAGCCAGCCTCGGGCCTCGGGTCTCTGGGCCCTCCAGAGCCCGGTCCCTTTGGCTGAGGTGGGGAAGGCTCAGTTCGCAGCTGGAGGGAGCAGAGAGAGAAGGAATTTCTTGGAAGCAAAGTGTGTATTAGAACCAGCAGCAGGCAGGAGCCCGTCCTCCAGCTTCTTTCTTACATCTGGGGTCACCTGGTTGACTTCCCGTTGGGCAGTTTTTAAAAACTGGAGGTGTTTTTCTTCATTGAGGGCAGGGTGGGCGCAGTTTTTCCTTCTGCTTCTAAGGCCACGGCGACCTGTGCCCTCAGGTGGGGTGGGGCTGGCATCCCTGGCCTCTCCTGGAAGTGGAGAGTTTTGCTTTGGGTTGTAGGAAAGTGCCCCTGGTGGTCCTCACCAAAGGAGCAAGCTCTAGACATGTGCCCCGCGTTGCGCGCTGCATGGTAAGGTATGGGAAAGTGGGTGGAATGGGGGGGGGGGGTAAGGGACAAAGAAGGAAGGGTATCGCTCACATTCCTACAGTGCCAGACACCACACTGGCTCCCGCTCCGTCTGTGCTAAGTCCCTTCTCAGCACAAGCCCATGTTCTGACACACATTCTGCTCATCTTCCTTGGGGAAACTGAGCCTCAGAGAAATGAACCCCGATCCAGGGTCCCGAAGCAGGAAACGGAGGTCCAGATGCGAATCTTATCAACTCCAAATTTCCAAGTTCCCAACTAAGCTGTCTCTTACATCTTAAACTATTATTTTTTAAAAAATATTATTTATCTATTTATTTGAGAGAGAGAGAAAGAGAGAGAGAGAGAACTTGAGCAGGGGGAGGGGCAGAGGAAGAAGCAGACTCCCCACTGAGCAGGGAGCGGGATGCAGGGCTTGATCCTAGGACCCTGGGATCATGACCTGAGCTGGAGGCAACCGCTTAATGGACTGAGCCACCCAGGCGCCCCCATCTGAAGCTATTAGTAATAATAATAGCTAAAAATATTACTACTACCACCAACAGTAATCGCTACCAGTGGCCGTGTTCTTAGAACGTGCCAGGCATCCTTATGAGCGCTTTCCACGTGTTCCTTTCCCAGCGGCCCAATGAGGCAGGTCCTATTAAAATCCCCATATTACAGATGGGGAGGCTGAGGCATAGAGGGTACGGGACTGGCCCACGTCAGACAGGCAGGAAGGCAAAGGCAGATTCCACCTGGAGTCTGACTCTGGAACCGTGCCTCAACCCCCACACTGTTCCACCTTCGATGAAAGGCACATGCAGGAGGAAGGAATCGGGACTTCTGCCCCAGGGAAGCCTCAGAGGTGGGTCTCCCAGGGCCTGGTTCAGCTTTGCAGTGCATGCTCCCAGACACACACACACAGACACACATACATACACACACACAGACACACACACACACACACAGACACACACACACACACACACACACCCCTCTGCAAGTCTCCCCAGTGGCTCTAGTTCAATGTTTTACAGGCCTAATGAGTGTTGACAAGTTTAATGAGTTTGTTTTAAAGAGGGGAGGGGGAATCTGGTCAATTTGAGATTTCCGAGTCAAATGAATTAGTGGCGACCGCCAGACTTCAACTGACAGGTCTGGAAACCCTCCCGCCAACAGCAGCCTTGGGCCACGGACCCTGGCTCCCCTCAATGGGACCGGGCCCCACGCCAGACACCGGGAGAGCTCCGGGGGCCTCTGAGCGGCCCTCGGGTGCCTGGGTCCCAGCAGAAGCCCATCTCCTCATCTTGCAGCCCCCTTCCCTACCAGCCCACCCCTGATGGGCCCCCCTTCTGCTGGACTCTCCTCCCCCACTGGGTCCCCAATGAGAAATTTGATTCAAACCCAGTTTGGCACTTGTTTGCATATTGATTGCGTGGTAATTAAGTGGCTTCATCTGCGGAGGGGACGCGCCACCTGCATTTCTAAGCTTCCCAGGCTTGAGCCGGGACCGGCCGCAGCCCTTGTTTCTGACCATGGAAACTGGAATCCAGGGAGACCAGCTTCTGGCTGCTGGAAGGGAGTATGTCGCCTTTGTCTAAAATAGTATTTATTTTTTGCAGAGAGATGAACTGGGAAGGGGCTTGCAGAAACTGACCAGCTCCCGATGAAATAACAGAGTCAAAATGAAATCCTAAATATTATGCCAAAAATAAAGGGATACGTATGTGCTCTGGCCTAGGAGCAGATGTCACCATGGCATGGTAGGCACGTTCAAACCAAGATTAGCTCTCCCCTCAAGTGACCCCTCCTAAGCCACCCAGGGGCTGACATGAGTCCTGGACCCAAAGCAGAAAGGAGAGGCCTGGTTCTAACGCCTTCCGCCTCTTTCTCTAGTCCTGATCTTGGGAACTCTGAGCCCCAGTTGCCTGATCTGTAAAACGGGATTAGCAAGACCCGTGATATTCGCAGGACTGTGGGGCTTACAGGGGGATGTGCCCCTCACAGGGTCCGTCCTCCACAGTCCCGAGGTTGCTTCCCAGAGCTGCATCCCCGCTGGAGGTGAGCATGATCTCTTCATCTCTAATTCTTGCAGCCTTGCCAGGAGCCCACCCAATGTTTGGTTTTTCCTCCTCTGCTAGCCTGGGTAGCCTGTGAAGTTCTCAGATGCTATCTGTCTCCCTTGCCACTCACCAGGAGGAAGTGGGTGAGCGGAGATTCAGGAAGGACAAAGGTGTTGCATCCCTGTGCCTGGGTTTTATTTATTTTGTTGTGTTTCGTCGACCGCATTCAGAACAGAGTTGGAGGTGACGCATCTCGGGCTGGGTCACAGGGTCTGGGTGGGATTCCAGCCACCGCCCTCCCTGCTTCTCTCTCTCACTCTCTCTCATGTGCTTCTTTATTAGCTATTTCTCCCTGGGAGGGGCGCCCCCTCTTTTAAGCTTCCCTTAACCTCTGGTCCAGTGCAGGGCACTTTGTGAGAAGCGTTCTTTCCAGCGAGAACTTCTTTACAGACTCTGTTTTCCCTTTCCAGCTGGGAGCACAGAGCTGGGGTGGGGCGGGGGGGGGGGTCACTCCGAGTCAAGTGGGCAGACCCTGTGAACCGCCTCTCCCGACGGGGCTGTCGTGGCTCTCTGGCTACTTCTTCACTTCCTAGACCTCACCATTGTTCAGGGCTGCAGCCAGCTGCAGTGTTAATCTTTGTCATATTTGCAATCCCAAGAAAGAAAGGCCCCCATGCAACAGGGCTGGGCTAGGGGCCCGGGGAAGAGGCAGAGGAGAGGGACATGCATGTCACCGCACTTACATACATCCCCCAGGCTCTCCCGGGCATTTAAACCTTTTGTTGTCACTTAAACCTTTCCTGGGGAGCCGGGGAAAGAGGCTGGACTCGGAAGGCAGCCCGCCCTGGTTTCCCTTCCTGGCTCAGCCACTTACTGGCTGGTGACTTCTGGCGGACCACTTGAGTTGACTTCCCTAAGCCTCAGTATCCTATCTACAGAATAGGGCAGATGCATTTAGAGCAGAGGCAAACGCACTGCCCCCGCACCCTTGAGAACTGAGGCAGCCCCACGAGTACACACACTCCTTATTCTCCAGGCACAGCCCCGGGGCCATCCACCCCAACGCACCAAAGGATGCACACCCCTATCTCCACAACCACACATCCCTGAACACGTTCACCCAGCTGTCACACTTCATGTCACAAGAACCTACGCACACACACCAACAGATGAAGACAGACCCCCCTCCCCCTGCCCCAGGCTACCCAATCTAACCAGGACCCGCAGTCTCTCCCTTCCTGACTTCCAAAATATGGTCCATCAGCAGCCGTGCATACACAGGACAGTTGCAACAATAAAACGCACGCAACAAGGAACACTTCCTCAACAGAGTCCCAGCGTCTACCTTCCAACACACTCCCAAGGCCAACTGGGATTTCTCCGTTCATAATCCCAAACGCAAGTCATGCATGTGGGGCGGGCACTCCGGCAAGAAGACGCGTCAGCAAGCCTTCCTGCTGCATCTCCGGTTAATGACAAGCCCTTTCCTCCAGAGATAGGGATGCCACTTCCCAGGAACACAGGGCTCTGTGGATCAGAGGAGGGAGGGCATCCCAAAGTCAGGTCCCTGCCAAAGAGCTGGTGTGTCACAGCCGGAAGAGTTTGCGGCACCCGCCTGTAAGACCTGGTTCTGCTGCTTGGCTGTGTGACTCTAGGGGCCTGAGCAAACGTCTCTGAATTCTGCTCTCATCTGCAAAGTTGGGATACTAGATCCCTGTGGGGCAGGGCTAGGGGGCGGTGGTCAGGTGACAGGAAGTGAATAGAGCACCTGGCAAGGCTCCTGACCTGTAGCAGGAGGTGGGCACGTTGAGAATACAGGCTTCCAATGAGACACACCTGCCCGTCTGTGCCCAGAGGGCCTTAGGCACCTCCTCGTGCCTCGGTTTCTGTATCTATAAATGGGTATCTTAATAAATCCCTCCTTTAAGGTACCCTTGGGAAGATTTCATGGATTCACGCAAGTGCTTAACCCGATGCTTGGCACACGGTCAGCTGCCATGAGGCTATGCTCCTGAGTAATAGATGTTCAATAAACCGCTGCCACTTTCCTACTACCCTGGTCTCAGATCAAATATCACCTCCTCGGGGAGGGCTCTGTGATAACCCATCACTTCCCCAGGTGGCCACTTTCCATTGTGACTCTGCGTTTGATTCTCCCAATCCTCGTCCACCTTCTGAATGTATTCCCCGCTCCGTGCTCGTTGGCTCTCCGCCCCCAGGGCGTCAGCTCCGTGAAGCCAGGGCCTTGTGCATTTCGAGGCTGCACTTCCAGCCCCCAGAACTATATGCCTGGCACGGAGTAGGTGGTCCGTACATTGTTGCTGTGGGAATAAAATGGTAGTTCTAGCTCCACCTTCCCAGGGCAATAGGGAGGGGGGAGGGGAAGAAAGGTGGTGGAGGCTGCAGGTGGAGGGGGCCTCCCTTCTCCTCCCATGCCCTGCCCTCCCTGCACACACTTCGCTCCCCCCCCCTTGGGAATGTGATTCCCAGCTGTTGGCCCAGCCTTTCCACTGTGGGCCTGGAATTCTCTTGCTGCCTCCCGCCAAGAGCCAAGAGGCCGGTGAGCCTTGATGGGTTTACCTGGGTGTTAATCCCCCAACCATCCCCCCCTGGCCTGACCAGACCGTCAGCCTCTATTCTTGTTCTGGGTCTAATTAAGTGCCTGAAATGTCACTTCCCCTTTGGAGGTGAGGCAGGTAAAGCCTAGCCTGCCGCTTTGAAGCAGGGGAGGCCCGGAAGCCCCGGCAGGTGCACAAGGGGAAGAAGGAGGGGAGAGGCACTGAGGGGCTGTGGGGAGGAGTGGGGAAGAGTGGAGGGGGTGGGGGGGAGGGAAAGCTTCTGCTGCCCCTCCTTAGAGAGGACAAGCAGCTGCAAATCTCCTACCTCGAAGTGCTTAACCTTTTGGGGACCCTGAGCCCTAGAGGCCCAGGGAAACTAAGGATCCCGGGGAAATGCACGTGTACCTACACATACCTACAACTGGGATTCAATTCTAGGGTCTCATGCTCACCCCCGAAGCCTCTAGAGTCCCCAGCTTAAGTTGCTACGATGCCACTTTATTTTAACTATCCATGTCTCTATCTAGATGCACAGCTGGGTGCATAGATGCGGATACAGATCTGGATGCATGAATCCAGACAGCAATACCCCCAAACTCAACAAGATCATCTCTAGGGAAGGAGAAAGATTTTCCATTTTTATTTTGTCGGTTTTTAAATAATTTGAAATATTACAAGTACATATGACTTCGGTCATAAATCTTTATGGAAAAATATGCATATGTATCTTAGAGCCCCCGATAAAACCATCTGCATTTGATTTGGGAAATTCTTACCTTAGAAGCCTGTATGGGTCCTCTGTTCCATACCCGCTGCTTTCAGACCTTTCACCTCATTTTGATCATGCACTCCCTAGGGGCCAGCCCCCTTTTCTGTGTCTCAACTCCTGTGTTCCTTTTGTGGTTTGTATCCCCATGGGATTCGTGGAAACACCAAGGCTCAGAGAGGTGAGCAGCGGGCCTGGGGGACCCGCAGTGGGGAGGCTCCACCTGGTCCTGCTGATTATGAGTCCAGTGCTATTTCTATCGCCCACGGCTCCCTTTGGATGTAAGGGCTGCGCCCAGAGCTGAGATGAAAGGGGACGTCTGGGAGGCCGTGCCCGTGGTGTGGGCAGAAGTCCGGCACAGCAGGACAGGCAGGGGTCTTGCCCTGACAGCCCCCTTGTTCCTGACATGGTGCCTTGCTGGTCAGACCCTCAGTAGGGGCAGGCGACAGTAATAAAAGTGAAGGACCCAGGGACTTTGGAAGAATGGTCCATTCATGGTGCCTGGTTGAGCAGTCTGGAGACCGGGTCCCCGCTCTGACTCTGTTCCCGATTTGCTGTGCAACAAGGAACAAGTTTCTTCCCTTCTCCGGGCCTCAGTTTCTCCATCTGTAAAATGGGGTGTTGCAGTGGACCAGTGACTCTCAACTGGGGTGGCCATCAGAAGGACCAGGGCAGCTCACCCCCAAAACCACTCCTGTCCCATGTCCCAAATCAAGAAAGTGCCTGTGTGTGTGCACGCTTTGCAAAAGCACCAGGATGACTCTGGGACACACCATTTGCCGTCCCGGCTCACGGATCTTTCCGTCTCCTACAACTCTGCATTGAATCCCGCTTCTCGGACCATGCCAGGATGGCACCACCACCCCGCTGCACCACCGGTACTCCCCAGTGAAGCACAGAGGGCCCTCCCTGGTCACACAGCAAGCTGAGCAAGGACTGAAAGCGTAGACCCCAGTGTCTGGAGACCAGCCATGCCTGGTCTCCCGAAGAGACCTCCTAGCCAGGAGAGAAAGTTCCCTAATGCAGGGAATAGAAGAGGAAGGGAATCATTTGTCACCAGATAAGCAATATCAGCTTATCTCTGAAGACCAATAACCACAGCCCCGGGGCTCTGATTCCAGGCATAAACAAAGCTTCTCTGGCCCTCCCCCTCCTCAGGGCAGCCTCCTTTGGAGGTAGTCCCTGCTCCTCCCGGACAAAGCCCCGCCTTGCCTCACCAGAGTTCCCTCTGTCAATGGGGAACACGCTGGGTTTTGACTTCCTCCTGGAGCTCCGGTGCAAACATGCCCAGAGGGTCAGAGCTCCAAGGGTCCCCGTCTGCTACATCTCCCCAAAAGCTCCAGCTCAGAAAGCCAAGGCTCTGTGGAATTCACTTTGAAAACCACTAGACCGATTGTGCCTTGCAGACAAAAAGCCCCGATACTGCCGATATACTGCCGTAGGTCCTTTCCCTCTGGGCTTTTAATTTTCCTTGCTCTTCCCCGGAAGAGGACTCTTCCCAGGAAGGTGGCCAAGTCTGTGAGTTCTGTCAAGTCTCAAGATCCCAGCAGGTGCTCATGGGTGCTGGGAATGTGGGTGGTAGTGGGGGGTGCTGGCTGGAGCCACAGGATCTAGGGTTCCTGAAGAATGGGGGCAGGTGCTGGTGGCTGCAACTGTCCCGATGGGACGGGAAGAGCTGCCGGACTTGCGCCCTCCAGGCCTCTGAGGGTAAAGGTCTCGGGGTCCTACAGACACTATTAGGAGAAAACCCTCCTCTCCCTACTTCCTTGAGCAAATCTCTCTGAGCCTCAGTTTCCCCCTCTGTGACATGGAACTAAAAAAAAAAAAAAAAAGCAGGCATCACATGAAGCACAAAGGGTGACAGGCGGCAGGGATGGACAAACCCCAGACTTCCCATGCCCTCACGCCGCGCCTCCTGAGCTCCTAGAAGCAAGACTTCAACTGCCAGCGAACCAGAGTTACCTTTCTGTCCTCTGGGCTCACTCACGCCACACTCTCTGGACCTCAGCTTTTCGTCTGTAAAATAGCCCAGATGAGCTCTAAGGCCTGTTCAACTCTGCCTCACCCTTTGGGATCTTGGCCTGGAGTCCTCTAATTCTGGGGTCAGGCTAGCTGTTCTAGGAGCCAGCCACAGGCTCAGCACCCCTAGGTATCTGGTAAGGGGAGTCTTGGAACAGTGCCTCCTCCCTCTCAGGCAGGGGCCATCTCTGGATGCATCCTCTGCTCTCCACCTCCTCTGTACCTTTCTCCTACTCCCCTTGCAGGACTACGCTCGCTCCTCGCTGGCCTTCCCAACACCCTCCAGTCCCTTCTCTGCTCAACCCATCACTCTCCTGCTGAAGTCTCTTCCTTGGCTCCCCACCGCACTTGGAACAAGTCCTAACTTAACTCAGCCTGGAGATGCCCACCACTTGGGCTCTAGGGGTATGACCCGCCGCCCTCCCCCCAGGGCAGCAGCCTGCAGGAAGCCAGGCTTAAAGAGACAGTTGTGGGATGAATGGACGAAGAGCCAAGATGCCTTCAAAACACTTCCAAGTCTTTCCAGCCAGTGCCTGGACCTAACCCCTATTTCAAGGGAACGGCGAGTAGCTATCCTTGGAGCAGCCAGCCTTGGGGAGTGGATGTGATGGGGGGACTGTGTCCCATACCCTCCCCAGCCTCCTCTACACCTGGAGGTTTCTGCCATCTCCTTCAATCACCAAATTAGGCTCACCCTGACTGTCCCCACCCTGCTCACCAAAGCTGGGAGGGGACAGAACTCATCGAGGAGGAATGATTCCACATATCTAACAGTGTCCATTGGGTCCCAAGAACTGGCTCTGTTTGTTTCTGCCTTCTTTCCCTGGCCTTCTGTTGAATGAGGAGCTGCCTGCAGGACCCACTTAACTTCTTTTAGATCAGGAGAGACACCCATTCATTTGTGCCGGGCTCAGCACCTGCCCCCACCCCACCCCAGCCCAAATGTGATTACTTATAGATTTACAGCCCCTATTACTTCTCAAGTCACAGGGGAGTGGCCTTGGAGAAGAGGAGATAGAAGGGATTGGGGAATACTATTTACCCAGCCTCCTAATTTGCCCTACAGTTTATGTAATTCTGTCACCGACTCTTCCCCAGGCACTTTGCAGGTATCATGGGTGGATCGGTTTTGTGGGGGCACTGCGGCTCCAGGGGCAACCTCATTCAAAGTCCCCCAGATCTTTCAGGCTGGGGAAGGCGCTCGTCTTTCTCCTTCATCTCCCTCCTCCCCAGCAGCCCTCACTCAAGCACCATTCAGAGAGCATCTCAGAGGAGTGGCCTCTGCCCACCAGATGTCCCCATCACAGACCCGCAGGTGGCCACGCTGGACCCAGCTCCCCAGGTTCACAGAGGAGGAAGGGAGACGCTGAGAGCCAGAGCCTCGTGCCCAAGCCACCGCCACGCTGCTCAGCGACAGATACACCAGTCTCACCGGCCGGGACTTTCTCCTCCACCCCACCCCCCCCCCCCCCCCCCCCCCCCCCCCGCGAAAGCCACCAACTCCGTCTCCGGCGGGCCCAGCTCCTCGGCCCAGCTCCTCCGACCCGCACCCCACTCCTCCGCCGGCCGCCAGCCTGGGACAGCTGACCCAGCAGAAGCCCAGGGACGAAGCCCTCCGCGCCAGCTTCCCTCGCCGGCAGCTTGGGTTTTGTTGTGGGGTTTTGTGCGTCCTGTTTTGTTCAGGTCTCCCCGCCCCTTCCCGCGCGGGGCCGGCCCCTCCCCCCTGCCCGGCGCCCCCGTCCCCCTCCCCCGGAGCTCCCAGCGTGCCCGCTCTTGACTTCATCCACTAAGTCAATAGCCCGGGCGCGGGCGGCCCGCTCCCCCCGCTCCCCCAGCCCGGCGCCGCCCCCGGTTTTCTTCTTGGGATAATGGGGGCTCTTTGTGGCCTAATCAGCCTCCTGAGGGGCCGGGAGGCCGGGAGCGCTTCCCCCGCGGCCGTCGGTGAAAATGAAAGCGGGATTAGGCCGGGGCCTCGGCCCACACCATAGTAAAGCGCCACCAGGCATTCGCCCCTTCAAAGCCCCTTTCGGGGGTTTGGTTACTTTATTTCTAAAGTTGTTTGTATTTCTAAAGTGGCCATTGAGGCGCGAGCGGGGGGGGGGGGGGCGCTGCGCGGCCGGGGGAGGAGAAACTCCTGGAGCCTCCCTCTCCCCCTCCTGGGACCCGCTGACCAGTTTCCAAGGAGTCTTCCCCGCCCTTATTTCCTCCGCGGCTTCAGGAGGTGGGGAGGGGCTGTTATCCCCACTAATCAGACGGGGAAACTGAGGCTCGGGGCCCTGGAAATCACTGAGGCGGGCTCCTCGGCAGAAGATGAGCTCCCAGCATTCAAACCTACCCCTCAGCCAAGAGGGGGAAAGGTGTTTTTGTTTGTTTGATTGTTTGTTTTTAGCAAGGGGAGGTGAAGGCGCTTTTACTGCGCTAAGCGCCCCCGATGCAAGCTCTGAGCGCACCAGCTACACTTGGTCCTTTCACCTGGATGGGCCATTGAAGGGAAAGTCCCTACCTGAGCACAATTTGACTCCCGACAGAGGAAAGTTGTCCCTCCCTCATTTATTAAACAAAGTTCCAGAGCCTCTTTAATTAGGGTTCACTCCCAGCACCTCCAATCCATCCCAGAAATGCCAGCGCCATAATTCAGAATCTTACCCCATCACTAAAGATGGGAGAGGGTGGGAATTTGCTGGCAGCGGGAGTGACCATAATAGAGGTAGGGGTACAGACTGGGGCCGAGGGGACAAAAAGCGGTAGAAGAAAGCAGAGGGGCATCTCCTAGCTGTGCCCTTTCTCACACACACATTCACTGGAATTTCATTCTTTCTATAGGACTTCTGATTCTCCGAAGAGTGTGAATCTGAGCTCAGGACGTCCAGGTGAGGAGAAAAAACTGCAAGGATGAGGAGCAAGGAGGTGGAGGGGGTGGACAGCGGGGGGGAGGGTTTCATGCACAGTTGGTCTGGAAAGTTCCAGGTTCCTCCATTTCTGCCTCTGCACCAACAGTGGGAGTTGGTTCTGTGGTTACAAGAGAGTGCAGGAGAAAGAAGCTCTTCTGCAGGCTTCCACTGGGGCTGAGAGAGTTCTAGAAGGTACCTTGGAATTCCCCCTGACCCCTACCAGCCCCAAAGTTGTTGCTCTGGAGGCGAACTCTGAATCTGATTTTTGTGCAGCCCAGATAAATCCGGTGCGGACTATAGGACAGGTACGTTTCCAGGGAACCGAAGGGCTTGATCCCAGACACACAATCTCCATGCAGAAGGATACACAACACACCAGCCAAACACACGACACCCCACAAAACTTCCCCGAATGTTGCCTTCTTTCCACCTTCCCCAGTCGCCTAGAGACCCACAACGGCAATTCGAACCAGGAGTGGACCCTCTCCACTTGTTACCCCACAGAGGCTGGCAACCGGAGGGAGGGTCCTATGGAAAGGCAGCTACCCCCCTCGAATGGGGCTCCTCTGGGTCTGGGTCCCATGGAAAAGACCCCAGAAGAGTTCAAGGTGGAGTTTTCCAAGCTACTTCTTGGGCTGACGCCCCCCCACCTTTTTTCTGGCCCGTCCTAGGGTCTGTTTGATCTTTTTGCGGCGGCAGACAAAGAGCACGGTGAAGGGGAGAGGCTCCGGGTGCTCAGCGGCTGGCCTCTCCTACCTCCTTCTCTCAGCTCGTACCCAGGGCGCTCCCAGGTCCTGTCGGATGCCTGTGACTCCTGAAGCCTGGTTGGGGGCTGCCTGCCATATCCGGCTCTGGCCCCAGACACATCCTGTTGTTGCGCGCTGTGCGCGCGTGCGCGCGCGCGCGCGCACACACAGGCAACACTCACAAACACCAAAACGTACAAGCAGCCTGGCAAGGCGGCAGGCACACACAGAGACCCAGGTAAACACGCCCAGAGACACATGCACTGAGGCAGGTCTCTTCATCGTAGGCTTGTTTATTTTCTGTCTCAACCACCTGGCTCAAAACTCTCTGAAGGCAGGGACTTTCCTGATGTCTCAGGTACTCCTGGGCCCTTAATGCAATGCCTGGCACATAGTAGGTGCTCAACAAAATTTCACAGACTGAAGAATTTCACCCTTTGAAACAAATTTCAATTTTTTTCTTTCTTTCTGCCTTTTTTTTTGTGTGTGTGTGTGTGTGGGACAGACAAAAGGGGAACACAGCATTTGTGCTCATTTCATCCTCAGAAAGGACGCTTCCAACAAATGAATGGGGGGGGGTGGTGGGCTCTGCTGCCTCTGTTTTGGAAAGGGGAGGAAGCAGCGAGGGCCAGATGGAGGGCAGCCTTTCAACCTCAAACTCTACTCTCCTCCCTCCCCCCAATTCCATCTCCTCATCCTGAGCTCCTAGGCTCCCGCTCCAGGGATGAGCTGCTCCCCTGAGAATATTGGAGTCACCAGGAAACTTGCAGATTGGAGGTTCCCAAGGGGGTGTGGCCTCTAGAGGCCCAGAGACCTCTTTATACTGGAGGCAAAATTCTGAATGTAGGGACTTGTATGATTGGTCAGTTTTTTTTTTCATTTTATCCAATTCTCCAAGGGGTCTAGGGTCCCCCCAAAGGACAAGAAGCTTTGACTCAGTCCAGTTCTCTGGCTTTCATGGGAGAAAACTGAGACCCAGAGAAAT
The DNA here is from genome assembly GCF_003265705.2 of Callorhinus ursinus. Classification (NCBI taxonomy): domain Eukaryota; kingdom Metazoa; phylum Chordata; class Mammalia; order Carnivora; family Otariidae; genus Callorhinus; species Callorhinus ursinus. Next base: position 23,560,055 of record NW_027397080.1, read on the forward strand.
TGAGCAAGTTGTCCAAATGACATTGCTCATGAGCTGGGGGCAGGATAGACACTAGAACCCTTCCTTCCCGGGCCCACCACGTGCACTCTGCCCCTGCCGATTCCTCCTGCCTAGCGCAGCTGGCTTCAGAGGGAGACAGGGAATGCCTTAGGAGGAGGGAACGGGGCGCTCAGCCGCTGGGAACCCGTGGGTATGAACTGGGCGCAGAGCAGCACGCAGCCTTCAGCTCTCCAGGGTTGCAACCTCGCCCTTACTCACCCCCCGTTCTGCCGCGTGGGAAGCCAGGGAGTGCGGCGGCGGCGGGCCTGCGCGCCACCCCTTCCCAAAGCTGGGGCTAAAACCCGGAAGGCAGCGAGCCTCCCTCTCCGGCAGTGAGACGGGCCTGTTTATTTAGCAGCCCTCGGAATAAGGGTTCCCCGCCCGCCCCCCTCTCCTTGTTCCTAGTCCCGACTGGGCCAGGCTCTCGGGGCCGGCCCCTTCCCAGAGCCCCGGATCGGAGCGCGGAGCTCAGGCCCCCGCCTCGGGGTCGGCCTCCCTCCCGCTCCGCCGGCCTCCCTCGCTCGCCTCTAATTAAGCGGCGGGATCGCAGCGAGCCGCCGGGCCGCGCTGTAATATGATGAACTGCCTTTGTGCCAGTGTCACCGAAAGCGCTTCTGATAAGGGGAAGCCGCCGAGGATCAAAAGGACCACAGCGGCTCGCCCGCCTCCCGCCGCCGCCCGGCTTTGCGCGCTCGCCCTCTCCGCCCGCGCTCTCCCGCCGGCTGGCTCCAGGTCCCGCGGTTTCTCCTGATCTGCCTGTCCCATGCCAGCCTCTCGGTGACTCTGCGTCCTTTTGTCTTTCTCCCTGCTGCTCCGCGCCCCTCTTGGTCCTTCTGCATTTCTCAACGTCCTGGAACGCTCCAGGCAGGTTCTCTTAGGCCCGCGCTCCGACTTTCTCACTCTTCAATTTTCTAGCGCACAGCGTTCTCCCTCTCTCCCCACTGTTGCTGTTCTCCTCCTTTCTGACTCTCTCTCGTGCCACCTCTGTGGCTCTGTGGCTCCCCGGTGTCTGCCATCCCTCTCTTGCTCATGCCCTGGGCTCAGGCCCAGCGCCCAGCCAGGGCCCTGGCGACCAAATCTTGGACCATTAGCTGACCCGCAGTCTCAGGGAAATCGGAGGGATCCTTCCTCAGCAAGCTTGCAGTGCTCTGCGGCTCCTCGAAACCCAGCCTCACTCAGCTGCTCACCAGAGGGCCAAGCAGGAGTGCCCCAGGCGCCCTGGAATGCCCCTGGGGCCTCCTCCTGGAAGCATAACTTGGGGTACACACTCCTCCCCTCATCCCTCCTGAAGCTGCAGTGCGGGGAAACCTTTCTTCTCCCCCAGTTCCAACTGCAGGGGACCCCCCCTTTGGCGTCCCCTTCCCTACACCCCCTCCTTTGGCCCCCACCTCCCCTTTGCCCTCGACCCTTTCTCTTCCTCCTCCAGGCCCCTCCCCTTCGCAGGCTCCTGGTCCCCTCTGTGCTCTTTTTCTGGACCCCTTCCCTGCCTGGCCTCTGCCTACCCTGCTTCACTGCTCCCTTCCCCCCTACCCCCACCCCACTTCGTTTGAAGTTTTTGGAGAGATCTATCTACTAATGGCGAAGTTTCCCCCTTAGGTCACCGTTCTGCCTTGATTCGATTTGGGAAGGCAAGTTCCCTCCCTCCCCCTGCCGGACCCCAGCCGGGGCCAATCGCTCCAGAGCAGGTCAGAAAGCGCTGACCCCACTTCCACCTTTTCCTCTTTCAGCCAGAGTTGGGGGGAGGGGGGAAAAGAAGGAAGGCGTAGGACAGCAAAAACTGAGGGGGGCAACCCAACCTTCCAATCCCCTCTTATCCCCATCCCCAACTGGGTTTCCTAATTACCTCATTAGTCTGGGGTGGGAGAGGGGGAAGAGCTATTTTTCTGGAATTCCTGGAATGTGCCCCCCATCTTAGTCATGGCCTTCAAGGCCCCAAAACCCCAGAAGCATCTCCCTTTTGGGGTTTCTCTTCTGTGCTCCTAACAGTAGGAAGGCTCCCCCCTCACCAAGCTCTTCTGGGTCTCTTCTGTGGGTGTGAGTTTTGTCTGGCTTTAGGCGAGCTCTTGGGCCAGAGCCAGTGGGCCTTACACATTTCAGGTTTCGGTAGGTGCCCATTAGGAACCAAACCCTCATCAACTTTGCCCACGATGGCAAACGGGAACTCCAAAGAGGCAACCTGGAAGGAAATCTCATTTGCTCAGCCCTCTCTCCCTATATAAAAATAGGTGTGTTTTTATATAATATTATTTATCTAAAATATAGTGTGTGACAACTCTCATTTTCAGAAAGACATTCTTTAAAAAAAAAAAAAAGCCCAAATAATCACCTTACTGCTTTAAGGCTACTGTTATATGTGCTTTTAAATCCTTCCATGTAAATTCCACTGAAAAATTTGGAAAGCTGTGAAAGGGGAGGGGGCGGCGGGGGTGGGGGGAGGTTAATCCGGGTTTAACGCCGAGATGCCGTCTTAGGACCAGGGTTAGCCTGATTGCCTTATCTCTTCCCAACATTTGAGACGCCCATATTTCACCCAGCCAAATAGCTCCAAGAGCAGCGCAGATGGCTGCCGTGGTCGCGCCTCAGGAAAATGTGTTATTAATATCTAAATAACTTCCCAATACTGTCTGGTAAATCTCCCCTCAACCATTCCAAATGATGAATTCGTTTGAAGTCTTCCCCCAGCTTCATCTTTTCAATGTCCCTCTCTCTCTCTCTCTCTCTCTCTCTCTCCTCTCTTCTTAGCCAGGCTTATTTCAAACTGGTAAATATCTAATTCCCTTCACGGCTGTGCCGAGCACACGAGTCTTTTAGGTACAAACGCCTCCAAACAGCCGGTGTGTAGCGGTGCGTGCCCGGAGGTGAACAGAAAACCCGCACGCCTTCGCGGTGGGGGACCTCACCCCGTTTAGAAACGCATTCGGGAGACTGGGGCTGCGTGGGAACCTCAGTCTGGGAGCCCAACCCTTCCTCTGCAGGCCCTGGGGGCCCTCTCCTGGCTCCCCGTGAAGTCCCAAAGGCACCCCCCCCAACACGCATCTCTTCCGCGGCTCCTGCCCCCCACCACCGCACCCGCAGCCCTTCAAAGGCTTCCCTCGATCTCTGGGGCGGATAATTACCCTCCGCTCGCCTGTTCTCCCTTGTTTCAAGTTTGTTTGCTAAATGTCTTCTATTAGATTATGTTCGTTCATTCCCCCTCCAACCTTATCTCCTTCTGTCTCTACTCTCCTTGCCCGTCACACTCGATTTAGGCACGAGTTTATCTGGCAAATAGTTTGCCGACTTTGTTTATTTACCGCGGGTTCCGGGGCTGCGAGCAAGTGAGCGAGTGAGCGCCAGTGTTTGCCTTTGTAACACTTATCTCATTGTTGTTCTTCGTGAGTCCCAGCTCCCTCCTTCCCCTCTCTCTGCTTCGGTTGGGGGGATGGAGGGAAGAAAGGGGGAGTCCTGTCGGCCCAGTGTGGGCTCGCCCCCTCGCCGCTCACCCCATCCCCCCACTGCCCGGGCGCGGCGGAGCCCTCGCCCCCCTCCCTCTCTCCCTCTGGTCTCGCTGAAGATCCACCACTGAGCGCAGCCTAAAGCCGGGGAATTGCCTGACACCCTCCCATCTTCCTCCGAGCCCCCATTATGCGAAGCTGATCCCACTCTGAACAGCCTCAAATCCCGCCTGGACTCTGTTTGATTAGATTGCCAACCCGGGGTAATCCTTTGATTTGGTGGAGTGTCAATTACCTTTCTCTAAACACACATTTACAGAGGAGGGAACTTGTTGGTTTAAATCAATGCAGATTGTTTCTTGATAAATGGACTATCTCCATCCCCTCCCTCGCTCCCTCTGACCAGGCCCCTCTCCCTCTACGCCTCCTCCCCTTCCTTCTGCCGCTCTCGCCATTCCGGTAAACAATGCCCCTTCCAGGTGTGAAGCCGGGGGAAAAAAAATGGTGTGGGCTGAGGGGAGCCGTGCCCCCCTTCCCCTATTCATGAGCTCCCCCGGAGCCTAATTAAATTTGGCAGGTCCTTGTACACACAATCAAAACAGCTTCCTCCAGTGTAGCAAACGACCGAAAACCGCATTAGCAGCTAGTGGCGCTGCCAAATTAAATTGTTTCCCACCTCCTTTTACAAGTGTCTAAAACCGACACTTTGGGCTCTCGCCTCCTTTCTGAGCCTTCTCGGTCATCTCCCACACACCTGTAAGTTTGCTGCTTTAAAAATAAATTAAGGAAAAATGCACAGAAACACAGATCTGCCTCACACACACCACCTTCGGCCCCCACCCCAGATGGTCTTTGATCGGGTGAAGTCGGCAAATTCTTGGATGGACTTTGACAATGGCACTTCTCCCCACAGAGGAAATGCACGCTCTTCTTCTAAATCTTGTGACACCCCCCCCTTATTTCATATTAACTGTGACCTCTCTGGGCGTTGTGCCCTAGAGACCCAGGTGGAGCCCCATGTCTGATCTGGTCAGTTTCAGCCTAAGTTTGTCCATAGTCAGATGCATGAGGCTTTGGTGTTCTTATTGTTTATTGCTGTTGTTATTGCCTTTTTAAAATTATTATTATTTCTTCACACTGACTCCCTTAGCTCCCTCAGAGAAATGGTTTGACTTTTTGCAAACCCCTATCAAATTTCCCACCAGAGTTTCCCTGGGCTCAAGCTAGGAAAATCTTTTTCTTTCCCATCCGCCCTCAAATCCTTTCCCGGTTGGGCCTCTGGTCTGTGTCTCCCCTGATTCTCCGGGAAGGGGTGAGGAGAAGAGAGTCCAAGGAACTGTCCATTTCCCTCTCCAGGTGAGCAGAGCATGGCTGGAGCCCCTATCCTCTGTGGTCTGAAATTCTCACAACCAACAATCCTAATAACTCAGTCTTAACAAGGATAAGAGCAAAAAAAAAAAAATATGAACAGCCTCATGAATATCAGCCCAAGGGGAGCAGGAGTGAGCTGTTCAGAGATGAAAGTGCACAGAAATAAAAGCTCAATTTAATCTGCTTTAAAACCCTTCAACTTAACGTTTGTGCTTCAAACTCTGAGAGTGAGGACTGATTGCGGATAAATAGTTTCTTACCATGCCTGGGAGCTATAACACCCTTCTGCAACACAGTTTCCTATTCAGCAGCCCCAGTTTTCATTACCAGCTCTAATAAGTCTTAACATTATTAAATGCCAAGCGGACGATAGGGAAAAACGGACTCAGGGAGGGATCTCTCTTTAGCGCTTAAAGAGGAGAGCTCTTAAACCCCTTCTTGGAAGGCTCCCCGCCATGAGAGGGGCAACCCCCGGAGAAAGCATTTGTCAAGAGCAAGAAACCAAAACAAAGTTTGTGGGTGTGCACCCCTCCCCCTGCTCTGCCCTTTGAGGCATCTCTGCCTCTCTCCACCTGGTCCACTTGGGTGGAGGTTAGGAGGTCTTTTCACTTTTAACTTGGCCATGAAACTGATGGCTGGGGCCTGGGAGAGAGAGGAGAGGTTCCAGCTGGGTGGTTCACTGGGATGCCTGCCTACTGGTCCAGGTACTCAGGGGGCCAGTATGTTTTGTCCCCGGAGGGACAGACAACCCTCCCTCATCCCCACTGTCATTCTGCCCATTCCCACCCACGTACAGACACCCTGCACATCCACGCAGAACCCCACTTGCACAGAACACGACCCACGGCACAATGATCCAAAGGCCCACGGACAAACAGCCACCCGGAGAGTCACATGCGCTTACGCAGCCATGCAGCTCACGGTCCCAGCGCCGACGTGCCCACTGTCACTCAAAACCTGCCAGGCTCTCTGGATACCAGACCCACGGATTCCATTTCGTTTCTGCAGCTCCTCTCCAGACTCAGCTAGTGCTCTCTGCCTCCCCATCCGGAACTGCCAGGCTCCTCCTAAACCCTTGGAGATTTGGAGCTTCCTGGTTCTGCTTCGGGGAAATCCTCTCTCCAGCGAAGCTGCCTGTGAGCCAGTTTTGTGTAAGCCCTGACCCGCGCCAGAAGCACCCAAACTCCCTGGAGCCAAAAGGGTCCCCAAAGCACAGGCTTTCTACCCCCTTCCTCTCCTTTCCTTCTTCCTCAGAAGAGACTTATTTTGCTTCCTCACAGACTGAGCTGGACAACCCCCCACCACACACACACACACACACACACACACACACACACACACACACACCCCTAAAGTCTCTCCAAATAAAACCAAACCTCCTTCTGCCTCTCCCGGGTACTTCTCAGAAACGGTATCTGTTGTGTGGTATTTCTCCAGGAAAGATCATTTCAAGTTCAATGTGCCCCACCCCACAAAGAAGAAGTCCAAGCAAGTCCCTTTCGGATACAAACTGAAGTCAGGAGTGGGCTCTGGGCTGCCTCCGCCAAGCCTGGGGCTCCTGAGCAGCACAGGGGTAATTCCCACTGCAGACCCGAGGCTCCGAGGCCGGCCCAGCACAGCGGGGTGCCAGGCACAGCTCGCTCCCTTTCATCCCTGGCCCTTTTGTCCCTGGCGGGACAGGGCTCCACTTGGGGCCCTGAATGTCAGTAGCCCGCCCCTTCCCCAGCTCTAGGCTGCTCTCTCAAAGGGGCTGCCCCTGCCCCTCCTCCCACCTTCCCCCTCGACCAGGCCTGTGGGGGCTGGGCCTTCCTGGGTGTTGTCTTTGGAAGCCGGCTTTGTCTGTGAAGTTCATCTTCAAGGTTGGGAGAGACTACTGACAACTGGAGAGAGACCTGGGCTAGGAGTTCACAGGAGGCAAGGAGAGGGGTCCCCTGAGACACCTCTGGAAAGAAACTCAAGCCAAATGTGCTCTTCACAGGTTTCTAGGTTTGGGGCACTCCCCCACTGTTTCCAAAGCGACCGCTTTGCAGGTTTTCGTGACCACTGTCTTTCCTGTCTGCTGCTGCCTCCCGGCACGCCCGTCTGTGGGCTCGCTCCTTTTCCCCAGCCAGTCTTTGTGACTCTGGGCCTTCTATTTCTGTTTCTCACCCTCCCTCCCCCGCTTAAGGCATGCTTACCGAGTCTCAAAGAGAACTCCAAGGGGAGGGGATAATGAGGAAGACTTTCCCTTCTCCCGAAACTTCCCCTGCCAATAAATACAAGCACACTCCCCTCCCCCGGGTGTGCAGACGCTTGAAAGATAAACGCCTTCCCTAGCAGACCAGAGAAAAAGAGGGGCGCAAGCCTCAGACTCCAGCCGTCGGGGCAGCGGCGCTGCAAGGGGGGGGGGAGCGGGTGGGTGCAGTCGGAAGCTTTCTCCCTGCCTGAGATCCTCCGATCCTGGGCCTTGGGGAACTCGGTCTCAACGACTGGCCCCGCCAGAGGCAAGCGCCCGACTGGTGCACCCATCCGCACCCACCCGCCACTCTCTCGGTTCGGGGCCCTGGCAACGCGGGGCTGAGGGTTAGGCGGCGGGCCTCGCTAATTTTTATTGATTGCAGCGGTCAGTCAACTGTCAGGCAGGGTTTCAAGGGACCGTTTAGAGAGCGTGTGCGGGTCTGGTTAACAAATTCATTTAGGGAGCCGCAGGTCGGCTCCTCCTTCCTCGCCCCCCGCCCCCTTGTCCAAGCATCCTATAAATAATAGACCGGGACTGGGACTAGCCGCCAAAACGCGGGCCCCGCAGGGCGCACGCCCCGGAGTGCCCGGCCCGGCCCTGCTCGCGGGGCTCGTGCGCTCGGGGGCGCCCAGTGCACCAACCTGCAGCCGGCTCCCCGGGGGCGCCCAGGCCGTCTGCGCCCGGGCTCCGCGCTCTGCCCTAGTCCGGGGCGCACGGAGGGGGCACCCTCCGCAAACCCCGAGGGTCTCCCGGCTGCCCCCCCGGGGCTGCGAGTCCGCCAGCTCAAGTGCTGTCGCTAGCCGCGGGCGGCGGAAGAGAACCACTGGCCCGCACCCTCGCGTGCAGGGATGCGGGGCTCGGCGGCGGAGGCCCCCCTCGGAGGTTCCCTACCTTTGTCGCCCAGGATGCCGTCGATGCTGTGCTTGGCTTTCTTCTCGCCGTCGTCCTCCTTCTTCTCTGCTTCATCTTCCTCCTCTTTCTTCCCGAACTTGATTCTGAGCACGCGGCTAATCGAACTCACTAAACCTCAGAAATTCAAAGGCAAAAGAGCAAGTATAAGTTGTTGGGGCACTGGAGCCAGGCGACCTGGGCCCCCGGGAGAGAGCGGCGCAGTCCGGCCCTGCAACACACTGCGAGGGGATTCACACCCACTGCCAACCCCCCTCCCCATGCAAGCATTTACGTCCAAGTACAGTCGCCCGCTAGGGAAGCTGGCTCCCCTGGGACACTCTCGCGGTGGCATTCCTCTACTCCTCCTTGCACACGCTTGTGCCTAACACGGTCACATCCCCTAGATGCGCTCACACCCACACCCACTTCCCCAGGACCTTGCCAGAGGCCCTCCAGCTCCTGTGGCTGCCACCTCTACACCCAGGTGTGTGTCCCCTCGCTGCACGCCTGGATGCCCCCCGCCACGTGCACACGCGCACATTCACCCCAGGCTGCTTTCCGTCTCACGGGCAGCGTGGTGGAGGGCCTCCATATTTGGGAGCCACTGCTGGCTGGTGACACTGACAGGACAGAAGCGTGACTTGGGGAAAGGGGTCCAGGGAGCCCCAGGGAGATCAACCCTCCTAGGACAGACCCATCTTTCTAGGCCACTTCTCTGAGAAAGCGAGCCCCAAGGGAGCTTCTGTCATCACCCAGCCTTATAGGGTAGCCTTCTGTCCCTGTCCCTCCTTCCTCCTCTTTCTCTTTTCTCCTCTCTCTCTCTCTTTCCTCATTTTCTCCCTTTTCTTTGCTCCTTCTGTCCGTCCATCTTCTTTTCGGGTTTGAGTCCCTCCGTTGCCCTAACTCTTCCTTCCTGCTCCCTTTCCTCACACCTCTCCTTGGAGCTCCCCATCATCGGTCACCTTCCGTCTCGTCCTGTCCCGCCTCCAGCCCCGTGCGGCGGCGCCCGGCCAGCCTGCGCTCGGCCGGCTCAGCTGCCTTCTCACCTGAGGGCACGGTGCTGCGGTCACAGTGCCCGTCCTTCAGCAGCCTGTCCCGGATCTCCCAGCTGAACATGCCCGGGTTTTCCCTCTTGTACTGCTCGATCTTTTTCTCCACATCCGGAGTCGCCACCTGCTTCAGAGGTGGAGGTGGGAGAGCAGGAGCGGAAAGATGGCGTTGGGGGGAGGGAGACACTTTTAATATCAAACTCCCAAGAGCCCCAGGCCAGGCTGGTGGCTCTGGTTTCCATGTCCCTCCCCTCTCCCCCCTTCGGAGATGGACTTTACCCTTTCACAAAACCTGTGCCTGGTTCCCAGGAAGGCAGCCAGGTGCATAGGGTAGTCATAGGTAATAAGATAGAACCTAATTAGGACTCTTAGGATCGCCCCCCCCCCAACTGCCCCGCTCACTATTTCAGGCAAGACTGAGGGGGGAGATTTCCCTTGGTCCGGGATGATGCTGGAGGTCGGGGCCGAGGTAGGGGCAGCCCAGGGATGACTCGTTGGCCTCAAAGACCTGGGCAACCTGGAACCTCAGTGACCTTATCCCCTAGAAATCCAAAAAATGAGAGGGACATCTGGGGGTGAGGACACCCTCCTCCTGTACTTTCCATAGGAAGCATTTGGACACCCCAGTGGTGCTGGATGACACAAGGTAGTGAGAGGGGCCACAACCAGGATCCCCCAAACATTGGAAGGCCAACTGCCAGCTCTGCAGCAAAGACACTCACTCTGGGCTTGCTGCCGCCAATGGCCCCAGGCCGGATGGACCCAGTCTCCTGGTAGCGGCAGAGAATCTTGGAGACGCAGCCGTGTGACACACGCAGCTGACGGGAGATGACACAGGGCCGGATGCCATGGTGGGCCATCTCCACGATCTTGTGGCGGATGTGGTTAGGCAGGGGTCGCCCGTTGATGAAGACCCCACCAAGCTGATTGACCCGGCCTTGGCCAAGTGGCGTGGACACTGGAGAAGGGAGGGGAGACGAGGAAGGAGAGAGGCACAGGGTGAGGATGGGGAGGGGACAGCGAGCACACCCCTTGACTCCAGTGTTGTTGGAGCCCCAAGACCCCTGACAGAGGGACTGTGAGTTCCCCACGTTTGGAGGTGCGGCAGTTCAGAGGTCAGGAAAAAAACTGTCAGAAAGCTGAGAGAGGGTCCTGGAAGGATGGAGAGAAAAGTCACAGCTGGCTGCTACAGTCCCCCAGATGCCGTGTGCCCCCATTCCTGCCACACTATGGGGAATGAGGACACACTGGAGAGGGATCTGATGCTTCTGAGAACGGGAGGGAGAGGGCAGAGCCAAGAGGCTGATGGAGTCTCGGGAGTCTGTGGGACCAGGGGCTCGGTCCCCCAGGATGCAGTTTGGGCCGCAGGTCAGGAGGCCAATTGCTGGCAAGATGTGGCCCCTCTCTCTGCTCAGTTCCATGCCCTAAGTGGTCAAGACTGGTCCATTCTGGGGGGAGCCAGGAGAGGCTGGTTAATTACCAGCATTTACAGCCCTGGCCTGGGCAGCAGATCTGTCCTACTTGCACTTGAACAGCCGAGGGACTGGTGACACGATGCTGTTGGTCGCTGCCTCTGGGGTCACCGGGCTGTCCCTTGAGGGACTCTCCTTGCTTCCAACCCCTCTCAAAGTTCTAATTTCGTTTTGGGGTGATTTGGGGAAGACGCTCCGCTGTCAGCGAGCTCCCATATCAAATAACCTATTCGGCTTCAGAAATCCATGATCTGTCCCTGCAGGCTCTGTGAGGGTGGTGCACAGAGGGGCCAGAGTCTCCCAGTGTGGGTGACTTTGGGAACCAGGGAGACAGGCTCCCCTGCTGTATTGCTGGGGAGGGAAGAGCTCCTCGGAGGCCTTAATGCAGTCTACACAGTTTCCTCACAGAAGGTTGGGGGACACCCGGTGCACTAATCCAGCCTCCATCCCCCCAATTTGGGGACCAGGCGGCTGCAGAGATCTGGCAGATTAGAACGATTTCACAGACGCGGGAGTGGAGGGAGCTGCCAGTATAATTGGAAGGGAGGAGGCGAGAAGGGGCTCGGCTGCCGAGCGGTTCCTACCGCCTCCTCCCTTGCGCTCCCGGTCCCCCCACCTCTCTTTGTAAAAGTAGGTGTCTGAAGCCACCTTCGGATTTAATCAGAAATCGTGCGTCGCCAAGTCAGAGTCACTCGGTCTCCGTGGCGGGATATGCCATTAGCGCTCGAGAGCTCTCGAGCGCCCAACTTTATATTCAAGAGCCTCTTTAGCGACCGGCGCTCGGCTCTCCTCAGTATTCTCCGTCATGTTGGGCAAATATTGTTCTAATCCGCCGCGCGTCCTCGGCCGCCTGTTTTACTTGCATTCGCTACAGGAGAGTGCTACCGCAAATCCCCGGGCTTGCGCGCTCTCCCGCCTGCGTGGCTGCTCGCGCGCACTTGATCACGAAGCCACTCTCTTCGCCTCTGTCTAATTCAGGGACCCGCGCCATCCCGCTGCCAGAGGGACCCCTCCCTCCCCAGATCGCGGGCGGCCCGCCCGTCCATCCCCTCCCCGCCTCCTTTCCCCTTCCTCACGCACAAGGGGCTCAGACAATTACAAGAAGAGTAATTAAAAAATGAAAGTGGCCCCTATCTCTCACCACTCCCCTATGACACCCTGGGCTACCCACCCCCCAGAAACCCAGTGATCCCTCGGTTGACAGGTCGAAGGCCTTCCAATTAGTTTAAAAAGAAAACAAAACAAAAACGCAGGAAAGGGTCTTGGCAGCGCGCTCCCACCCTTTCCTCCAGCCGGGAACCCGTCCCCTGCCGGTCGTCTCTGCTCGCCCCGGTGCTGGGTATTGACGGAGGACACATTACAGAATTCACGTTTTCCCCCTGTCTGGACACCGCGGGGCCCGCTCACGGTCCTGAGGGTCTCTCCCAGGAGGGTTGCAGAGTTCCGAAGCCCAAGTGAAAAGTTTTTTGGGGGGAAAATCGTTACTATTTATTATTTCAAATTACTTTGTTTCCAAACCAAAAGGCAGGAGTTTCTGTCTGGTGCTTTGGAAGAAGCGGATAGCCTTCCTAGTTGAGACACAGAAACTATCCCACATCGCTGGTATTTCGAAATAAAAGGGATCGGAGGACCATCCGAGGAGTGAAAAAAGGAACAGTTCAAAACGAGAGTGGAAAGCGCTGTGGCCGGCGAACGCAGAGAGCTGAGAAAGAAACCGCGGGGAAAGTATCTGAAAATAGTGGAAACGAACTGAAATTCGCTAGGACTTGAAATTTACTAGCGGCCGAGATCCGCCGGGAGTTCGTCCTGCGGGGGAAGGCCAGAGCCCGCGACCTGTGAAGCCGCGGCCGCCGGTCACTGAAAGCCACGCAAAAACGGACAGGCGTCGGCCCCTGGAAACTTCCGGGGGTCCAGCTCCCGGACTCGGACCCCAGAAGAGAAAGGGACCCCTCCTCCTCCCCTCCCGCTGCCGCTGGCGCCGCCACCCCCTTGGAGATCGCTGCCTCTCCCAGGACCTCGGGTTCCCGGCGGAGGAGCCGAGGCGCGGCGAGCCCAGGAGCTCTTACCTTCCAGAGGAAACCCCGTGCGGGGATAGTTCTGCCCCGGAGCCGGCCGCATCATCCTCGGTACGGTGCCGGGAAGGGCCGCCATTCTTGCGCACGCCGGGGACGAATCCAGAGTCGGCAAAAATCGCCTCCCGTCCGCTCCCTTCACCCCTGCTGCGATCTCTTTCTTTCCTTCTTCTTCCACTTCTCTTTTTTTAACCTCTTCCCCCCTCCGCCCCTCCACACACGCTCCCTACCCCCACCCCCCCACCCCCGGCTGCAGTCCAACGCGTCCAGAAGCTGGGGAGGGGGGCGAGGTGGGGGCGGAGGTTGGGGGGGAGGGAAGGTGGTGACAAGGAAGTTCAAACAAACAAACACAGCCACCCCAAGTCCGCCTCTGCCCGCTCCGCTCGGCCAGAAGTTGTGCGGGCGGATGCGCCGGGCGGAACCGGGAGGCGAGGCCGGGCGGCCGAGCGGGGTTGAGGGGCGGCGTCCGACCGGCAGCCGCGCGCTCTCGCGCTCCGGGCCAAAGTTTCTGCGCCGAGAGGCTGTCGAGTGGGTTCGCTTTCGTATTTATTTATATATTTATTCTCGCGCTCGCTCGCTCCCTCCCTCCCCGCACGCCTCTCCACGCCTTTCTCTAGACCACACTCCTGACTCCCTCTCGCACCCGCTTTCACACCCCGCCCCCCACCAGGCTTGCGGGGGGAAGGCGGTGGCTCGTGAGTTTCGGGGCTTGAGGGGAGGCGACAGGGGGTGGCGGGGTTGGGAAGAGAAGAGGGCAAGCAAGGGGGCGAGTGATCCGCTGGGTAAGTTGTGCGAAAGTGCTCAACTGGAGTACGAGGAGGTGGGGGGAGGCAGCGAACGGGATCTGATAGGTTCGGACTTTTCTTTTATTCATGAGGAGGGAAGGGGGCCAGGGCGGAAGGGAGCCGAGGACCAATAACGAAAAGAAATCGCCAACGAATATTTTTTTTTTTCTCTTTTCTGATCCCCGGCTCGACCTCGTTTTGGGGGGAGAATTTGAACCGCCCGTTAACACATAGGGAGCGAGGCCCGGGGGCTGGGGGAGGGCGCAGAAGGGGAGGGGGGCCAACTTTGTGCAAGTGTCGTCTTTTGACGAATGGGCCAGTTCGGCCGAGTGCCCGGCCCCCTGGTCGCCCGCCGCCCCTGTCGGCATCCCGGCTGCTTGGGAATGTCTGCCTCCGGTTGGTGGCTCCTCTGGATTCTCGCCTTTTCTCTGGCCTCCCAGGGTCAGAGTCGGCTGACTGCACATCTCCTTCATCTCGCTCAGACACTCCGAAATTTCCGCCAGTGGGGCACATGGGGGACCGGCCTAGGGTGACTTCAAGGGAAGGGTTTATGACTTTCTCGGTGAAATAACGTTTCAGCCCCGGTGTCCAGTTCTTGCCCAGCTTCCTGCAGCTCTGAGAAGCCCAGACTGCTTAGAAAACTGAGTGTGCCAAATGTTAGGGACCATCTCTTCTCCCCTCCTCTTCCCCTTCCCCTCGCCCATCCCCAGCCGGGTTGAAACTCCTCTTCCTCTTCAGGCCCCCTGGCCACAACCCAGAACCCCTTTTCAGCAGACAGTCCACTGCCCTGAGGCTGACAGCAAGTGGGTGCCAAGGATCTGGGAGGGAGGCGGGTCAGGACTTGGTTCCACCTTCAGCCCATCAATTCTGAGCTCCTCCGTCCGCTCAGAATTTAGAGGGGGGAGGTGTCCCAATTAAAGGGTCAGGAGTGGGGGTGGTGATCAGCGGTCCTGCAATTCTGTGCTCTCCCCTGCCCGAGTGACCAGACGCCCCTGCCCCGGGACACGAGTCCCGGGGGCGAAACGCCCTCCCAGCGGGGCAGGACGCCAGGACAGCAGGCCTTTTGTCTCCCCCGGGAAAGAGTGTCTCCGGCCCAGCACTGGAGGCAAAATACAATAAAATAAACCCAGCCCTCCATCTCGGCCCCCACCCCGCAGCCCGCCCCCTGCCCGCCCTCTCCCGGTCCTGGGGTCAGCCTTGTCTTGGCCTGGGGGGCTCTCCTTGGGCTGGCCCTAGTGTGCCCCCCTGCCCTCCCCTTTTCCTCACCTGTGACCTTTGCCCCTCTCAGCATGTGACAGACACCCTCCTCTCCCTCTCTCCCAGCAAAGGGGCTCATCAGGCTCTTGGCGGGGAGGCGCTCTGGGAATGGGGGCCTACGGAAAAGCAGTTAAACCCACACCCTCTGGTGGCTCCAGAATTGAGGGGGAGGGTCCAGGTCGCTTTGGAATTGGAAAGGGGGACACCAGGGTGCCTTGCCCAGGTCAGGGTGCCAGGCTGCCTGAGTTTTAGGGGCCCTACAAGGTTTTCTGGGCCCCTTTCTTCATTGGAGGGGTACCCCACCATACCCACAGCCCCTGAGAGAGGGACAGGGCGATGCAGTTTGAAGCCACAGTGTGTGTGTCTGGGGAAAATGAATTAGATTTGGGGCCCTTTACTTCTTGTCTTGCTGGAGGGTCTGGCCTGCCTTGACTTCCAGAGGTGGCTATGTATTTTATATATATATATATATATATATATATATATATATATATATATATACAGATAAACACTTACAGATAGGCACACAATACACACACACACACACACACACACGTATATATTACAGAATGTACACTCACTCACTCATTCATTCATCGGTATTTTCCGTTCTGGCTTGGAGGGATTTAAGGCACAGATTCTCTGTGTTTGTGGGTGGACCCCAGGGCGTCTTTGCCTGTGTCTGGGTGAAGTTGGGTTTGTGTGTAGGTCTCCTGTAGGCCGGTCTGAGTAGCTCTGTGTTTCTAAGGGAGGGTCTGTGTCTGTGTTTATGTTTTGGGGTTGCTTCCATGCTGCCTTGGCTAGTTCTCAGCGCAGTCAGGAAGGTGTAAATGTTTGTTTCGGTCAGTTCCCGGGGCCAGGAAAGACCTCTGGGGAGCGCCAGCGTGGACCCTGGAGCCTTCAGTCCCTTCTCGCTGACTGGGGAGAGCACAGCCCCACCTCTCCGTTCAGGGCCCCCCAGTTGGCTGAGGCTGGGGACATTGAGCCCCAGGCGTCCCTCGCGGGGCTCCACCTAACCTGTCGCCTGGTTCCCACCGTGCCCTGCAGAGGACCCAGCAGAGGGTCCAGTTGCCAGGGAGGCCCCGAGCAGCCTCCCCTAAATTCTCTGCTGGAGGCACCAACCCTGAGTTTTCACAGCTTGGGGATTCCATGGGCTCCCGCGGGGCAGACGGAGGGGGAGGAAGGGGGGTGTCTGTCGGAATGAGCGTGGCCATTCTCGCCTGTTGGAGACCAATTTCACAAATGATTTTTGCAACAATTAAGAAGTGTGGCGGGGTGAAATGGCGATTTCACATCCAGCGGGGGAAAGGGGGGTTCACCTGGGAACTGGGGCGGCTGCAGCTGGAGGTGGGGAAAAAACTTTCCCTCTCCTCTCAGCTCCCCATGGCTAACCCCCTTGCCCAAATTCACTCCCCACACAGACATTCATCAACTCCTAAGACCTCCAGCCGCTACTGTAATCGGCTGAGGGGCTCAGGTCTGCATTGCGTGTGTTAGGCTGGACTTGGCCTGGAAAGTTTCCCTTCAGCCCCTCACCCTAATCTCTGTCTCTCTCCCTGCTTCTTCCTCCCTCCCTCTTCTCTCTCTGTCTTGGTCTGCCTGTCTCTCTCTGTCTCTGTGTCTTATGCGCGTGCACGCATGCATGCATATACACACAGACACACTTTTCTGTCTCGTGGGCCCCTCCATCTCTTTTTTGTTCCCATCCCCTTTGACTCCTTGCCTTTCTGACTTCTCCCCAGTGTTTTCCTCTCTCAATCTATTCATTGTGGGCACTGCCTCCTCCCTCCATGGTGTCCTAAAGTATGTAGGGACCTCCATCGCACGCACCAGGCTATACCTCAGACCTGTTTCCTGGGAAAGCCCTTTCTTTGGTCCAGATGGGGTTGGGCAAAGACCTTCCAGAAGGGTCCCTCCTCTGCTTTGCATCTACTTGGGGCTATCTCTAAAAGAACATCTCCAGGCCCAGCCCACCTGATTCTAGCACCTCCTCCCTCTAGAAAGCACTCTTGTTTTCCCTCTCTCTGGCTTGGGCAACCGATCCCTACCTCTACCTCTCCCTGTCCCATCTGAGTTCCTTGTCTGTCCCCCACCTCCTGCTCCGCCACACCTCCTTTTAAGGGCAACAACAATGTTCCTAGGAATTCCTCCTCCCAAGTTCCCCAAATGAGCCTTCCCAATGGGAAAGAGAGTCCTACGCCCAAGGATCAGGAGCAAGAAGCCAGGTTGACATCAGCTGGGGAAGCTGGCCTTTCTCTGGATGCTCCCGCCCCAGACTGTGAATTGATGGGTCCAATGGGTAAGAGACTGAGGGCCACACTGGGGCTTCCTTGTCCCTGCCCCCAGTGGCCAGTGGCCCGTTCCCCCAGGCCAAGGGAGAGGACACTCTTTTTATTTTAGGTCCCTGTGCAATGGGCACTTTCTGAAAGTGATTACCCAATGAATCTCCCTTTAAAGGGTGATAAATCCACCTTGAAAACCAGGGGTTTTGATTTCGGCGGGCCTTTTGCGTTTTCAGAGGCTCTGGCCAAAGACGCCAACAAATGGAATTATTCAGTCTTCAAATGTTTGATAATGAGAGAGGAGGGCGTGGGCATGGGGGTAGGGAGAGAAATGGAATATCCATGAACAAAAGACCTTCTGGAGGCTCCCTCGGTTCCGGAAGCTGGAATTCCTCAGTGCCGCCTATGAAGGGGCACCCTTGAAAAAGAATACCTTTCCCCCACTCCCACAATCTTCTATTACGATTTCTCTCGTAAGAAGTCCCACTCTTGGAAGAGCGACTTTGAAGTATCTGTCCAAACCAGAATAGGAATGGGAGGGAAACTGGGATGTTTTCTGGCTTGACATTTTCCTTTGCCCCAGAAAAACAGAACAGCACCAAAATAGTACTTGTTGGAGTCCAGTTCCCAAGGTAAATAACAACAACAATGGTAATAGGCTTCTCCCAGGCCCACCTCTTCATAGGATCTGGGCGACCTTCCTCCTGCCCTTCCTCCACCCTCCTCCCCGCCCCTCTCCTCTTCTCTTTGCCTCATCTTCCTCCTCTTCTTCCTCCTCCTCCTCCTCTGGCAACCTCTGGGCTCCTGCTAACTGCTTTCCACTGGCTTCCAGAAATGCAAGCAAGGCTATCTTTACAGCGTGTTCCCTAATATCTCTAGAAACCTTCCCCTCTGCCAGGCAGTCCCTGTCTCCTCTTCACTCCTGGGGTGGGAATGAGAGGTTTCTTCCATTCCGGTAGCCCAAAGGGGGTGGAATGGGGGCAGAGCTGACCGACCACGTGAGGGTGCACGTAGCCATATGTGAGGCTGAGAGCGTGAGTGTACCTGTGTCAGAGTGTAGGAGAGCATGTGCGTGTGCCTGTACATGGACATGTGCGTGTTCGCAGGTGTGCACCCAGGAGTGCATGCGCGTACCTGCAGGCAGAAGGAGGTGGGGGTGCGTGTGCAAGCGGAATCTCCATTTCCTGGAACCTTTGGCAAGCCTGAGGAGGGAAGACTCCTCCCAAGCTCCCAGCTGCCTGAACAAAAGACCAAGTGTCCGATGGATGGCACTGGGCTGCCTTCTCTGGCCCCTTTAGATCACCACGCCAAGTTCAATTTGCGCCGAGTCCAGCGTTAATGGGTTGTAGACTGCGCCCTTGCACAATTACCTTATCACAGCCGAGCATCTATGGAATCGGCAAAGCATTTTCACTGAACAAATCAAAGGGGGGGGGTATTGGCGCCCAGCTCTGGCTGGCCTGGAGCTCCGGGCTGTACACAAGTTCCCAGGAAGCTTTCCCTCCAGGACCCCAGGCTTTTGGGGGGTGGGGTGGGATGGGAATGAGGACAAAATGATCAAGGGCTGCTTGGTCCCCACCCCAGATCGCTAAGGGGAGGCTGATGGAATTGCGCTCCTTTGGTCCCCAGGGCTCCTCCTTCCTGGTCTCCTTGGGAAGCCCCCTCCTCTACCATGGCCTCAGTAGGGAGGGGTCTTTCCTCTCCTGGGTACAGGAGCCCTTGTAGCCCAAGTTCCATAGGAGATGCTCTGTGAATCTTCATTGGCTGAATGAATGAACGAACGAATGAATGATTCTAGCACCAGCAGGATATCTGGATTTGGGAAAAGGCAGGGGAGACCTAGGCTTGAATCGTGTGCGGCTAGTGATTCTCAGTGATATCGAACCTTTGGTGTGTGCCTTCTGTGAGCTAAGATCTCCTGGAGCCCTTGGAGCATCGGGAGGGTGACAAGCCGTACCTGCATGGTGAAAGGTGCTCCAGTGGAACTAAAACATGGCTGACCTGCAGTGTCATAAGTGGCAGTGATGAGAGCTGGGTGAGCCTCGGTCCGCAGTCTGTACTCAGTGCACGCTGGCTTCCTCGCTTCCCGATTCCTCTGCAGTCAGCCACTGGAACCCTTCTGTATTCATCTCCACAAGCATTCTAGGGCTGAGCTCAGCATCTAGAAGAACACAGAGGGTGCTCGATAAAGAGCTAAGTTGAATGATCATATTACTTTTTGCTCTTGGGCACCAATATTAATAACTAGCATTTTTGAATGCCTACCCTGTGCCAGGCATTGAATGGCAAGCCTGTTTAATCTCAAAGCCCCCGTGTGTGGTGGCTATCAGCATCTCTATTTTATAGAGGGGGAAACTGAGACTCGGGGATGTCCAAGGTCAAACTAAGATTGGTCCAAGGTCAAAGAGTATCGGGTAGTAAGGAAGGGATTTTAACGTAGACTTCCTTGACTCTGAAGTCTGCTCTCTTTCTTGCTCCCATGTAGTCTCTTGCTGCCTCAGTTTCCCCTTTGATAAACCAGATGATCTCCAGCACTGAGCACAGAAACTGGCACATGGCGGGTGCTCAGAGGTGCTACTGAATGAATGAATGAATGAATGAATGAATGAATGAGGCTGAAACATTCTAATGACCATAGCATTGGATGTCTTGCCTCCGGAGTCCATGGGGGTGGGGATGGGGGATGCAGGACCAGAGAATGCTGGCTCTGTGAGGGAGCTTTTGAGATGACCTTGTCCAAGGACTTTTCTGCTTCAGGAGCCCACTTCCCTTCTGCGGGCTCTGGGGAGGCCAGAGGGGCTTTTGCCTGGCTAGAAAGTGCCTACCCCGAGGGAGGAGGTGGCCAGTCTGGGGGTACCCAGGAGCCCCTGGCTAGTGCCAGGTCTTCATTGAAATGTATAGGCAGAAGGGAGGGTGCGCTGCATATTTGTCTAGGTGAATTAAAAGCACAATCCCCATTTCCCAGAGGGAGCAGTTGGTTCATATTCATACATTTAGTCTTACAGGTGTAAAATAGGCTTCCTTTATGCTTATATAATAATTTTTCATTTGAATTTCAAGGCTTTATTCCCTTCTTTGGATTCATGTCTTCCACCTGAACCCGATTCTCTCCATAACCATTAATTCCTTCATCATAAAAATGAATTCCATCTAATTCTCTATAGTGGCAGTTAGAGCAGATCAAAAAGTGCCTTCGCAAAGGGGCTCCCCCCGCCCCCCGCTCCTGCCATTGTAGTTTTCAGCGGGCCTATTCTCTCCACCCCCTCCCAGTGCCGAGTTTCAGAAACCAGGGCTGGGAGCAGAAAAACTTATTTCTTTCACTCAGGAGGGTGTGCGTGTGTGTGGGTGTGCAGTAGGAAATGCTCCCCAGTTTCAGAAAGACAGCGACAAGAGCAATGGTAATGGTGATGCGGTACTTATGAGCCAGACACTTGCTAGGCACTTTGCATACAGTCTCTGATTGAGTGCTCGTACACATCCGTGAGGTAGACACTGGTAACTTCATAAGGTAGACGAGAAGCCAAAAGTCCATAAATGTGAAATAAATTGCCTGAGGTCACACAGCTAGGAGCCAGTAGGGCTTAAGATTTTTTTTTAAAAACACCTTATTAAATATTTCATCCAGACATTATAATAGGATGGGTCTTTCCAGACACAGTTGACACCTTGACGTACCTGTCTCCCCCCACATTCCCTTTCTTTTCGTCCAGAAGAAACCACAGTCACGAATTTGGCACATTTCATTTCTATACATGTTGTCATAGGTTGAATCATGCGTCCCAAAGATACTGCGTCCTAATTCCTGGAGTATCAGGAATTACAGTGTAATTACCTTACCTTACAGTGTAAAAGGATCTTTGCAGATGGGACCAAATCAAGGACCCTGAGATGGAGGGATGATCCTGGATTATCCAGGTGGCCCAAAATGCCATGACGCGTGTCATTATAAGAGAGAAGAGAAGGGGAGATTTGACACAGAGGAGGAGAGGGTGCTGTGGTTGAAGAGGCAGAGATTGGAGGGATGTGGCCATAAGCCCAGGAATGTGGCAGCCAGCAGAAGCCGGAAGCAGGAATGGAACGTCCACAGAAGCCTCTGGCAAGAGCAGGTCCTGAGACATCTTGGTTTTGGCCAAGTGTTAGAGTGACTTGGGACTTCTGGCCTCCGGAACCAAGAGGGAATGTTTCAGTCATTTTACTTCATGAAGTTTGAAGTTGTTTGTTACAGCAGCCCTAGGAAATTAATACACACGCTTTTGTGAGTTCACTCCATATTTATATGAAATCCTGTACTTTTTACAGTTTACATAATGGTATGCCATGAATACCATTCTGAAGCTTCACACAGTGTTTTTTTTTTAATTTTGTTATTGTTATGTTAATCACCATATATTACATCATTAGTTTTTGATGCAGTGTTCCATGATTCATTGTTTGTTCATAACACCCAGTGCTCCATGCAGAACGTGCCCTCCTCAATACCCATCACCAGGCTAACCCATCCCCCCACCCCCCTACCCTCTAGAACCCTCAGTTTGTTTTTCAGAGTCCATCATCTCTCATGGTTCGTCTCCCCCTCTGACGTACTCCCCTTTTCTTCCTCTCCTCACACAGTGTTTTTGAGATTTATCCTTATCGACACCAATAGTGTTGGTTTATTTATTTATTTTTTAAAAAAGATTTTATTTATTTGTTTGAAAGAGAGAGAGGAGTGAGCATGAGCAGGGGAGGGGCAGAGGGAGAGGGACAAGCAGTGTCCCCGCTGAGCAGGGAGCCTGATGCGGGGCTCGATCCCAGGACTCTGAGATCATGATCTGAGCCGAAGTCAGATGCTTAACCCACTAAGCCACCGAGGCGCCCCAGTAGTGTTGGTTTAAAGGCAGAAAAAAAAAAAAAAAGAATCTAATTTTCTGGGCAGATACAGTTCGGTCTTGCCCGGCCTCATTTTGCCCTGCAGAGCGCTCTGTTACACTTGCCCTCCCTGGACCTGGGGGTCCAGGGACTCTGTGAACTTGGATTTGCCATGTGTTGAGACTCACTGGAACAGGGGAAAGATGTGGGGACCTGGTTCCAGGTGAACTCAGGATTCTGTGTTGTTGAATGAAACAGCGTGTTAGTGAGTCCGGGGGTAAGGGGCTGGTGATAAGTGTCCCTGGCTTTGTATGATTGGTTTAAGTTGATACACGTTGATGAGAAATACAAGCCGATACAAAGTAAGCTTTGTTGGACACTTTTACAGTCTATGGAGTTGTCATGTCCATTTTAAGAGATTTTTATTTATTTATTTGTCAGAGAGAGGGAGAACAAACAGGGGGAGCTGCAGAGGGAGAGGGAGAAGCAGGCTCCTCACTGAGCAGGGAGCCCGATGTGGGACTTGATCCCAGGACCCTGGGATCATGACCTGAGCTGAAGGCAGACGCTTAACGACTGAGCCACCCAGGCGTCACTGTCATGTCCATTTTAAAAACTTGATTCTTGCTTCCATATTGTGTGGTACAGGGACAGGTACGTCACAATGAAAGAAAATGGGATTAGGGTGATGAAGTGGTTTTCCTAGTGTCCTAGAGCGAGCCGATGGCACAGCAGGGGTTAACCCAGGTGGGTCCACTGAGCGGGGCTCTGTAACAGAGAGTAGGCGTTGAAACCTGATGAGCTCCATTTTAATCTTGGTTTCCGTCCTCACAGCTGGGTTTCCTACGGCAAGTGACTTCACCTCTCCGAACTTCCATTTCCTCATTTAGGAAACGGGCACAGCAACACTCAGCATGTGGAGAATCGCTGGAGAGATGATGTGTGCACAGTGCTGGCACTTAGCAGGGCTCAGAAAGGGGCAGTTTTTAGGGTTTGTCCTCTGTTGAGTATTATTTTTCCTCTTGAGGTCCTGGGCTATAACTTACATTCTACCAGAAATTATCAGGGAAATTTAGAAAAGCAAGCAGCCAAACCAGTTGGCTGGCATCAACTGTTATCACCAGGGGGCTTGATTTATTCCTTTTTGGGGGTCATTGGGGCGTGATGACCTGTGACCTGGGCTGCCAGCAGGGGTAGGAGCCCAGCAGATTTGGGGTCATCTAGGACTTCTGGACAGACCTGATAGACCACTTTCCAATTGGGTTTTTCATTATGTAGGGGGCAGTAAATCAAAGGGACTGCCCCAGGCTACAAACTTAAAAGGGCCCCAGGCTGATGGAACCCGACTAGGAGGATACTGATGGGGGGGGAGAGTGAGGGCACCTCTGGCTGGTTAACAAGTGGATCTGAGGGGAACAAAGTATCACACCAGGGAAAAAACCCACCAAAAATAAAATTAAGAAGTAAATGACAGACCAGAGAACATGCTTTCCGTACTTCAATGTCTTTGCTATATAAAGAGCTCTTGCAAATCAATAAGGATATTGATATTGCACCATCATTAGGCAAAAAGACACAGACAGGCAATTGACTAAAATTGACTAAAGACATACGTCTTTAATACACGAGGGCTAGAAGCATATGAAAAATTGTCCATCTTACCAGATACCTAAGCAAAGCAAATGAAAACAATGAGTTGCCACATTCACCCATTAAAGTGTCAGTTGTGAGGGGAAAAGCAATATTATCCAGGGTTGCTGAGAGTTCTGGAGGCTGAGACTCTCATATACTATCTGTGGTGGAGTAAATTGGTACCAGCTTTCTGAAGGGCAACTTGCAAAGTATGTTTTAAAAGCTCTAGAAATATTTAGAACCATCCTTGGGATATCACTTTGTACTTCTAGGGACTTATCACGCACGTGTGCAAAGATACAAGTGTGTTGTTCATCACACTTTTTTTTAATAATAAGGAAAACGGGGGGAAAAATCTCAAACAATATAATATTGGCGAATATATCATGAAACATGCATATAAAGGAATCCTCTGGAGCCATCATAAGGACACATGGTAAGAGGTGACACTTGTGTAATGTTTCTTTTATCATCGTAGCTCATTTAATCCTCACGACTGTTTGAGATCTGTACTAATATTATCACCCCTATTGTATTGGCTAAGAAAGTGAGCCACTGAGAGGTCAAGTAGCTTGTCCTTGGTCCCCTACCTGGTAAGTGGCACATACAGTGTGAACTCAGGCAGTCTGGCTGTAGGGTCTGTTTTTTTTAAAATTATTTTTTTAAAGATTTTATTTATTTATTTGACAGAGAAAGACACAGCTAGAGAGGGAACACAAGCAGGGGGAGTGGGAGATGGAGAAGCAGGCTTCCCGTGGAGCAGGGAGCCTGATGCGGGGCTCGATCCCAGGACCCTGGGATCATGACCTGAGCCGAAGGCAGACGCTTAACGTCTGAGTCACCCAGGTGCCCCTTTTTAATTATTTTTATTAAAAAAATTTTTTTAGAGAGAGAGAACAGGAGCAGGGAGAGAGGGAGAGAGAGAGAGAGAGAGAGAGAGAGAGAGAATATTAAGCAGGCTCCACGCTCAGCACAGAGCTTGATACAGGGCTTGATTTTACAACCCTGAAATCATGATCTGAGCCAACATCAAGAGTCAGATGCTCAACCGACTGAGCCACCCAGGCATCTCTAGGGTTTGTGTTCTTAAGTGAATGAACAGAGATGATTCTGGGCAGATGCAGGTGGATCTTGAATGGCCCCATTTTTGTCTCTGCAGAACGCTGTGCTGGGTAGGAGTTGGAGTGAACGGTACTACCTCTCAGAATTTTTAATCATCAGACAAAAAGTTCATGGAAATTGAGTGGAAAAAAATGCAGCTTCCAAAATAGCATGATCCTACTTTATTTTTTTTAACGATTTTTATTTATTTATTTGACAGAGAGAGAGAGCACAAGCAGGAGGGGCAGAGGGAGAGGGAGAAGCAGGCTCCCCACTGAGCAGGGAGCCCAACAAGGGGCTTGATCCCAGGACCCTGGGATCATGCCTTGAGCTGAAGGCAGATGCTTAACCGACTGAGCCACCCAGGCACCCCAGCATGATCTTACTTAAAAAAAAAAAAAAGATACGTATATCTAGAGAAATAACCTCAGAAGAATGCACAGCCAAATGCTGAGTGCTACTACGGGGTAAGATTCTGGGTGATACTGATTCTCTTCTTTTTGCCTCCAGGCATTTTCTAAAATTTCTGTAATGAGGATTCCACCTTTAAATAATGAAGGCATCCACATGGAAGTGATACAATGAAAAGAAACAGACTTTGGGGCCACGTTCATGCCTCAGCACCTAAGTACCCCCCCCAAACCCAATATCAAGGCAAAGAAATGAGTCTCATGGGTCACTCTTGACGTTCCCCTAGACGCTGGCCATCTCTTGCTTCCTTTCCGCTCAGGGAGTGGGCAGGCACCCGTGTGATTGCCTCCACCCTGCAACAAAGGGAGCATCTGGAAGCACGCATCCGTCTGGCATGGTGATGTGCCAGCCCCGGGGCCAGGCACGGGTGCACAGCCGCAAACAATCCTCTGCCCCTGGCGTGTGGCAGAGCTCGGGGCCAGTCACCTCTGCCCGACTCTGAGTCTTGTGCCTGACCACCACATCATTCTGCCCCCAGGTGAATTAATTTTTTTTTCACCCTTTTGTCTGGGTGAAAAATAGCTTCGATGGCCCAGAGCGTTGATTCTCAGTGTGGTCCCCGGACCAGCAGCATGGGCATCACGGGGAGGCTGGTTAGAAAGGCGACTTCTCAGACCCCACATCAGACCTGCTGTATCTGGGGCGGCGGGGGGTGGGGGGGGGGGTGGGCAGCAATCTGTGCTTTCACAAGGCTTCCAGATGATTCTGAGGCATGCTAAAGGGTGAGTCACTAAATCAGAAGGATCATCGTGCAGGTTTAGAGCATTCAAGGGTGTGAGAGCCATTTCTCATTTTTTCAGCCTCCCCCAAAGTGACTGGCTCTGCTAAACTCGTTTTTGAAATCCTGGAGACAGGCTCTGGAAAATGAGTTCGTCTTCTCCATTCTCCACTCCCCTCCCCTCCTCTCGCTCAGAACGCTGCTGACAGCTGATTAATGGGGAACGACTCTCCAAAGATTTCTTTACATATATTAGGTTAGGAAAGGCTTTGAAAACTTTTTGTGGCAATTGTGTCTGCAAAGTCTCCCTCCATTGGCTCTCCTCAGGGATGGAGAAGTGGTAGTTGTCTCCTTTGAATTTAGACAATGACTTCTATTCTTGTACCTCTCTGGGCAGTGCTGGACTGGGGGCCAGGGGGCCTGGGTACCCACGTGGGCTGTATGACCTTGGGCAAGTCACTTCCCCTCTGAGTCTCAGTGTGCTTCTTTCTTTAATTATGGGGTCAGATGGTCCCTACGCTTGCATCCATGATTTGAAACCTGGAAATTTTCTTCTGTCCTGAATGTCTAGAGCTGGGCATTATCGAGAAGGTTCATGGAAGTGTATCTCACATATTGATTAATTTTAGGGAAGAAACCCATGGAGTTGTACAGGGTGTGCGTACATGTGTGCATGTGTATGCCTCTGTGCCCAAAACACTGATGTGGGCTGATGTCCACAGGAAGGAAGGTGCATATGGATGCAGATAAAAAGAGCAGATTTCAGTTTTCTTTATTCCCTGAAAGACATGTTTACAGAAAAGTGTTGACTGATACTGGGTTGCTGTGATTTGCAAAATATGGGCCATTCAAATGTGCTCATTGTCAAGTTTAACGTATTTTCAAGTACTCATGGACACCGATGGCTTTACATTAAAGCTGGGAATCTGCATTAAAGCAGCGCTTCCTTGGAATGAGCTGGGGGTCCTTTAAAAATCCTTTAGAAGCAAATTCTTTATTTTTCTTTCAGGTGAAAGGTAAATCCTAGAGGGTGGGGTTGGGAGAGGGTAGTGAGGAATACCCCTGAACCATGCCTCCCACTTTGTGTGCCAAACTTCGGACACCCCAAAACCTGGGGTGGGAGTGCAGGGGTGTGGGGTCCTGAGCCAGTTGCCCCTGGCTGCAAGTGGTTGGTCTCATCTATCCCTTTTATGATCCATTTCTGTGGGTGCTATGATTGTATAAAAGGTTGGGAAGTAAGCACCTCCATTTTCTCAGCAGGTTACAGCCAGGGTCTGGCTGGAAAAGAGCATCTTACCTTATCTCCGGCAGCTGGGTAATGTCCACTGACCTACAGCTGGCTTATAATGCCCGCCAGTCCACAGCTGGCTAACGCTCCCACAGTCTTCATCCTGGGAGTCTCCATGTACCAGCTCTACGCCCCGTGCATTGCCGCCCAGCTGTAAGCGGGAGCCAGGGATCAAGATTTCCAGCAGCCCTATTGGCTGAGCCTGCTCTGCGCAAACAATCCATTTGGAATCCATTACCCCCGGTCCTATACAGATAACAGTTGTAATTCCCAAGCCACAGAGCCAAAAATCTTAATCTTCAACCCCGCAGACGCTCTTGGGTTTAGATCCCCTGATTTACCAGTTCTGTGATATTGGGTGAGTCAGTTTGCCTCTCGGTGTCTTCATCTCTTCATCTGTTTAATGGGGATATTAACAAAGCTTACCTCTCAGGGACTGTTGACAGATGCAAGGAGATAATGTATGAACAGCACTTAGCACAGTGGCTGACAATCAGTAGTTGCACAATGAAGTATTATTAGTTAGATTCTGCACAAATGTTTACTGAACCAGATGTGGTGTTCGTCCTCAAGCTGCTGTGTAGCCTGAGGGGCAGTGTGGACACAAGAATGAGAAACCAGTGGGGCGCCTGGTGGCTCAGTCGGTGAAGCGCCTGCCTTCGGCTCATATCAGGTCATGATTTCCGGGTCCTGGATCCGGTCCCACATCCAATCCTGCATCGGGCTCCTGCCCAGTGGGGACTCTGCTTCTCCCTCTCCCTCTGCCCCTCTGCCCCTCTCCCGCTGACCGTCTCCCTGCTTGTACTCTCTCTCTTTTCTCTCAAATAAATAAATAAAATCTTTATATATATATATAGATATATATA